>NC_044033.1:525761276-526104491 GCF_901765095.1 Microcaecilia unicolor
TTTATTTTTCACTTTCGGTCCCGTAAAGCAGCGTCCCGACCGTATTATCGAAACAAGATGGCTGGCCATCTTTCGTTTCAATAATACGGTCGGAGCCGACCAAATCTCAACATTTGGGCTGGCTTTAGAGATGGCTGGCATTGGTTTTCAGCGATGATGGAAACTAATGGCGACCATCTCAAACCCGGCCAAATCCAAGGCATTTGGTCATGGGAGGAGCCAGCATTTGTAGTGCAGTGGTCCCCCTCACATGCCAGGACATCAACTGGGCACCCTAGGGGGCACTGCAGTGGACTTCAAAAATTGCTCCCAGGTGCATACCATCCTTACCTTGTGTGCTGAGCCCCCCAAAACCCACTCCCCACAACTGTACACCACTACCATAGCCCTTAGGGATGAAGGGGGGCACCTACATGTGGGTACAGTGGGTTTGGGGAGGGTTTGGAGGGCTCAATATTTACCACCACAAGTGTAACAGGTAGGGGGGTAGGCCTGGGTCCGTCTGCCTGAAGTGCACTGCACCCCCAAAAAACTGCTCCAGGGACCTGCATACTGCTGTCATGGAGCTGGGTATGACATTTCAGGCTGGCATAGAGGCTGGCAAAAAATGATTAAAAAAATTTTTTTTTGGGTGGGAGGGGGTTAGTGACCACTGGGGGAGTAAGGTCATCTGGTCATTTGGGGCACTTTTTGGAGGCTTGGTCCCAGTGGCATAGCCACAGGTGGGCCTGGGTGGGCCATGGCCCATCTACTTAGGACTCAGGCCCACCCAACAGTAGCACACATTTAGTGGTAGCTGTGGGATCCCAAGCTCGGCCAGCTGAAGACTTCCTCCAGATGGTAACAAAAACGCTACTCTCCATGATACTGGCACCTGCGTATGTTCGGTTTTCAGTGCATGCCTGCTGCAGACTGCCAAGGTGGAAAGAAGCGTTTTCCCACCAGCTGAGATATTTTTTGGGTGGTGGTTGGGGGGGGGGGGGGGAGAACAAATGGTGCCCACCCACGTCTTCCCTAGGCCCACCCAAAATCTGTTGTCTGGCTACGCCCCTGCTTGGTCCTAAAAATAAATGGACCAAGTGAAGCTGGCCAAGTGCTTGTCAGAGCCGGCCTTCTTTTTCCATTATGGGCCAAAGACGGCCATCTTGTAACCACGCCCCCGTCCCACCTTCCGTACCCTGCCGACACGCCCCCTTTAACTTTGACCAGCTCTGCGACGGAAAGCAGTTGGAGCCGGCCAAAATCGGCTGGCCATCTCCCGATTTGTGTCGGAAGATGGCCGGCGATCTCCTTCGAAAATAAGCCGGTTAGACTTCTGAACTAGTAAGGGAAGGATTATTTTGGATCCACTACAGTTTGCCCCTGATGCAGCCTTTTTGAAGGCGAAACGTGGCCAGTCGGGCACTTTGATTAACAAACTTCTTATCTCTATAATCCGCTGGTCTGCTTTGTCTGTTTGCTGTACTGTATAAAATATATGAATCAGTGGCCCATCCAGTAGCAGTACACCTATGATGTGGCTGGCAGGCATTCTTCCCAAGCCCCACCAGTCGAAAACTCCCAACAACTGTCCCTCCTGCATACCTTGTAAATAGATCTTCACCTGCAGCAAGTGGCGACTGATATATGCTGTAGGACCAACATAAGCAGTGTGTATTAGTTGCTGCTCGCTGCAGGTGAAAATCTATTTAAAAGGTATGTGGGGGGGGGGGGGGGAGGGATGTTTGAGAGACCGTATGCAGGCGAGAGAGGGAGAGACCAAATCACTTGTGGGACAAGGCGGAGTTCTTCTGCCCACCATCTTGGGCCCAGGCCCACCCAAAATTGGGTGTTTGGCTACGCCCCTGATATGAATAAGTGCCAATCGCACCCATTCCATTCATTCTCCACCTCCAGTAATGCCTGTGCTTGCGAAGAGCAATTCAGTCGATATTTATTTTATTTATGCATTCTTGAATCCCACGAAAATGGTAAAGGGGATGGGGACAACTTCCCTATCAGGAAAGGCTAAAGCGTCTAGGGCTCTTCAGCTTGGAGAAAAGACGGCTGAGGGGAGATATGATAGAGGTCTATAAAATAATGAGTGGAGTTGAACGGGTAGATGTGAATCGTCTGTTTACTCTTTCCAACAATACTAGGACTAGGGGGCATGCGATGAAGCTACAATGTAGTAAATTTAATACGTATCAGAGAAAAGTTTTCATCACTCAACGTGTAATTAAACTCTGGAATTCGTTGCCAGAGAATATGGTAAAGGCGGTTAGCTTAGCAGAGTTTAAAAAAGGTTTGGCCAGCTTCCTAAAGGAAAAGTCCATAGACCATTATTAAATTGGACTTGGGGAAAATCCACTATTTCTCGGATAAGCAGCATAAAATGTTTTGTACTTTTTGGGGAATCTTGCCAGGTATTTGTGACCTGGATTGGCCACTGTTGGAAACAGGATGCTGGGCTCGATGGACCTTTGATCTGTCCCAGTATGGTAACACTTATGTACTATTATCCAAAAACACGTTTCGGTTCAAAGTGGCTTAAAATTTACCGTTAGGCGAAGTTACAGTACAGTATTACAGTTACAAAGTGGTATGGGACATCGGTTCCATTTTTTAAATTTGACTATAGAATTTTTTGAAATGGTAGGTCTTCAGTTCTTTTCTGAATTGGAGATCATTAATAATGCTTCTTGTAGCCTTGGGTATTGAGTTTCACCCTTTGGATCCCAGATAACTAAATCCAGCCGTGTGCATGGTTTTGTAAGTTTACGGTTGGGTAAATGAAGAACAAAGTCGTTTCTGGTTTCTGAGCTTGCATGTCTTGGGGACAGTTCAATCAGATCTAACATATATTCAGGAGCCATTCCAAATATTATTTTGAAAACGAGGGTGCTGGTTTAAAAAAAAAAAAAAAAAAAAACAGTCTTGCCATGTACCCAATTGTGTGTAAATGTGAGGGAAACTAGCATTTATGTATGTAAGTGCCCTGAGTGCTATTCTATAAGGGCTATAATCCCAGATTCTATATAGGGAAAGGGAAACGGGACTTGATATACCGCCTTTCTGAGGTTTTTGCAACTACATTCAAAGCAGTTTACATATAGTAACATAGTAGATGACGGCAGAAAAAGACCTGCACGGTCCATCCATATTCAGGTACTTATTTTGTACCAGGAGCAATGGAGGGTTAAGTGATTTGCCCAGAGTCACAAGGAGCTGCAGTGGGAATAAAACTCAGTTCCCCAGGATCAAAGTCCACTGCACTAACTACTAGGCTATTCCTCCACTAGCAACATTTCATGTAGAAGCCTGCCCTTGCAGATCAGCAACGTGGCCGCTCAGGCTTCTGTTTCTGTGAGTCTGATGTCAGACTCACAGAAACAGAAGCCTGCGTGGCTGCATTGCTGATCTGCAAGGGCAGGCTTCTACATGGAATGTTGCTAGTGGAATAGCAACATTCCATATAGAATCTCAAATAGGGAAAGGGAAATGGGACTTGATATACTGCCTTTCTGAGGTTTTTGCAACTACATTCAAGGCGGTTTACATATATTCAGGTACTTATTTTGTACCAGGGGCAATGGAGGGTTAAGTGACTTGCCCAGAGTTACAAGGAGCTGCAGTGGGAATTGAACTCAGTTCCCCAGGATCAAAGTCCACTGTACTAACTACTAAGCTACTCCTCCACTCAAAGTTGCACATGCAAATCTGGTCATTTTCTGGATTTCCGTGTGCAGCTTAATTAGTTAACAAGCTAGTCAGCGCTGGCAATTGCCACTTAACAAGCAACTATTGACACTAATTGGCACTAATTAGAATTTAGGCGAACAGCTGTCTAAGCGTATTATATAAAGTGAAGTGCATAAATTCTAAGTCGCATAGTTGAAAAGGGGGTGCGGAATGGGAGGGTCATGAACGTTTCTCAAATCTATGCATATGGTTATAGAATACACCCGGCCCATGTCTAATTTAGGAATCAGGATTTATACCAAGTTTTAATTGGCGTCACTGCCCTCAACTCAATTTAGTCTTGCGGATGGACGCTCAGTGTATTCTATAATCCACGTGGGGGGGGGGTGGATTTTTCAGGTGCCAACTACAGGATCTAGCCCATAATGCAGAACTGTAAGGGGGCGTGCATGGAGGTGGAGTATGGATGCGGAGCATGGGTGGCACATGGGCTTATTTCCTATGCATGTCCCTGCCACACTTAAGCCAGGTCTGTGGCTGCTTTAACTACGGATGCATAAATTTTAGGCCATCAAGAGTCCAAAGACAGGAAAAAGAAGTCCAAATCTTCATGGATGCCCCACAGCAAACCAAAGAAAGTGAGGCAACAGAAGACGAGGATTGCAAAGATGTGGTACAGTACCTTTAATAATTCTAACAAAGCCAATCACTCAGTGTGTCAGACCCAACACAGCCATGTTTCGGCTTGTACTACTACTACTACTACTTATCATTTCTAAGGTGCTACTAGACGTACGCAGCGCTGTACACTTGAACATGAAGAGACAGTCCCTGCTCAACAGAGCTTACAATCTAATTAGGACAGACAGACAGGACAAACAAGAGATAAGGACAAAGAGTAGCAAGATCCCGGAATCCCAAAGAGTAGCAAGATTCCGGAATCCCAAATAATAGCAAGATTCTGGAATCCCAAAGACTACTACTACTACTTATCATTTCTATAGCGCTACTACACATACGCAGCACTGTACATTTGAACATGAAGAGACAGTTTTTGCTCGACAGAGCTTACAATCTAATTAGGACAGACAAACAGGACAAACAAGAGATAAGGGAATATTAAAGTGAGGATGATAAAATAAGGGTTCTGAACAAGTGAATAAGGGTTAGGAGTTAAAAGCAGCATCAAAAAGGTGGGCTTTTAGCTTAGATTTGAAGACGGAGAGGGTGGTGGATATGTGGAATGCCCTCCTGCGGGAGGTGGTGGAGATTAATACGGTAATGGAATTCAAACATGCGTAGGATAAACACAAAGGAATCCTGTTTAGAAGGAATGGTTCCACAGAATCTTAGCGGAGATTGGGTGGCGACACCGGTAATTGGGAAGCAAAACTAGTACTGGACAGTCTTCTACAGTCTGTGCCCTGAAAATGGCAAGGACAATCAAGGTCAGGTATACATATAAAGTAGCACATACGAGTTTATCTTGTTGGGCAGACTGGATGGACCATACAGGTCTTTTTCTGCCATCATCTACTATGTTAGATTGCAAACCGCCCTGAAGGCTGCCATAGAGCGGGGAAACTTGCATAACAGAACACTGTAAGTCGGGTGCTAAAATATTTGCATTTAGATGTGTGCACATTTATGCCTAGTATAGACATGGTGTACTTGAATGCACCTAACGGCTGGTGTGCAAGAGACAACACGCTAACATTTATAACAGAATCTGCACACCCAGATGCTGTTATAGAATTAGCATTCGGTGACAAACATTTGACGCCCTTTATAGAATTGGCCCCATCCCCCTAATTGTATAAAGCTCAACATCTTCAGCTGGCTGAGCTTGGGATCCCCACCAGCTACTACTAAATGTGTGGTACTGTTGGGTGGGCCTGAGCCCTAAGTGGGTGGGCCCCGGCCCACCCAGGCCCACCTGTGGCTACGCCACTGACTTAACTAACTGGTTAAGTGCCACTGACAATTAGCAGTTAACTGTGAACACGCAATGTAACTGGCCAGGAGCCATTTCCTGCCAGTTAAATCACTTTGAATATTGACCCTAGAGATTTTACCACAATCAACCACTGGTCTGTAATTAGTGAGTTCACAGATCCTTCTGGTGGCATCTTTAGGGATTGGAGTGAGTATGTTGCTGCCCTTGTCAGAAGGGAAATGGCCTTTCGAGAACATATATTGATGAACCAGTCTGGTGGGTTTTCCGTCATGTAGTTTGGGTAGCTGTCTAGTAGGCAATTGGTGTGTGCATATTTTGTCAGTAGTGCTTTAACTGAGCTGGTTGTTGGTATCTTGAAGGAGGACCAGATTCTGTCTGCCTTGATGTGGTCCTCATTGATTTCACATTCGTGTAGGAAATCTATGAGTGTTGTTTGTGTTCCAGCTAAGTTTGATCTTATTTGTATTATTTTTTCCTTGAAATATCGTGGAAGCTCGTCTGCTGTTGGTGGTTTTTCGTTTGACGTAAGCAGAGCTTGTGTGTTCAGTACGTTTTTCTTTAGTTCATACGGGGTTTTTTTTGTGTGTTTATCACTTCTGGGCGCATGTATGTGCTGTAGTATTCCGCTTTGGCTCTTTTTATGATGTGTTTGTACTTGCTTCATGGCTTTTCTCCATGTGGTTTTGTTCATGTCTGATTTGTTTTTGGACCATATTCTTTCCAGTTTCCTACACAGTTTTTTCACCTCTAATAGTTCCTCGTTGAACCAGGGGCACGGTTGTCGTTTCCTCTTTGTTTTCATTTTGAGTGGTGCTATTTCATTTAGTGTGTTTCCACTTAGTTCATCCCAGTTTCTCATGACGTGAATGTTGGTGGGTATTGTGTTTGTTTGGTCGTTCATCGCTGTTGACCAGAAGCTATGGTTGTCCACTTTTCCTCTGGTTAGGACAGTGTGTGGTATCCTCAGTTCTCTGTTTTTGCTGTTCTCTCTCCATTGAAGTATGAAGGTGAGTTTGTTATGGTCTGACCATGGCACCTCTGCCCAGTTATGATTCTCTATTATATGGTTGTTATTGGCTAAGAGTCTGTAAGGTAGTATGTCTAATTGGTGACCTCCTACGTAAGGCGAGGTGACTGACTGCCGTTTTGAAGTTCCATTGGTTCAGGAAGTTTGTTAGAATCCTGGTGTTGGCATCTTGTTGCTTGTCTAGGTGTAGATTGAGATCACCTAGTAGAAGGACATTCGAAATGTTTGTGCATATGTTTGATATGAAGTCCATGAAGTCGTCTTGGGCATTGGACCATCTTCCAAGTGGGTGGTAGAAAGGTATACCGCATAATTGATCAGTTCATGCTGAGTCTGTGATTTGACATGCCATGATATCAATCAGATATACGTTCAGCTATGGTTTCTACTGTAAAGAAGGATTTGTATATTTGATATATTAATATTTTTTTATTTTTTGTTTCATTTATACCCCGCGCTTTCCTACTCATGGCAGGCTCAATGCGGCTTACAGGTACTTATTTGTACCTGGGGCAATGGAGGGTTAAGTGACTTGCCCAGAGTCACAAGGAGCTGCCTGTGCCTGAAGTGGGAATCAAACTCAGTTCCTCAGGACCAAAGTCCACCACCCTAACCACTAGGCCACTCCTCCACTGTTGCTACTATTTGAGATTCTACATGGAATGTTGCTATTCCACTAGCAACATTCCATGTAGAAGTCGGCCCTTGCAGATCACCAATGTGGCCGCGCAGGCTTCTGCTTCTGTGAGTCTGACGTCCTGCACGTACGTGCAGGACGTCAGACTCACAGAAACAGAAGCCTGTGCAGCCTTCTACATGGAATGTTCTTCTACATGGAATGTTGCTAGTGGAATAGCAACATTCCATGTAGAATCTCCAATAGTAGCAACATTCCACGTAGAATCTCCACTAGTAGCAACATTCCATGTAGAATCTCCAATAGTAGCAACATTCCATGTAGAATCTCCAATAGTATCTATTTTATTTTTGTTACATTTGTACCCTGCGGTTTCCCACTCATGGCAGGCTCAATGCGGCTTACATGGGGCAATGGAGGGTTAAGTGACTTGCCCAGAGTCACAAGGAGCTGCCTGTGCCTGAAGTGGGAATCGAACTCAGTTCCTCAGGACCAAAGTCCACCACCCTAACCACTAGGCCACTCCTCCATGTTTATGGAGTTCTTTTCTGGCTATATATGAACCAAGAAGGCTTGGTGGCATATCATATTTTAAAAAACTGTAAATGGCAGATGCAGCTTAATGTGGGCAGGTGTAAAGGAATGTGTATAGGGAAAAATATCCAAACTAAAGGTACACAGTGCTGGATTCTGTGTTAGCTGTCACCACCAAACAAACGATATAGGAACCTATGGATAATGGGCTAGATTCTATATATGTTGCTTAAAAAATCCACGTGGAAAACATTTCCACCTAAGCGTCCTATATAATAATTCTCACCTCCAACGTTCTGACTTGCTGCCTGGGACCGTGGCTCGTTCCGAGTTGGTTTGCTAGGCTCTGTAGATCAGGCTGACATCACTGTAGCCATTATGATGTCAACTTCAGAACCCGGGGGGGGGAATCCATGCCTCACAGCTGATCCATGTCCAGAGGAGGGTCGCTGAACATGGGTGGCTGCAGGGGGGGCAGGGGGTCGCTGGACATGGGTGGCTGCAGGGGGGCAGGGGAGAGAGGAGGGTCGCTGGACATGGGTGGCAGGAGGGAGGGCAGGGGAGAGAGGAGGGTCGCTGGACATGGGTGGCTGCAGGGGGGCCAGGGAGAGAGGAGGGTCGCTGGACATGGGTGGCAGGAGGGAGGGCAGGGGAGAGAGGAGGTTCGCTGGATATGGGTGGCTGCAGTGGGCGCAAGGGGAGAGGAGGGTCGCTGGACATGGGTGGCTGCAGGGGGAGAGGAGGGTCGCTGGACATGGGTGGCTGCAGGGGAGCCGAGGAAAACCTTGCTAGCGCCCATTTCATTTGTGTCAGAAACGGGCCTTTTTTACTAGTATTCTATAAGATTTAGTTTTGGAATATAGAATATACTTAGTTGATATCCCAGTGCCTAAAATTACACGCCGCCTTTACACCAATGAAAACATGGTGTAAATCCCTGCGTGTCGATTTATGCGCACTGGCCATATTCTATAAACCTACACATGTAAATTTGGGAACGGCCATGACCACACCCCTTTTGATCTGCACGCCTTAGAATTTAGGTGCAGTTGTGCGCGTACATTCTAATTATTGCCAATTAGTGCTCCTTATTGCTTGCTAGGTGCTGTTATCAATGCTGATTAGTTTGTTAAGCTAATTAACTTACGCACATCATTATAAAATATGTTTAGATTTCCGCGCAGAATGTTAGGTACATTATATAGAATTCAGGGAAACATATTGAAATCCTCAGCTCGGTGAGCAGCAGTAGTCAAAAAAGCAGCGTTAGGAATTATTTGGAAAGGAATGGAGACTAGCATAATGCCTCCGTACCAATCCATGGTTCAATGATACGTTGATTACTGTGTAGTGTTCTGGTTGCCCCATCTCGAAAAGAAACAGTGGAACTAGAAAAAGTACAGCGAAAGGGAAAAATGAAAAAAAGACCACACAGGTTAGGGATCTTCAGCCTGGAGAAGAGACAACTGAGGGGATACGATACAGGTCTGTAGAACGAGTAGAGGGCAACAGGTAAAGGGGGAAAGGCTGGTCACCTTTTGAAATAGTACTAAAACTAGAAAGCCATGCATGAATCCAAGAGGCAGCTCATTTAAAACAAATTAGTGGAAGCGGGTTTTTCACTCAGTATACAATGAAGCTATGGAATAGTTTGATTGAGGACCTGGTCAAGGCAGTTCGTACAGATGGGTCTAAAATGGGTTTCGACAAGTTCCTAGAGGAGTATCCTTGGGAGTCAACAATTAGGAATGGATGCACTCTCTAGGATCCTTCTGAGTGATCATGTTCAGCATTGGGGACAAGATATTGGGCTTGATGAGCCTTTGCTCTGACCCTATATGGTTCATCTTCTGTAAATCTTTCGTTGCACAATTGGGTGGTCATGTTATGAAGCCATTTTCACATTGTCTCTTACAAAATACCGACTGGTGTAGAAGTAGATGCGATGACATGATGGTACCAACTTTGCCAGTAGAAGCTTTGAAAAGTCACCCATAGATTTTAAAATATGCTAATCTACATGCATATTTGCAAAATCTTGGTGGTGGACATTTAAGCCAGCTACAGAGCAGCTGTAAATGTCTGTG
Organism: Microcaecilia unicolor; assembly: GCF_901765095.1. NCBI lineage: Eukaryota > Metazoa > Chordata > Amphibia > Gymnophiona > Siphonopidae > Microcaecilia > Microcaecilia unicolor. The sequence continues at coordinate 525,771,200 of NC_044033.1, forward strand.
CTTACAAGCTAGGCCTGATTTCTGTCTGGCCCTCTTAAACCAGGCGGCCTGTCAGTGGCGGCCCTACCATTAGGCCAACTGAGGCTGGAGCCTCAGGTGGCACTCTTCCTGGAGCGACATCGCCCCCTTCCTTCATCCACCCTCTTTCTTTACTGTGGCCCGCCTCTCTGATGTAACTTTCTGTTGATGTTAATGTTGACTTGGTCCTCTCCTCCCCCTCCTGTATGACTGACTTTCTCATCCTTTGTGCCCCCCTCCCTCCTGAGCGATCAGGCAAACTACACCTCTGCCCTGCTGAACTCTGTTCATTAGTGGGCTGATATCAGAAGTGTCCGGCTTAGCTGGTTAAGTGGCTATGGTTTGGCGGCTATATTGAGGTCAGTTTTAGCCACAGACCAGCTGACGAAGAGTCCCTTTCCCTAAAGTGTTTTCGGTTTTAACTCAAAAATTAACCTACGGTAACTGCAAAGCCTGTGCAGTAAATAGGAGATATTCAGTATCTGCCCCATTATATGTAGTTACAGAGAGCATGTGAACAAGCACGCCACCTGCCCCTGCATGTAACATGGTGTATGGCCAACTGGAAATAAATAATTATCAGCTCTGGCATGGTGAGGCTCTTCCCTCCTTTCCTTCTCATCAGCATCCCTCCCTCCTAACTCCCTGACACACTGTGAAAGTCCCCAAAATGTAAAGACCCCCCCCCCCAACAACCTAGCATCCCAACACACAAATCCTGCCCCTGAACCCAGCTCCCCTGGTTCTCGGGCCACTGCACCAACCATTAGACTATTTTCTCTCTCTCTTTATTCTCCTCCCCCCATAGTCAGCATCTCCCCATTCTTTCCCACTTCACATCCAGAATCCCACTGTCTCTTCCCTCCACCTGTCTCTCATTTTGCCTTCTCCTACCTGTCCAACAGCGGGAGGGGAGGTGAGAGGGTCAATGAGAGGGGAGCAAAGTTGGTGGTGGCAGCGGCAGCGGGGTCGGCAATGGCGGAGGGGGGGGGCTAAAATGTGCCCCCTCACCTCGGGCTCTGGACCCCCCTCCCGCCGAAGTCTGGCTATGCCCCTGGCTCCAAATAAATGTTCTTGATACAAAACTATAGCAGGAATTTATGTCTGTTAATTTGGGATTATGAGGTTCTTGGGAATTAGCTTCTCTGGCGTTATGACGGAAGCTGTCATTCCAAGTGTGGCACAAAGTAAGTCTTTGTAAAAGCACCGTGGCTTTTAGTTTTAGCTTTCATGAGCTGTCGCCCATGTAAATGCTCATGGATTTGACATACTGCCTTTTCTGCGGTACGACCAAAGGGGTTTCACATTTATTATAGGCTGGCTTGGCGGTAAAATACGGTCTTTCATTATTTAAATTATTATATTCTGGCTTGGATCCTGGGGGATTTAGCAGAGGGACGCAGACTGCAAGCTCTGCCAATCCCCAGCAGCCCTCATTGGTTCACATTCACACAACCACACTTGAGGTTTCAGTTTCGGCTTCAGCTGAAACCAGGTGATGGAGTTTAGGGCTGCAGTTTCTGTTTCAGCAGTGGCGTACCAAGGGGGGGGGGGCGGTGGGGGCGGTCCACCCCGGGTGCACGCCGCTGGGGGGGATGCCGCAGTGTGCGCCTGTCTGCTCCCAGTTCACTACGCTCGCTAAATTCTCTCGTTCGCTGCAGTTCCCTCCTTCTGCCCCGGAACAGGTTACTTCCTTGTTGGGCAGACTTGTTGGGCAGACTTGATGAACCGTATAGGTCTTTCTCTGCTGTCACCTACTATGTTACTATGTTTTTTGGAGTCTTCTCAGTAGTGTCTTGACACTATTACCTCAGAAATGTTTGGGGGAGGGGGTTCTGACTGAGGAGCAGCGGTTTCACCGCAACACAGACCTTGTTGGGTCTGATTAATAAATATTTCGAGTTGACGCTCCCACTCTTGAAGGCTCTTTCTACTTTTGTTTTTCGCTGCTGTGTTGGGCGTACTTTGGATTTCCTCTTCTGCATTCCTTGTACAACAAAAAGGGCTGGTTTGGGCAGACCGGTCGTTATCTGCCGTCATCTACTATGTTACTGTTTTTAGAGTTCTAGTGACCAGTGTAATATTTGCAGCCCTTTAGGCCATTCTGGGGAATATTGCTCTTTCAGTGTGAAAGATTTAATACAGAGCTGCTGAGTATGCGTTTTGCAGGATTTTGTGTTGGGTCACAGAGTGGCTGGCAGTGGACGAAGTTTGTGTTACGGTTACTGAAGTGACACCAAAGTCTGAATATACTTACCAATAAGAAACAAAGTCAGATCGTCAAGATCCTACCTAAACCTACACTACCCAAATTGCAAAGGACTGAAATACAAAACAACTTACGCATCCGGCTTCTCCTACATAAGCGCAAAACTATGGAACTCACTCCCAAATGCTGTGAAAACAATCCACGACCACTTGAACTTCAGGAAATCACTAAAAACCTACCTCTTCAAAAAGGCCTACCCAACGACCCCACCTAACCCTCTTCACCTACCAACACAGCATGACTATGATCGAACAGGACAACACGCAATCTTCATCCATTCCGACCCTCCACTTATACCTCATACGATCACTATACAACTCTGTATTTGTTATCCACCGACTGGGCAAACGCCTTTGACGGTACTATGTAAGCCACATTGAGCCTGCAAATAGGTGGGGAAATGTGGGTGCAATAAATAAATAAAATCCTAGTTCTGCTTTGCACATTGGAGAAGGTGTCTGCTGAATGGGAGGTGAAGCTATTTTGTGAAAGAGAGGACAAGTTCTGTCCAATTCTATACTGATTTAACGATGGATTTCAGATTTCCAAGACTGGATTTTAGTGCCATGGTGCTGCCCTTTTGAAGTGGCACCAGCATTTGGCCCAAATATCTGTCTCCCTAGGCAGTTGCTTAGACATAAACCCAGGCCTGTGGACCTTACTCCCATATTAAAGAGGGCTAGTTAAACGGTGTTGTCATATCATTTTAATAATAGTTGTACTGGGAGATTGTGTTTGTTGTTACATATAGGGATCTTAAAGGCTATTTTCTGTAGTATCTTCATGGCCAAGCAAAAACGTCCAGATACGTTGAGGCCCCAATGCTCAAAAGTAAATGTAGACACTATTTATTTATTTGTTACACTAGGGAAAAAGGCTAGTTTCTGAAGCCAATGAAACGGGCGCTAGCAAGGTTTTCCTCGGAGTGTGTATCTTTGTGTGTGAGAGTGACTGTGTGAGACAGAGAGAGTGAATGTGCGAGTGTGTGTGTGTGACAGAGAGAGAGAGTGAGACTGGGTGCGAATGTGTTTGTGAGAATGAGAGTGTGTGCCATGGGCCCCACTCCCTCCCTTCCTCCCAGTTCCAGTGTCCCCCCTCCCTCCCTCCGAGTTCCAGGGTCATCCCCTCCCTCCCTCCAAGGTCCAGGGTCGCCCCCTCCCACCCTCTCTCCGAGTTCCAGGGTCGTCGTCCCTCCGAGTTCCACGGTCGTCCCCCCCTCCCTCCCTCCGAGTTCCAGGGTCGTCCCTTCGAGTTCCAGGGTCGTCCCTTCGAGTTCCAGGGTCGTCCCCTCCCTCCCTCCCTTCGAGTTCAAGGGTCAGCCCCTCCCTCCCTCCCTCTGAGTTCCAAGGTAAGAATTTTTAAAATATAGCCAGCACTTATGAAGGCGAGGGGCTGCTGGAGGACAGGTCGTGCTTGGAGGGCAGAGAGAGAGAGAGAGGGAGGGAGGTGCAGGGGCTGGCAACTATAAAGAGTTCCCTCGAGGGCGGGGCAATTACAAACCCCACGAACACTACACGGCTTCACTGCCATGCTGCCACAGAGTCAGCTTCAGAACGTTGGAAGTGCGAATTATTATATTAGATAAGTACATAAGTACTTATGTAATGTCATACTGGGAAAAGACCAAAGATCCATCGAGCCCAGCATCCCGGGCGCTACGGCTATTCTGGTTGATTGGGGGGGGGGGGGGCTGCTCTCAGAGATCCGCACGCCTACCAGCAGAGGGAGACTGAGAACACTAAAACTTAAACCAGTATAAGCTAGCAGCCAACCCCCAAGCAACCAGTAAATCCTAAACAAAGCAGAAAACAAATGAAACCAATAAACAATTACAACCCCGAAAGGTCAAAGAACCCTGTACTCAGAAACAAAAAACATGAAACATGTGCTTCAACTGACAGAACGCCACAGCACTACGGTCCCTCTCTGAAATGCAGAGGAAATATATGTATAGCAAGACTTGAAATTTAGATACCTTTCAGCCATAGCAACATAGACCATAAGAACATCAGAACATTTTCCAATCATACTCACCACAAAGAAACATGTACACAGCGGGAGGGTTCTTGACCGGTCTGGAGGGTCTAGAGGAAAGAAAATTAGCAGGTAAGACCTAATTTCACCTTCCTCAGCGACCCTCCAGACCGGTCAAGACGCTTGGGAAGTACCAAAGCAATACAACTCCTTAGGGCGGGAACCTTGCATCCCAGAAGTCAACACTGCCGCACCAAAACTGGCATCCTCCCTAGCCTGCACATCTCCAGTCTATAATGTTACACCAACGAATGCAAAAGCCCAGTTGCTAAGAGCTGACAGGGACTAAGCACTCAAGGTTCCTGCCATAGCAGGAGCCGAGGCAACAGGCAGAAAGTTCAGAAAGAGGATTTCAAAGCTACAAACTGCCAGAAGTTATTATGCTCTCAAGGTTCCTGTCACAACAGGAGCCGAGGCACATGGCTGCCTAACCAAAGGCCAGCTGACACACTCTGTCATGAGTTTTTGTTATTTTTGATGGATACTGAGTGAGGCCGTAAACTGTTGGGCAGTATTTCTAGGATAAGCAGCATAAATCTGTTTTCTGTTCTGGGATCTTGCCAGGTACTTATAACCTGGATTGGCCAGTTTGAAACAATACACTGGGTCAGCAGACCTTCGGTCTGTCCAAGTATGGCAACACTTATGTTCACTTGCAGTTCCAATCACATACATTATGAGTGCATGCTGAATATGGCAGTGGCGTAGCCAAGGGTGGGCCTGGGTGGGCCCAGGCCCACCCAGTAGCAGCACACCTATGGTGTGGCTGGCAGGGATCCCCAAACCCCACCAGCTGAGAACTCCCAACAACTGTCCCTCCTGCAGACGGCATGCAGGTGAGACAAGGAGAGACCAAATCACCTGTGGGACAGGGAGGGGTTCTTCTGCCCACCCATCTTGAGTCCAGGCCCACCCAAAGCTGGGTGTCTGGCTACGCCCCTGGAATATGGTTATACACATGAACATTATTATATTATTCAAGTAAATGTTATGATACTGCTGTGATTCCCAAGCTTGTCAGATTTTCAGGATGTTCACAATGGATATTCATGAGAGAGATTTACATGCAGTGGAGATAGTGCATGCTAATCTCTGTCATGAATATTCATTGTGGCTATCCTGAAAACCTGACTAACTGGGAAGCTTCCAGGATAGGTTTGAGAACCACTTCTGTACTGTATTATTTGAATGTCAGCAGCCCAGCCCAGCCCCCCCCCCCCCCCCCCTTCAGCAAAGCTAGAATAAAGTTGCAGGTCTTTGATGCTCACAGTAAAGAGAAGGAAGAGGCAGGAAATCCTCAGTAATGCTGACTGCAAAAGAACAAGCTACATTTTACTCCTCCTCAGTCCTTGCACTTAAATCCCGGGCATTGGAAAGCTACACTCAGCCTTCAGGTTCCCTGTGCACCTCTTTGTGTCTAGGTCTAATAGCTAAAACTTTCATTACCGTTGGATTTAAAAGATCTGTGTGTTGACGTCTACACGAGTCTTTGCACACAGTTAGCTTTTGCACAAAACTCATTTGAGCACGGCAGGGGCGTAACCAGACAATACATTTTGGGTGGGCCTGGGCAAGAAGTGGGTGGGCACCAAGTGTTCTCCCTCCCCCCCCCCCCCCCCCCCCCCCCGAAAAAAATATCTCAGCTGGCAGGAAATCACTTCTTTCCACCTTGGCAGTCTGCAGCAGGCTTACGCTGAAAAGTGAGCATGTGCAGGTGCCGGTATCGTGGAGAGTAGCGTTTTCATTACCATCAGAGAGAAGGTCTTCAGCTGGCGGAGCTTGGGATCCCCACCAGCTACTACTAAACATGTGCTACTGAGTGGGCCCCACCCAGGCCCACCTGTGGCTACGCCACTGGAACACGGGCTGGACCCCGTAGCACGGAAGCTGTGCTATTCTGTGTGCAAAGCCTGTCGCTCCTTATTACATCGGCCCCTTGGTTAGTTAGGGAAATTTGAATTTGTGCTGGAGGTTTTGTGGCTTTTCTGGAAAATCCTAATTTTGGACTCCTTTCTCTTATGTCTCTGTCTCTATCTCTTTTTCTTCATCTGATTTTTTTTTTTTTTTTTACTGTCTCTCTTCTCCATCCCTCTATTTTTTTCAATCTCTTGCTTTGTCTCACTGTCTATTTATATCTGCTTCCGTATTCTCTTTTCTGCTGCTGCTGCTTCTTCCTGTCTCTGTATGTATTTCTTTTTGGTCTGTTTCTCCACATTCTCTTATATCTGCTTACCATTTCCTCCTTGTCTTTGTCTGTCTCACTTATCCTCCCCCTCTCTTTGCTCTCTTTCTGCATCTCATGTTCCTTCTCTTAATGTTCATTCCCTCCTTTCCTCCGTGTCTCTTCTTTACTTTCCTGTTTCTCTCCATTCCTGTATCCGATGTCTGTCCTCTTCTATCTTTAATTAAGTCTGTCTCTCTCTTTCTTCCTTCCTCTCATTCTTTCTTTGCTCCCCCTTTCCCTTCTCCACCTGTCTCTTTGCCTCTGTGGTTTCAGGTCGAATCTTGGACATCCCCTGTAAAGTATGCGGGGACCGCAGTTCTGGAAAACACTATGGAGTTTATGCTTGTGATGGCTGTTCAGGATTTTTCAAGCGAAGTATTAGGCGGAACAGGAGCTACGTCTGCAAATCAGGAAATCAGGTACTATACCCCCCCCCCCCCCCCACCTCACCCTTCCTAAACACTAAACTTTCTTCCCACATACACACATCTCAGCTAAGGCAAAATCAGGTACTGTACCGGCTCCATTTCTCCCTTCCTAAAAAACAATTCTTCCTCCCCTGTTCCCCCCCACCAAACCTGCCCCCACACATATTTCAGCAAAAGGGAAAACCAAAACTCAAGAACTGTACCCGCTCCCATCTTGTCCTTCCTTAACAAAAACCTTCCCTTTCCTGCCTTCCACACACACAGTCCAGCTAAGGCAAAATCAGGTACTGTACCGGCTCCATTTGTCCCTTCCTAAAAACCAATTCTTTCTCCCCCGTTCCCCCCACCAAACCCGCCCCCACACATATTTCAGCAAAAGGGAAAACCAAAACTCAAGAACTGTACCCTCTTCCTTAACAAAAACCTTCCCTTTCCTGCCTTCCACACACACAGTCCAGCTAAGGCAAAATCAGGTACTGTACCGGCTCCATTTGTCCCTTCCTAAAAACCAATTCTTTCTCCCCTGTTCCCCCCACCAAACCCGCCCCCACACATATTTCAGCAAAAGGGAAAACCAAAACTCAAGAACTGTACCCTCTTCCTTAACAAAAACCTTCCCTTTCCTGCCTTCCACACACACAGTCCAGCTAAGGCAAAATCAGGTACTGTACCGGCTCCATTTGTCCCTTCCTAAAAACCAATTCTTTCTCCCCTGTTCCCCCCACCAAACCCGCCCCCACACATATTTCAGCAAAAGGGAAAACCAAAACTCAAGAACTGTACCCTCTTCCTTAACAAAAACCTTCCCTTTCCTGCCTTCCACACACACAGTCCAGCTAAAAGGAAATGAGAAAGTCTGGCACTGTATTCCTTTCAGAGAATAAAAGTGCAAGGAGCCCTCAAGATGGCGGGTGTCAACTCAAATTTATTGAACAGACCCGACACGGTCCATGTTTCGGCAAAACTGCTGCATCAGAGGTCTTGAAACAGTGCACAATGTCAAAAAAAATGCGTGAAATAGCAATGAGACAATGCTCAATCTGAAGACTCCAAATATTGCCAAAAAAAACTCACCTGAATTCTTAATATCAAACAAAACTGCGTCAACGCATAGCGGAAATCTTTTGTGTATTCAGATTGAGCATAGTCTCATTGCTATTTCATGCATTTTTTTCAACATTGTGCACTGTTTCAAGACCCCTGATGCAAAAACATGGGCCGTGTCGGGTTTGTTCAATAAATTTGAGTTGACACCCCCCATCTTGAAGGCTCCTTGTGCTTTTGTTCTCTGCTCCTGTGGGAGTGTACTTTGGTTTCCCTCTCCTACGTCTACTGTATTCCCTTCCACATTCACTGCAAACCACCCTCCTCTTAAGAAACAGACATATACTACAGCCAATAGGAAATCATCTACTGTCCCTGCCTTCCATCCTTCCACCTCCTCCTCCCCCTAACTGAACATCACATTCCACCCACGAACTTCCCATTTCTGCACCTTTTTTTCCTTTACTCGTGCATAAAATTTAGGCGTGGATCCCATGCCTACATTTACACACGTATATTCCAATTAAATCTAATTACTGCCAGTAATTGCTTGCTAAAAAGCCAATTATTGGCTTTAATTAACTTGTTATTTAGATTTGCACAGGCAATTTTTGGTGACTTATAGAATTAGTGGATTAGTGTCTAATTTCTTTAGCGCATAACTGCTAGATAGGGGGTGTTGACATGGGAGGGGCATGGGAGGGTCAGGGGTGTGGCCAGCACTTACATGCTAAGGTTGTAGAATCCTGTTAATTATGCATCTATCTGATAGCAGTTAGACACAAGTATTGAACTAGTGTAAGCACTTGAGCCTATAGTTAAACACCTATCTGCAGATTACACTAGTATTTCATAACGGCAATTATAGACTTGTACACAGAACTCTAAATGGGCTCTCACTAGAGGCTTATACAGAGGTATTATTTATTTATTTCCTCTTGATGTACCACCATATGTTATATGGTGTGAAGCCCCGCCCAGCGCTTCCCAGGATGCACTGGGCAGGACTGGGTGCCGCCATTTTCAAGGCAGCGCTGGAAGAGGAGGGAATGTACAACCTCCCTCCTCCAACAAAGGTACAGGGGGGCGGGGAAGAAGGCCGCAAGACCACCAGGTTGGGGGGGGGGCTTGATTTGCGGCCCACTGGGCCACCAGGGCTTTTTCGGGGGGGATGTGAGGGAGGGTTAGGGGGGGCTGGAGATCCACCAGATCTACAGCCCTCTGTGAACTTGTGTCTGGGGGGGGGGTCAGGGGGCCTGGAGGTCCACAGGACCTCAAGCCACTGTGTCCCTGGCTTAGAGTGGGGGGTTGGGGTTCCTGCTCCTGCAGAGGGGAGCTGTATTTGGGGGGGGGGGAGGGAATAGGGGGCCTGCTAGTATGCAAAATGATGCTGGGCAGGACTCACCATCCCTGCCCAATAGTCTGCAAACCCTAACACCAGCTCCAAGATGGCGTAGGGTTTGCTGTTTGGCGCTCTGGCCGCTGATCATTGGGGAGGAATATGTTTAGCATGCATTTGCATGCTGCTTGCGTTCAGAGCCCACGAGCGCATTGTTTCACGTGCTCAGGGGCTCTGATCATGGGGCGGTGGCAAACACAGGCGCTACTATGGAGCTAATAGCCTCTAGCGCCTGTGTTTGCTTCTGATCATTGGCCCATAAGTTAAAATGCTTTAATATAAGAATCATCTTTAAACACAATAGCAACATAGTAAGTGATGGTAGATAAAGACCTGGTCTGCCCAACAGTCACACTCATTTTCAATTCAACAATGAACATATTATTATTATTATTATTACATTTGTACCCCGCGCTTTCCCACTCAAAGCAGGTTCAATGCGGCTTACAAAGTAATAGGGATAAGAAAATAAAAGTTAAATATAACAGAAAAACAAAAGTGATAGGTAGGTAGAGAAGGACAGGGGTGAAGGAGTAGGAGATGTGTGAGCAAGGGTAGAAGAGGCAGGAGGGGGATGGATTACAGGATAAGCACATGGAATTTTGGTGGGAAAGATAGTCAAGGTCATTGTCGATGTCTCCTGGATATGTGATGGGTAGTAGGATTCATAGAATTAGTTTGGGTCATTAGGATAGGCTTGCTTGAACAGATGGGTTTTTTTAGTGATTTCCGGAAAGATAGATAGTCACTGATTGATCTGATAGGTCTTGGGAGGGCATTGCAGAGTTGGCTACCTAAGAAGGAGAAATTGGATCCATAATAGATTTTATATCTGAGTCCTTTGCAATTGGGGTAATGTAGATTGAGGTAAGTGCGTGAAGTGATAGAGGTATATAAAATAATGAGTGGAGTGGAACAGGTGGATGTGAAGCGTCTGTTCACGCTTTCCAAAAACACTAGGACGAGGGGGCATGCGATGAAACTACAGTGTAGTAAATTTAAAACAAATCGGATAAACTTTTTCTTCACCCAACGCATAATTAAACTCTGGAATTCGTTACCGGAGAACGCGGTGAAGGCGGTTAGTTTAAAAAGGGGTTAGACAGTTTCCTAAAGGACAAGTCCATAAACCACTACTAATGGACTTGGGAAAAATCCACAATTCCAGGAATAACATGTATAGAATGTTTGTACATTTGGGAAGCTTGCCAGGTGCCCTTGGCCTGGATTGGCCGCTGTCGTGGACAGGATGCTGGGCTCGATGGACCCTTGGTCTTTTCCCAGTGTGGCATTACTTATGTACTTAAGTTTCAGTATCTTTTCCGGAGATACGAAGGCGGTAGAACAAGAGGACATGAAATGAGATTGAAGGGGGGCAGACTCAAGAAAAATGTCAGGAAATATTTCTTCACGGAGAGAGTGGTGGATGCTTGGAATGCCCTCCCGCGGGAGGTGGTGGAGATGAAAACGGTAATGGAATTCAAACATGCGTGGGATAAACATAAAGGAATCCTGTTCAGAAGGAATAGATCCTCAGGAGCTTAACCGAGATTGGATAGCAGAGCCGGTAGTGGGAGGCGGGGCTGGTCTACTATGTTACTATGTTTCAGACATGTTTCTGGTAGGAAGGTCAAACAGATTAAACATATAGCTCGGAGATTCACCGTGGATAATCTTATAGATTAATGTATGGACCTTGAAGTTGATACGTTCTCTGATAGGGAGCCAGTGAAGTTATATATACTTGATCATGGTCTTTCTTTGGTGTTTCTGGGATATAGACCGTAGAAGTCCGCCCAGCTCTGTCCTTATCTTCTAACATTCCATCCTATCCGAATCCATCTTGTCATGTGTGGGACCCAGACCGTAAAAGTCTGCCCAGCACGGTTCTCTGTTCCAGCTACTGAACCTGCCCATGAAAGCCCTTTCCAGTCCATCCTAAACTGGATTATCATATACAATTTAGGATGGGCTGGAAAGGGCTTCAACAGCTACTTCAGTAAAAGGAGAACCAGTGACGATTTTGGTGAGGCGAGTTGCCCGTATGAAATGAGTCAGCAGCTGAGGCTGTGTTTGGCGAATGTTCCCGTACATATAATAAATAATGTATATTGAAATTTAGTGAAAATGTTACAGCATCGGGATATTATGAAGAGTGGACATCGAGTGAGCCCCCCCCCCCCCCCCCCCCCCCATGTGTTTTTGGACTATAGTGGACTATAGTTCACACACTGGCTTCTTAGAATTAAACAAATCTTTTTGACCACTGTGACCTCCTGAAAAACTAATGGATTTTAGTCAAAGCAGGTAACAAAGGAACTTTTTCTTCTCAGTAATAAAACAAATACAAGTTCAGGTTCTTTTTCCCTTGTTTTTATTTTCCACTGATACCTGGTTTATAACCCTTCTTTACATCTTTTTTATTGCAGTCAAATTAGGAGGCACTTCTAGACTGTAACAGGGCACCATTATTTAAGTAATGAAATTAAGCGGGTAATGTGTCTATTCTCTAATGGCAATTATGCATGTAAGTCATTATCAGCATGTCCACATTTACAACAGCTCAATGGCTGGTATTCAGTAAATATTAGCATCTTAAATAAAAAAGATATAGCGGAATTAGAAAATGTTCAAAGAGAGACCAGAATGATAAAGGGGATGGAACTCCTCTCATATGAGGAAAGGCTAAAGAGGTTAGGGCTCTTCAGCTTGGAAAAGAGACTGATGAAGGGGGTCATCATTGAGGTCTACAAAATCCTAAGTGGTGCAGAATAAAAGTACAAAGAGTTACATGGAAATACTTTTAAAACAAATAGGAGGAAATATTTTTTCAGTCAATGAATAGTTAAGCTCTGGAACTCTTTGCCGGAGGATGTGGTAACAGCAGTTAGTGTATCTGGGTTTAAAAAAAGGTTTGGACAAATTCCTGGAGGAAAAGTCCATAGTCTGCTCTTGAGACAGACATGGGAAGCAACTGCTTGCCCTCGGATTTGTAGTATGGAGTGTTGCCACGATTTGGGTTTCTTCAAGGTACTTGTGACCTGGCTTGGCCACTGTTTGGAAAACAGGATACTGGGCTAGATGGACCATTGGTCTGACTCAGTAGGGCTACTCTTATGTTCTTATCGTAGTCTGCTATTGAGACAGACATGGGAAGCAACTGCTTGCCCTGGGATTTGTAGTATGGAATGTTGCTACTCTGAGATTCTGCATGGAATCTTGTCACCCTTTAGGATTCCAGATTCTAGCTATTCTTTGGGATTCTACATGGAATCTTGTCACCCTTTAGGATTCCAGAATCTTGCTATTCTTTGGGATTCTACATGGAATGTTGCTACTCTTTGGGGTTCTACATGGAATCTTGTCACCCTTTAGGGATTCCAGAATCTTGCTATTCTTTGGGATTCTACATGGAATGTTGCTACTCTTTGAGATTCTGCATGGAATCTTGTCACCCTTTAGGATTCCAGAATCTTGCTATTCTTTGGGGTTCTACATGGAATCTTGTCACCCTTTAGGGATTCCAGAATCTTGCTATTCTTTGGGATTCTACATGGAATGTTGCTACTCTTTGAGATTCTGCATGGAATCTTGTCACCCTTTAGGATTCCAGAATCTTGCTATTCTTTGAGATTCTACATGGAATGTTGCTACTCTTTGAGATTCTGCATGGAATCTTGTCACCCTTTAGGATTCCAGATTCTAGCTATTCTTTGGGATTCTACATGGAATCTTGTCACCCTTTAGGATTCCAGAATCTTGCTATTCTTTGGGATTCTACATGGAATGTTGCTACTCTTTGGGGTTCTACATGGAATCTTGTCACCCTTTAGGGATTCCAGAATCTTGCTATTCTTTGGGATTCTACATGGAATGTTGCTACTCTTTGAGATTCTGCATGGAATCTTGTCACCCTTTAGGATTCCAGAATCTTGCTATTCTTTGGGGTTCTACATGGAATCTTGTCACCCTTTAGGGATTCCAGAATCTTGCTATTCTTTGGGATTCTACATGGAATGTTGCTACTCTTTGAGATTCTGCATGGAATCTTGTCACCCTTTAGGATTCCAGAATCTTGCTATTCTTTGAGATTCTACATGGAATGTTGCTACTCTTTGAGATTCTGCATGGAATCTTGTCACCCTTTAGGATTCCAGAATCTTGCTATTCTTTGGGGTTCTACATGGAATCTTGTCACCCTTTAGGGATTCCAGAATCTTGCTATTCTTTGGGGTTCTACATGGAATCTTGTCACCCTTTAGAGATTCCAGAATCTTGCTATTCTTTGTGGTTCTACATGGAATGTTGCCACGATTTGGGGTTCTGCCAGGCAGACTTATACGTTCTGTGCCCTGAAGAGGTCAGGTACAAATCAAGGTAGAGTATACACAAAAAGCAGCACATATGAGTTTATCTTGTTGGGCAGACTGGATGGACCGTGCAGGTCTTTTTCTGCCGTCATCTACTATGTTACTATGTTACTTGTGACCTGGCTTGGCCACTGTTGAAAACAGGATACTGGGCTAGATGGACCATTGGTCTGACCCAGTATGGCTACTCTTACGTTCTTATGTAACATTATTATTATGAGATTTTTGAGATACCGCCTTTCTGGGGTACAACCAAAAGCAGTTTACATATTCCTACATGTACTTTCTCTGTCCCTACTGGGCTCACAATATAATTTACACACACAATTCACAGTATTCTGTAAATTAAGCACGTGTCAGCCCTGCCTATGTCCTGTCCATGCCCCTCCCCTGTGAACGCCCCCTGATGACTAGGTAATTCTAGAATACTGGTTAGGTGTATTAATAAATAGCAGTATTCTATACAATTAAATATGCAAATTGCATTTACATTTAGGCAACCTATGGTAGGATGAGGGGTTTAGTGACCAAGGCTTTGCCTCACTCAGCTGAAACCAATAGCGGCTGATTCAGTCTCGGTCTGGCTCCATTGCAGGGCAGATTTACTTCAAAGAAAAGTAGGAATACAATTCCATGCATGCAGTGGAGTATGAACAGAGCTGGCTTATCCTCTCTGGGTGGACCTGGGTAAGGAGACAAGCTCAATCAGGTTAAATCAAATATTCTGGCTCCTTCTAAAATCATATCTCGTCTACTATTTTGCATGTTAATGAAAAGAGATTCTGTGTTGCAGGGGGGCTGTCCTGTGGATAAGACGCATAGGAACCAGTGCAGGGCCTGTCGGCTGAAGAAGTGTCTAGAGGTCAACATGAACAAAGACGGTAATTTAACACTCAACTTTGATTTAGTTATTTTATTTATTTATTTGTTGCATTTGTAGCCCACATTTTCCCACCTATTTGCAGGCTCAATGTGGCTTACAATTTCCGTCATGACCTAAGCCGTTTCCGAGTACAGATACAATTGGTAATATATATAGAAACATGGATGATATAATGAACAATTAGGTACAGAAGGGGAGAACATGCAATTGGTATTACATATTGAACATGGAATACTTAGAGGCATATTTTCAAAGCACTTAGCCTCCCAAAGTTCCATAGAAACCTATGGAACTTAACCTCCCAACTGAAAATATGCCTCATAATAAATTAGGCAATACTATATAGGGAGAAAATAATCTAATTGTTAAGTATATGATGGAGAATTACAGTTCCAATCATGAATCATTATGGTATGTCATGTTCAAGAGATGTGTCTTCAGAGCTTTACGGAAGTTAATTAGGTTTCGAATAATTTTCAGGTCAAGAGGTAAAGCATTCCACATTTGTGAGCTCAAGTATGAAAAGCTGGACGCATGCATTACTTTATATTTTAGACTTTTACAACTGGGGAAATGAAGATTTAGGAATTTGCGTGCTGATCTTATAGAATTCCTGGGTGGTAGGTCAATCAGGTCTAACATGTAAGTCGGGGCATCACCGTGAATTATTTTATGCACTAGAATACATATTTTGAAAGTTATACGTTCTTTAAGAGGAAGCCAGTGTAAGTTTTCTCTTAGGGGCTTAGCACTTTCATATTTTGTCTTTCCAAATATAAGTCTGGCTGCGGTGTTTTGGGTAGTTTGAAGTTTTTTAATGATTTGTTCTTTACAGCCAGCAAGACCGTTACAATAGTCTAAGTGACTCAGTACCATTGACTGCACATTGATTTAGTTTTGATTGTCCATATAAAACAGAAGCAAGTCATTGGAATGGAAACACTCTCCCAATTCAGTGAATAAAATTAATTCCGTCGGCAATTGTTACCCATTCGATGCTGAGGAAGTCAATGAAAATCAGAGAGGAGGGAGGGCGTTGATATCTCAGCACAAGGTAATAAACGTTTCACTTGAAAGAATATAACAGATCAAATTTAAGCACTGCCAGAGAGAAACAGCAGGGATGTCCGATGGATTGATTGACTGATTGATTGAGGTCAACCCAAAGCTGACTCCAGGCAGCCATATAAACTAACTTTCTGCAGATCACCTTGTTTCCTGTTCGTGTGTGGAGGCTTTTAATGGAGCATTCATTATGTGACTGTATTGATTCATCTCATTGCTGGTCTTCCATACCCTCTTCTACGTTAACCTTCTCTTAGTAGCCTAGTGGTTAGTGCAGTGGAACATGGAATGTTGCTACTATTTGAGATTATGAGAGGGCATGAAATGAGATTGAAGGGGGGCAGACTCAAGAAGAATGTCAGGAAGTATTTTTTCACGGAGAGGGTGGTGGATGCTTGGAATGCCCTGCCACGGGAGGTGGTGGAGATGAAAACGGTAACGGAATTCAAACATGCGTGGGATAAACATAAAGGAATCCTGTGCAGAAGGAAGGGATCCTCAGGAGCTTAGCCTAGAATGGGTGGCAGAGCTAGTGGCTGGGAGGCGGGGCTAGTGCTGGGCAGACTTATACGGTCTGTGCTGGGGCTGGTGGTTGGGAGGCGGGACTAGTGCTGGGCAGACATACGGTCTGTGCTGGGGCTGGTGGTTGGGCGGCGGGGATAGTGCTGGGCAGATTTATATGGTCTGTGCCAGAGCCAGTGGTGGGAGGCGGGACTGGAGGTTGGGAGGCAGGGATAGTGCTGGGCAGACTTATACGGTCTGTGCCAGAGCCAGTGGTGGGAGGCAGGGATAGTGCTGGGCAGACTTATAGGGTCTGTGCCAGAGCTGGTGGTTGGGAGGCGGGGATAGGGCTGGCCAGACTTATACGGTCTGTGCCCTGAAGAGGACAGTACAAATAAAAAAGTAGCACATATGAATTTATCTTCTTGGGCAGAATGGATGGACCGTGCAGGTCTTTTTCTGCCTTCATCTACTATGTTTACTATGTATGTTGCCTACTGTTTAAGATTCTACATGGAATGTGTTGCTACTATTTGAGATTTTAGCTCTAATAGCTTCCTTCACCTCACTTTTTAACCACGCTGGCTTGTCGTTTGGTCTTCCATCCTCCTTTTTTAATACGTGGAATATATTTGGCCTGGGCTTCCAGGATGGTGTTTTTAAACAGCATCCACGCCTGATGTCAATTTTTGACCCTCGCAGCCGCTCCTCTAAGTTTTCTTTTCACCGTTCTTCTAATTTTATCATAGTCTCCCTTTTTAAAGTTAAATGCTAACGTATTTGATTTCCTACGTATACTTCCTTCAAAGCTAATATCAAATCCGATCATATTATGATCACTGTTATCAAGCAGCCCCAGCACCATTATCTCTTGCACCAGATCATGTGCTCCACTAAGGACCAAGTCTAGAATTTTTCCTTCTCTCGTCGGCTCCTGTACCAGCTGCTCCATAAAGCTGTCCTTGATTTCATCAAGGAATTGTATCTCTGTAGCGTGTCCCGATGTTACATTTACCCCAGTCTATATTTGGGTAATTGAAGTCACCCATTATTCTCAAATTGCCCATTTTGTTTGCGTCTCTGATTTCTTTTATCATTTCTGCGTCTACCTGCTCATCCTGGCGAGGAGGATGGTAGTACACTCCTATCACCGTCCTTTTCCCTTTTATACATGGAATTTCAACCCACAATGATTCAAAGGTGTGATTTGTGTCCTGCTGAATTTGTAATCTATCTGAGTCAAGGCTCTTGTTAATATACAATGCTACCCCTCCACCAGACCGGTCCACCCTATCACTACGATATACTTTGTACCCCGGTATGACAGTGTCCCACTGGTTATCCTCCTTCCACCAGGTCTCAGTAATGCCTATTATATCCAATTTTTCATTTAGTGCAATATATTCCAACTCTCCCATCTTATTTCTTAGACTCCTAGCATTTGAATATAGACATTTCAGAGTACGTTTGTTGTTCGTATTTGCATGATGCTTAGTACTTGACACTATTGATTGGCCATCTTTTGTCTGATCTTTAGTTGTATTTAAGGGCACATGACCTACCACGGTCTGTTGTGCAACCTCACTATCCAGAAACCCTATCTTCCCTGTTTGTGAGGTATCTTTGCAAGATACCTTATCCCGAACCATGCACTTTTGAGCGACTGTCGGCCTTCCCCCCATTTCTAGTTTAAAAGCTGCTCTATCTCCTTTTTAAATGCCAAAGCCAGCAACCTGGTCCCACCCTGGTTAAGGTGGAACCCATCCTTTTGGAATAGGCTCCCCCTTCCCCAGAATGTTGCCCAGTTCCTAATAAATCCAAAATCCTCCTCCCTGCACCATCTTCTCATCCACGCATTGAGACTCCAGAGCTCTGCCTGTCTCTTGGGCCCTACACGTGGAATGGGTAGCATTTCAGAAAATGCTACCCTGGAGGATCTGGATTTAAGCTTTCTACCTAAGAGCCTAAATTTGCCTTCCAGAGCCTCTCTCCCACATTTTCCTATGTCATTGGTACCACATGTACCAAGACAGCCGGCTCCTCCCCAGCACTATCTAAAATCCTATCTAGATGTCGCATGAGGTCCGCCACCTTCGCACCAGGCAGGCGAGTCACCAGGCAATCCTCACGTCCACCAGCCACCCAGATATCTATATGCCTAATGATCGAATTGCCAACTACAACAGCTGTCCTAACCCTTCCCTCCCGGGCAGCACTTGGAGACATATCCTCGGTGCGAGAGGATAGTACATCCCCTGGTGGGCAGGTCCTGGCTACAGGAGTACTTCCTACTTCACCAGGGTGAAGTTACTGTGTAACTTTGTAAGTCTAAGTGCTTTATTTATTTATTTATTTGTTTGTTGCATTTGTATCCCACATTTTTCCACCTATTTGCAGGCTCAATGTGGCTTACATAGTACCGTTAAGGCGTTTGCCCAGTCGGTTGATAACAAATACAAAGTTGTATATTGATCGAATGAGGTATATGTGGAGGGTCGGAAGGAATGAAGATTGTGTGTTGTCCAGTACGATCATTAGGCATGCTGT
This sequence comes from Microcaecilia unicolor, assembly GCF_901765095.1. Classification (NCBI taxonomy): domain Eukaryota; kingdom Metazoa; phylum Chordata; class Amphibia; order Gymnophiona; family Siphonopidae; genus Microcaecilia; species Microcaecilia unicolor. The sequence continues at coordinate 525,789,982 of NC_044033.1, forward strand.
GTTTTGGGTGAAGAGATTTATGTAGGATCGTTGGGGTAGGCCTTTTTGATGATACCCCTCATTGTTTATTTGATGAGAATTGTAAGTATGAATATTTATTCCTGTGTATTAGCAGCCTTATACATGAATAGCCTGAGTATATTTTGGGGGTAACTTCATAAGAAGGTGTCTATGTGAAAAGTCCAAAAGGTGCCTGTTTAAAAAAAGTCAACATAGGTACCTTCTGTAAGTACCTTTATAAAGACCCCCAGCAGTGTCCAAATTTACACCTACTCTGAAGGTGGTGGACAAGTATGCATGACCACTCAGATTTTATAAAATAGACATGAAAATCACAACTCTGCCTCCCTCCCCTGAATCCAAAATAATATATTACCTAGAAGTAGGTGCTATCTTTTGTATGTTATACTTCAATGTGTGTAAGCACATAGAAAAACCATGTCGATTATTATTGTTTTATTACACAAAGGACCCTTTTACTAAGGCAGTTGTAATGTCAATGTAAGGTTTATTTATCGCAATTTCCCTCTAGCAAGGGTTCAATGTGATTTGTGGAGGAGTGGCCTAGTGGTTCAGTGTGGAGGAGTGGCCTAGTGGTTAGGGTGGTGGACTTTGGTCCTGAGGAAATGAGTTCGATTCCCACTTCAGGCACAGGCAGCTCCTTGTAACTCTGGGCAAGTCACTTAACCCTCCATTGCCCCATGTAAGCCGCATTGAGCCTGCCATGAGTGGGAAAGCGCAGGGTACAAACGTAATAAAAAAAATAAATTAAGAAAACCCAAAGTAATCCTATCATTATCGCCAAAAATCAGAAACGACCAAGTCTAGGGATGAAACAAAAAAAAGAGCACAAAGGGCCTTTAAAATGGCAGATCAAGTCTAGGGATGACCATCTCTAAGGACAACCTAAATTTCAGGATTTGGGCGTCCCCGACCGTATTATTGAAACAAAAGATGGATGTCCATCTTGTTTCGATAATACAGGTTTTCCCGCCCCTCCACCGGGACGTTTTGCGAGGACGTCCTCAGCAAAATTTGGGCGTCTCTTTTGATTATGCCCCTCTATGTTCTTCAAAACTAACAATTATTAATAGCACTAAAAATAACATGCCTTAAATCAATACAGTATGGAATCTTTCCATGGTCTCGGTAATAGAGGAAAATTTTACACATCTTATTAACAAGAATAGAAATCAATAACATCAAAAAAATATGCCATTAACAGATTACATAATTTTACATAATTTTACTGAAGACTCACCTGTTTGAACAAACTTACGGAAAGAGCCAAAACACAGAGTCCATACTCAATGTGCATCAATGCAACATACATCCACTTCTGATCCCTCATCCCGTAATCCAGTCAATCATACACTTATTCACGGAACTATGTACACCATCCAGCTTATAATCGAACGAGAAAAATGCCCAAGTTCCGACCTAAATCGGGAGATGGACGTTTATCTCACAAAAACGAATAAAGCGGTATAATCGAAAGCCGATTTTTGGGCGTTTTCAACTGCACTCCGTCGCGGATGCGGACAAAGTTTATGGGGGCGTGTCAGAGGTGTGGCGAAGGCGGAACTGGGGCGTGGTTATCTGCCGAACAAAGATGGGCGCATTTCAGCGATAATGGGAAGAAAGTATGCGTTTTTAGCTAGAATTTAGGACACTTTTCCTGGACCCTGTTTTTTCACGAATAAGGCCCCAAAAAGTGCCCTAAATGACCAGATGACCACTGGAGGGAATCGGGGATGACCTCCCCTGACTCCCCCAGTGGTACCTAACCCCCTCCCACCACAATAAAATGATGTTTCACACATTTTTATTTTCACCCTCAAATGTCATACCCAGCTCCCTGGCAGCAGTATGCAGGTCACTGGAGGAGTTGTTAGGGGGTGCAGTGGACTTCAGGCAGGTGGACCCAGGCCCATCCCCCCCTACCTGTTACAATTGTACTGCTTAATGCTTATTAGTCGTCCAACCCCCCCCAAACCCACTGTACCCACATGTAGGTGCCCCCCTTCACCCCTTAGGGCTATAGTAATGGTGTAGACTTGTGGGCAGTGGGTTTTGAGGGGGATTTGGGGGGCTCAACACACAAGGGAAGGGTGCTATGCACCTGGGAGCTCTTTGACCTTTTTTTTTGTTTTTGTAAAAGTGCCCCCTAGGGTGCCCGGTTGATGTACTGGCATGTGAGGGGGACCAGTGCACTACGAATCCTGGCCCCTCCCACGAATAAATGTCTTGGATTTATTCGTTTTTGAGCTGGGCGCTTTCATTTTCTATTATCGCTGAAAAACAAAAACGCCCAGCTCACACATTGTTGAATAAAACATGGGCGTCTATTTTTTTCGAAAATACGGTTCGGTCCGCCCCTTCACGGACCCGTTCTCGGAGATAAACGCCCATGGAGATAGGCGTTTTCGTTCAATTATGCCCCTCCATATGTCTTTGTGTCTAACACTGCCCTTTTAGCTTCCCATTGTCTCCTTCCAATGTTTCTATGTTGATGTCCCATTGTTATATTCCTAATGATATTCGAATGTCTCGCACAACTCTGCATAATGTAATCCATAACCAAGTTGTAACAAATGTATTTCTATTATTCATATCTTATTGTAAGCCACACTGAGCCCGCAAAAAGGTGGGAAAATGTGGGATACAAAATGCAATAAATAAATAAATAAATACATGTGTAGGAGATGAAGTCGTGAGGGAATCTGTTAGCTCAGACCAGAAAGTGACCTCATTGATTTTACCTGTGGTGGAGATGAATTTGGAAGACGCTTGGTTACGCTTGACATACAGATATCAATGGTGAAATCCAGTTGGAAGTGGTCAGACCGCGGTACTAGGCTTCCGTTTGAATGAACTGATCAAGCTATTAGGATAGGAAGTCATGAAGTCTAACGTATGGCCATTTTCTTGAGTTGCACCCTCATAGAACGTACTTAGTTCACAGTCCTTCAGGAATGATTTGAAGTTGTGGACATTGGTGTTTGTATCATAGTAAATAAACAGGACTGCGATTGTGTTAAACAGCTTCACATCTGCACATTCTCAGCAGCTAATCCCAGTTCCTTTAAAGTTCCTGTGTATAATATGTACAGCGCTGCGTATGTCTGGTAACGCTATAGAAATGATTAGTAATAGTAGTAGCCCTGAACATTTCTGAGGAACATCCTGCATTTGTGCGACATCAGATCTTCTGTGAAGTGTTATTTTCTCTGAATCTATGAAATACTGGACTAGAATGCCTGAAAATGGATGTTTTTTGCTTACAAGTGTGATAGGAAAGGAGTTGCTTGGGCCTTCACACAGAAGAGACAAGACTTTGAATTGCCCTGTCCTAGAATCCTGTTCTCCCTGACCAACTTTACGAGCTGCAGCTTGGCCTTCCCTCTCACTATTCAGATTAGCAAGACCAGACCTCCCACCTTCTCAGTGAAAAGAAAATGGACCAAACCCTGCAGGTTCCCCCAAAACAAAACCTCCCCATCCACTTAGACAACCTGTTTAGTGGCAGTGTTTTTCTGTTGCTATTCCAATGAAACATCGAAAATGATGGCAGATAAAGACTATATTGCCTATTCAATCTGTCCATTCATATCAGTTACTAAGATCTACAATTCCTTCCTCTCTTTTGCTTTCCTGAATTCAGATGTATTCCTCATCTCCACTACTTCAGCAGGAAGGCCATTCCATGCATCCACCATAGAGAGTTGCACAGGGACAGAAATTTCATCCATCTCTGCTCATCCCCAATGGAATCTAACCCATACCCACCCTTACCTGGTAAGATCCATTCCATCCCACAATTAATCTCCTCCATCTCCACCCATACCCGCAGGAGTCAATGCTGTTTACTTGCTCACAGCCCTCTTCCTCCCAATCCCAACAGCCTCCCAAGGTTACTGGGATAGTATTCATTATTCAACCAATGAGGTGTTCCTGCTGCCTCTATGAGCATTCCAAGCCTCATTCTGACACTCTAACTGCCTCTCTCTGTACATTCCAAGCCTCATTTTGGTGCTCCAATTGCCTCTCTCAGTACATTCCAAACCTCAATCTGGAATCACCAGAGATTTTGACTTCACTCTCATGGGAATCCCACAGCAACTTCTTCTGTCCTGTGGCAACTTCTTCTATACCCGCAGTTCCATGAGATTCCCACAATTCTCATTCCCATGCAGGTCTCTAATCCACCCCTCTTTCCATAAAGATATATTTCCTCAGATTACCTCCATCCTATGCCTTCTCATTCCAGAACTTTCTTTTAGTTCAGCCTGTGAAAAATACCCAAGTCCAAAAGCTCAATAAAATAAACAGGGCCGGTCCAACCCGGTAAGCAGGGTAAGCACTGCAGGGGGGCGCCTGCCTTCAAGGGTGCCACTTTGCAAGCTCTGCTGAGGCTTTTGTTTTTCAGTATCTAATCTCTGCAGCTCATCTTAGTCTGGCTCCAAAGCGTCCCGTCCCCTCCCCCCTCCCAAGCAGAGAAATATCCTCCTTGTGTTTGTCAGAGGATGTCACTGCTCCAACTGAATCTGGTTCTGAAATAACTTGTGGGAGCTCAGCTAACCTCTGCCCTCTGCCCCCCCCCCTAGTGACAAGTGGCTTCAGGGCAAGAAGGAAAGCCTGAGGAGGCTCCAGCACAGGCACTCACTATGCCTGGCTGAGCAGCAGCAGCATAGTATTCTCTGCAGCCACCCCTTCAACACATTGGGATTGAGAGTGAAACCGGGAGCTGGAATCCAGCCCAGAGAGGGCTCAGAGACAGCACAGCAGAGCCTGGACCCCTGTTTTGTCAGAGACTGCTGTTTAGTGCTGCACCTGACCCACCCTTTTCCACCCCCCCCCCCCCCCCTCAACACAGCAACTCACAGGACAGGAGGGCTAGATGGCTGCTTTCAAATCCTAACCATCACCAATCTCCTATCTCTCATTCCCACTTCAGTAACTCCTGTTAGTCTGTCCAACTCAGATTGTAGAATATGTTAGTTTATGCTGATTAACTACTACTACTACTACTTAACATTTCTAAAGCGCTACTAGGGTTACGCAGCGCTGTACAATTTAACATGGAAGGACAGTCCCTGCTCAAGGAGCTTACAAGTCTGCCCTAGCTAGATCCTAAGCTGTGCTGGATGGGAAGGCTATTGTGCTGCATGCAGAGTCTAACTTCCTAGGATTTCAGGTTAATTTTTGAAGAATTTGAAGAGGGGCTATCTCTGTTCTACATGTGTGACTGCAAGGCCAAGTGTCTGAATAGGGATCTGTTTGTTAGATTCTGAAATTTTGATAACACATTGTTTTTCAGAGTTGGCAAGACTGTCTGTTCTCCTAATTCCTGGTCTGTGTGCTTTTTTCTTCTATACTGGTGTAATATTTTCAATGATGCCATAGCTGGTAAAAGGGGTGTGTCTACTGTGGGGGCAGAGCCATAGTGATCCCGCCCCTGGATGGGTAGGGGCGCCGACTAATAGACTGCAGGAGGGCGCTAGAAACCCTAGGGCTGGCCCTGAAAATAAATATGTGAAAAATGGTCCAGTCAGGCTTTGTGGGGGAGGGGAAGGCTTGTTCCCCCTCTGAAGCTGCCCCTGATCCCAGAACCTCCCGCTTTCTTCTCCTTCTCCCCCTTTGTTCCCTCAATGATGCAGACCATCCCTCCTCTCTTTCTTCCTCCATCTCTTATCAGTATGTTCCCTCCAATCAGAACAGCCCCCATAGGCAACGAGCAACACTGCTATTGGTTGTTCTTCAGTTTATTACACTGCCTAGCTATTAAATGGCTGGTGCTCACTCTAATGAGTCATATCACCCTAATAAATTTATTTAGTTTTTTTCATTTTGCTTGTGTCATCTTTTTTTGATTTTCTTTTTTTGACTTCTACATTTTGTTTATATTTTTGTTTTTTTACAAATTTTTCTTTCTTGTATGTATTTTGTTTTTCTTTTTGGGCGTTTTTTTCATTTGTTTTCTTTGCATCATCTTCGCTGTTTTTGATTATTGCTCACTCTAATGAGCCTCTGAACGGTACCTGTCCCACTCACTCCCTAAATTGGGATCCTGGAATGGATGATGATCCTAACTGAGACCCTTTAACTAGATTAAATATTTTCTGTTACCCTATATTTGATACATGGACTACCAGATCTAATAGGTCCATGTTTGATAACTTTGAAATGTTCCAGGGATGTGGACAAATTAAAATTAACAGATTACACCTCCAACAATCAGACCCTCTATCAGAGAACCTGTATATTTTTGGTATGCCACTTATAGCATTGATTAAAGTGGGTGGCATCCTTGGTTTTTCATCCTCTATTGTCACTATCAAGAGGGGTACTTAATTAATTTAAAGCCAGAAATCATTGTTATACTTATATTCCCAGTAATACTGACACTGATAGGTTCCATTATAAAGGCATTATAAGACCTTTTTGCCTTAGCAGACCAAATTAGCTACTAAATCAGGTGTTGATACTGTTGTCTGGTGCATTATTTCCTATGTTCAGAGGTTTGTTTTAAGCCTCCTTGTTACTACTCTCAGTACAAGACAAACTACATTTCCACCATAAATGTAGGACCACTGCTATTTATTTTACTCATTTTTACTCTTATTGCCCGTAACGCAACTACACCTCTTTTATTAAGGAAGATATTTATTCTGCTTATGCTGTTTAATTTAACTATCACATATTTCTTTCTAGTTTGTTATATTTTGCTAATTTGTATGGACAGGTTTAGATTGTTTTCTCTCTATTTTTAAATTGTTGTACCTTTCATCACTATACCTCAAATAGTAACTAAGTAGACTGTTTTCTACTGTTGATAATTTCTTACTCATCAAGTGAAAGTGAAGCAGATCAATTCATTTCTTTAACACATATTTGCTTCATATTCTGTATAAAGGAACAAGAAGATTATGTTCCTATGTATGTTCCAAAAACACTATAACTCAACAGTGCCTTCATGTATGATCTAGATCCATTACACCTAGCAGTAAGATAATGACAAAACTATTATCCTGCTCATAATTATAAGACTACTGCAGGTTAAGCAGCAGGCCCTTCATATACAATGTAGGCCTATAACACCCATAGCTTAGCCTTTGCAATACTTGTAATGCTCCTGAATTTGCAGTAGTTATTCATTATTTGGCCAATATTAATCCTTTTTCAATGCTAAAATGAAATATTTGTTCCCTATTAACACCAGTTTTAGCTATATTTACACATTCAAAGTTTGACTAATGATAAACTTTGATTGAAAGTTTTCTTTCCCCCGCCTTCCAACATCAGCTTTGTAATCATGATATATTAATCAATCACAATCATATGCAGTTGACCTTATTGATTCCATTGTATGGTACCTAGACTTAATTGACTTCACATGTTTCCAAGTCTAGCTCCGCCCTAGAGGGGTGGGTGTAAGAAAGTTGGGCCCCTTGGGTTGGTTATGATAAAAGGGGAAACCTAATGCTGCATTTCATCCAGCATATAATTATGTATCCACATACTGACTCTTGCTATGGCCTTGTTCCTTATTGTGCCAGAGCACCCATGTCACCTCAATCCTATACATTCCCCCCCACAGAACTCTAAGAGCCCTCTGGAAAGGACGGCCACACCCACTAGTAGTCATGTGTGCCAGCCCCCTCTGAGGGGCCTGGCAAGAGGGGAAATGTATATATATGGCCGCCCTTGCTCTCAGTAAAATACAGGTCAATGGCTCAGGCTAAAGAGCTAGGCCTCTACAAGCAAATGGCTCATAATAAGAGCTAGGCTTCTTAAAATCAGAATAATCTCTGATACAAAAGAGAGCTAGCTTGTAAAAATCAGAGGTCACCTTTGACACAATTACATTTCACTGTGGCAAGTGCTGAACTGGCAAGGCTGGGGGCAATCTACTCTATAAACAATCCTGAGATTGGCACCTGCAAGACGTCATAAGCAAGAGTTGCTATGGTTACATAGAGATAGTGCTGGGTCAGCTGCACCCCTGGTAAGAACATCCAAAGGGGGGGCTACAGGAAGGTTTGGGAATATGTGAAGTCATGCTGATCAACTGATAAGGACTAGGAGCCCTGTTGAGACAGCTGGGGTCCATTGAAATGAATAGGGCCAAAATTGTATATAAGCAGCAGTTTGAGGAGTATTAGTTCAGACGAGACGAGGAGAAGAAGGAGATGAGAGGAGAAGACGAACAGAGAAGGGAGACTCCAGAAGGCTAGAGAGAGAGGACGTGCCATGATATGCGGTTCCATTATGTGAATGCTTAACCTAACTGTATTACCATTGGTAAGATTGTAATAAACTATCTTATTATATCTACTACTTACTGGGTTCCTTTCTAATCACAAGAGTCCATACTGCCTGATGGTGTAAGCCTGTCATGAGCAGATTCAAGGTTGGGAAAGCTAGATATTTGGAGGGCATATGTAACTTTGCCCAGAGAGATGAGACGGGCCACTGCTTCCGCTGCTTGATTAGCAAAGGCAGATTCTGAGAAAATAAACAGACTAGACACAAGAAGGAAGGCATGCTGGGCACATAATATGCTGGTAATCTTGTGTGGTCCTCTTCCCAATATGGCATATAATGGGGAAGATTTATTTAGATGGGATTCTGGAAATTATGCACAGGAAAATGGTGGGTATATTTTTAATTTTACGTGGAGGAGTGGCCTAGTGGTTAGGGTGGTGGACTCTGGTCCTGAGGAACTGAGTTTGATTCCCACTTCAGGCACAGGCAGCTCCTTGTGACTCTGGGCAAGTCACTTAACCCTCCATTGCCCCATGTAAGCCGCATTGAGCCTGCCATGAGTGGGAAAGCGCGGGGTACAAATGTAACAAAAATGAAATAGATACTATTGGAGATTCTACATGGAATGTTGCTACTATTGGAGATTCTACATGGAATGTTGCTACTATTGGACATTCTACATGGAATGTTGCTAGTGGAATAGCAACATTCCATGTAGAATCTCAATTAGTAGCAACAGTGGAGGAGTGGCCTAGTGGTTAGGGTGGTGGACTTTGGGCCTGGGGAACTGAGGAACTGAGTTCGATTCCCACTTCAGGCACAGGCAGCTCCTTGTGACTCTGGGCAAGTCACTTAACCCTCCATTGCCCCATGTAAGCCGCATTGAGCCTGCCATGAGTGGGAAAGTGCGGGGTACAAATGTAACAACAACAACATTTGATGTTTTATTGATTTGTGTTAATTCGTACTGCTCTGTACTACACTTAGTTATAGGTGGAATATAAATGAATAAATATAAACCTAAAACTGTCCTGGATAAGGAGAGATATCCTAACAGTGGCAACTGGGATATATCCTTAACAGTGCGGACAAGAATTAACTGGGTAGACTGGACGGATTGGTCTTTTCGACTGCCATGCTCTACTATGACACACTTGAAGCTCAGTCTAACGACACTGCAGGCCATGGGGCAGCTGGATTGGTATCAGTAGCCTACAACTTGGCAGTGGTTGGTTTGGACAAGCAGGCTACAAATTATTGGTCAGCCGGGTCTGCTAGCAGGTCAACCTTAGCTGGGTCTATCTGGCAGGCTGAGCAGAACTCGTACTATGTAGTTTGTAGAACCTATAAGGCCAAACCATGACTGGGGTCCTGGTCGCTATGAGAAAACTGCCTAAAGCCTGTTTTTTGAGAATGTATTTACATGAATTAAGGAGTTAAACCTCACAACATTTTTAGAAAGGCTTTGAAAACATTCTGATTTATTAGAGATGTTATTAAATGATTTAAGAAGATTTTGAATAGAGGGGATTTGAGATGTGGGTTATGGCTGATGATTTTATTATGTTTTGTGTTGGTTTAAATGATTGTACTAGTGGATATTAATATTGTAATCCGCTTTGAGCTTTGTGGTTAAAGCAGAATATAAAATTACAGAGCAGGGTTTATTGTTCTATAATATGGCTGTAATCCACTTTGGGGCTTAGGCAAACCACAGATGGAATGTCACATGGGTAAAAAATATATATATTTTCAAAGGTTTTTACACATCACAACAGGGGAAATTAGCAGGTTTAGGTCAGGGGAGAGACTTTCAGCAGGTACATTTTACCCTGCGTCTAGATTACAAATCACCCCCCCCCTCCCCCGAATGTAGAAATATAATGCAAGATGTGATATGATTGTTAAATAAAGTTACAATGCCTGGGTTAATGTGGAAGCCTGCTGCTAGCAGAAATGGTGCTGGACCTAGGGGGCCAGATGTTTGGGATTCAGGGTATGACATTGGAAGGGGACACAAAGACATGAACGCATCCACTCCTCACTTCCTGTCGTGGGATAAACCCAAAGGAATCCTGTTTTGAAGGAATGAATCTGTGGAATCTTAGCGGAGATTAGGTGGCGACGCCAGTAATTAGGAAACAAAACTGGTGCTGGGCAGATTTCTACTGTCTACGCCTTGATTGTGACTGAATAGATATGGATGGGCTTGAGTGTAAATTTTAAGGGGCTTCGACGTTAGCTTCAGAACTTAGTACAAGAACAGTGCTGGGCAGACTTCTATGGTCTGTGCTGTGAGAATGGCAAGGACAAATCAAACTTGGGTATACATATAAAGTATCACATACCATGTAAAATGAGTTTATCTTGTTGGGCAGACTGGATGGACCGTACAGGTCTTTATCTGCTGTCATTTACTATGTTACTCTTTGGGGTTCTACATGGAATGTTGCTACTAATTGGGATTCCGGAATCTTGTAACTCTTTAGGATTCCAGAATCTTCAGAACTTTTAGTACAAGAAGAGTGCTGAGCAGACTTCTATGGTCCGTGCCCTGAGCATGACAAGGACAAATCAAACTCGGGTACAAAGTATCAAATACCATGTAAAATGAGTTTATCTTGTTGGGCAGACTGGATGTTACTATGGATGTCAGTCTTTTTGGCTCTTTGCTCTCGAGTTACCCTCTTAGACATAATTAGCTTATAAGTCGGCCAACCCATTTTAATTCCCTCCCTTATGAGTATTCCTGCTGTTCACTGTCTTTACTTTCTCTCCTTCCCTATATGGCTAATTTGTGATGCATTATCTCTCTTGACTGTAATGATAACTTTTTGGAATTATGTAAACAGCTATGTCAGTATGACAAATGATGTAAATAATCTGGCACAGCTCCAGAGGCTTTTAAAATTGAAAGTGTAAGGTTCAAGGATCCGGCTTGCTTTACTTCTCTGCGCTCAACCTATCCTTGGTTGTTGGAATTGCGCCAGATCCACCAGGTCACAGCTCCAGGGGCTTTTAAAGTTTAAAAAAAAAAGAAAGAGATAGGATCCGGAGAATCTGGCTTCCTCTTCTTCTGCCCTGGATTCTACGTTTGCAACTTTAAAAGTCGCAGGAGCTTGTGACCCTGGGAAAGTCACTTAACCCTTTGTTGCCCCAGGTATAACAAAACTTAGGTCCCTGTTTACTAAGGCACGCTAAAATGTATAGGAGTTTCTAGCATTAGCGCATGCTAAAAACACTAGCGAGCCTACGGCGTGGCTTAGGAAACAGGACCCTCAGATCTTTGAGCAGGAACTGTCTTTTTTGTGTATGGTGTACAGCGCTGCGTATGCCTTGTAGCGCTATAGAAATGATTAGTAGTAGTAGTAGTCAGCCTACTAGGGACAGAGGAAATTCCTGAATGCAATATGGTTTGGGGTTTTTTTTTAGTTCAAAAATTTTTTTTATTGCAAAGATTTTCATAATATAACAGTAGAGAGGTGTGGTAGCCGTGTGAGTCCACTTTTAAAGGTAATCAATAGAAATAAAACAAAATAAAACATGGAAAAGAAAATAAGATGATACCTTTTTTATTGGACATAACTTAATACATTTCTTGATTAGCTTTCGAAGGTTGCCCTTCTTCCTCAGATCAGAAATAAGCAAATGTGCTAGCTGACAGTGTATATAAGTGAAAACATTCAAGCATTACTATGACAGTAAAATAGATACCATTGGAGATTCTACATGGAATGTTGCTACTATTGGAGATTCTACATGGAATGTTGCTATTCCACTAGCAACATTCCATGTAGAAGGCTGCGCAGGCTTCTGTTTCTGTGAGTCTGACGTCCTGCACGTACGTGCAGGACGTCAGACTCACAGAAGCAGAAGCCTGCGCGGCCATATTGGTGATCCGCAAGGCCGACTTCTACATGGAATGTTGCTAGTGGAATAGCAACATTCCATGTAGAATCTATAGAAATCAAACAAAATAAAACATGGAAAAGAAAATAAGATGATACCTTTTTTATTGGACATAACTTAATACATTTCTTCATTAGCTTTCGAAGGTTTCCCTTCTTCATCAGATCGGAAATAAGCAAATGTTGGTAGATGACAGTATATATAAGTGAAACATCAAAGCATTTCAGTGACAGTCTAACAGGATGGGGGTGGGTAGGTGAGAGACAATCAGGTGGATGAGGGACAGGGAGATATGCATGGAGATAAGAGGGTGACAAAGCAGTACAATTTTATGGTTTATAATGGGCTGCAAAACCCAGATCTTTGTTAAGTCCTGTCTGGTGGGTGTCAAAATATTTAATCATTCTGACTTCAAAGGTCTTACGGTCCTGTATTGTTTTAAAGTTCCCTTTACTATAACAGAAAGAAAAGCATCTCAAACCATATATACAAACTGGTAAAAGCAGATTGGAGGTAATCCTCTACGCCGTAAGTGGGCGGAGAAGAGCAAAAATAAATGTAGGTAGTGTTGAAGAAGTAAACAGGGGAATGCACAAACCTTATGTCAGGAGCTGCCTGTACCACAAAAAGGTGATATATAAATAATCAAATCAATCAGTTTTCCAGGATGCTCCGAGTTAGATTGCAAGCTGGTTTAAGTTAGTAGGAACCCGAACGCACATCTAAAAGCTAATTCGAGATTCGTTATTTCTAGTTCCCTCTGGTGCAGCATCTCCTGCTCGACAATCTCGCCCCCTGTATTTTCTGGACTATTGACCCTAATGATGTTATGCCAGGGGGTGGCAACCTCGATCCTCAGGACTGCAACCCATTCATTTTCCCTAATGACTATGTAAGAGATCTATTGGCATTCCATCCTATGTAAGCAAATCTTAAACATATTCATTGGGGAAATCCTGAAGACCTGACTGGGTTGCGACCGAGAACAGAGGTTGCCCAGCCCTATGTTACTCTAATCTACGATATTTCTTTTTCGTTTTTTTTTTCATAGTGAAATTTCTGTACAATAGTGATTTTGCTTTGTTGACAACTACTACTATTTAGCATTTCTATAGCGCTACAAAGCATACGCAGCGCTGCACAAACATAGAAGAAAGACAGTCCCTGCTCAAAGAGCTTACAATCTAATAGACAAAAAATAAAGTAATCAAATCAATTAATGTGTACAGGAAGGAGGAGAGGAGGGTAGGTGGAGGCGAGTGGTTACAAGTGGTTACGAGTCAAAAGCAATGTTAAAGAGGTGGACTTTCAGTCTAGATTTAAAGGTGGCCAAGGATGGGGCAAGACGTAGGGGCTCAGGAAGTTTATTCCAGGCGTAGGGTGCAGCGAGACAGAAGGCGCGAAGTCTGGAGTTGACAGTAGTGGAGAAGGGAACAGATAAGAAGGATTTATCCATGGAGTGGAGTGCACCGGAAGGGGTGTAGGGAAGGACGAGTGTGGAGAGATACTGGGGAGCAGCAGAGTGAATACATTTATAGGTTAGTAGAAGAAGTTTGAACAGGATGCGAAAACGGATAGGGAGCCAGTGAAGGGTCTTGAGGAGAGGGGTAGTATGAGTAAAGCGACCCTGGCGGAAGACGAGACGGGCAGCAGAGTTTTGAACCGACTGGAGAGGGGAGAGGTGACTAAGTGACAATCTAATAGACAAAAATAAAGCAAACAAATCAATTAATGTGTAGAGGAAGGAGGAGAGGAGGGTAGGTGGAGGCGAGTGGATACAAGTGGTTACGAGTCAAAAGCAATGTCAAAGAGGTGGGCTTTCAGTCTAGATTTAAAGATGGTCAAGGGGTCCTTTATTAAAGTTGACTCAACATGGCACTGTGTTTTGGCAATAGTACCTGCCTCAGGAATCTAAAAAGTATAATCACAACTAATAAATTCATATACATAAAAAGGTGTGTATACATAAAAAAATATTAAAAAAAAAACTTATATACATATCTAGTATAATAAAACTTCTAGCAAACAAGGAGTATCAGGTAAAAGCAGAATAAAAAAAGGGAGGGTTTCAAAATCAAACAGAATGAAATATGAATTACAGTGTGAATTTCTGTTTAAAAGGAGCTGTAAATCCTAACTATTATCAAAACACCAAGTTATAAGCTAACCTGTATGTAATTGTGGTTCAAGGACAAATTGTAAAGGTTTGCAGAGGAGAATGGTAAAACCAGTGTAATTAAAATAATTTTTTTTTAAATTAAGGTGGAACGTACAGGATCCAGATGATATGACTTTTACCTATTTCCCACCATGTTGTGAATACCTGTCCCTCCCACGAACTGCCCTCGTCCTCTCACTCTTACACTGCTGATTCTGAAGCTTGTTTTCTTTTTACTAGACTTGCTTAGGGCCTTCGCTAGCTTTAAATCAGTCAGCTATTCTCACCACAAATCGCTGGTGCTTTACTCAGGGCTCTGAGTAATACTTCTGTTACACTGCTCGTGACCCAGGCAGGGGCCTACATCGTTATCTTGGGACTTTACCAGTCCTGCTGCACGGAGACACCGAGATCCAGTAGCTTAGTGTTCGGAATGGATTTTCTGAGACGCTTTTCTTTCATTCTTTCTACAGCTGTTCAGCATGAGAGGGGACCCAGGACATCAACGATCAGGAAACAGGTGGCTTTGTACTTCAGAGGGCACAAGGACGTGAACGGATCCACTCCTCACTTCTCATCGGCAGCTTTACCAGCTCCTGCCTTCTTCACTGCGGTGACTCAGCTGGAACCCCATAACCTGGAGCTGGCGGCCGTCTCCAGCACCCCCGAGAGGCAGGCACTGGTGGGCCTGGCACAACCCACCCCAAAGGTCAGTGCATAGCAGAACCCAGATTAAATGCCCAGAGTTTCCAGAGTTCATCGGACAGGGCCGGTTGTGTGTGATGTCACAAAGACCAGGCTTGTGACGGATGACATCTGCAATGGGGATGTGCAAAGTCATAACTGGTACCATTCTGAGCGAGAAAAGAAAAGTTAATTTATAACAGGTCGGCCATGTCTGAAGATCATGTAGGTGTAGGGTTACCATACTTTGTCCCTCAAAAGGAGGACACATGCCCCCCCCCCCCCCGCTTTCATGTCCTCACTCCGCCCCCTGTTGCATTTTCCCCTCCCACCCCACCTGTCACACACCCCGTCACCCCCCTCCCCTTACTACTGCCCTGGTGGTTTAGTGACCTCTTTGGGGCAGGAAAGAGCCCCCTCTTTCCTGCCCGGAGCGCTGCCCTGCATGCATCCTTCCTGTTGCTGATCATGGTGCCGATTCAAAATGGCCGCCGAGAGTTCAAGTCTCATGAGGTCACTTCAACTCTCGGCGACCATTTTGAATTGGCGCCGAGATCAGGAACAGAAAGGATGCATGCAGGGTAGCGCTCCTGGCAGGAAAGAGGGGGCTCTTTCCTGCCCCGAAGGTGGAAGAGGTCACTAGACCACCAGGGCAGTAGTAAGTAAGGGGAGGGGAGGCTAGCAATCTGACCCACCCACCAGCCTGCCCATTTGTCCAGAAATCCGGACAAACAGGCAGATTGGCAAAACCCACCCAGTTGCCCGGACATGTCCTCAAAAAGAGGGTCGGGGAGCTGAGTCAGGAGGGAAGGAGCCCTGCGCTTGTGGGGGCAGCAGGGGAAGAAGGTCACGGTAAGCCTGTCCAAGCCTCTTATACGGGGTGGATGCTGGGAGGAAAAAAGGTGCCGGTACGCTGTACCAGTGCGTACCGGCACAAAAAAAGCACTAATAAGAATATAAGTATTGCCGTACTGGGTCAGACCGAAGGTCCATCAAGCCCAGTATCCTGTTTCCAACAGTGGTCAATCCAGGTTACAAGTACCTGGCGAGATCTCAAAACAGTACAATATGTTTTATGCTACTTATCCTAGAAATAAGCAGTGGATTTTGTTGGATTATTTGTAGTAAATAATTAGCAGATTTTAGTACACACAGCTTCAGCTTTAGAAATGTTAATTTCTTTCTTCATCTCTCTCTCATTCACCCCTGAATAATTCACTGCTGAGTCACTTTAAAGTTGAAGTAACAAAACATCTGTTTACTCACAGTTTGTAGTTAGATTATAATCAGACAGGCTTATATATACATATTACTATACATTTGTATTATCAGCTCCTTCCATGTGCTTAGATGGTAATGGATGCTCACACCACCATAGATCCTCTCAGGTTAGGAGAGATCATGAGCTCCATGTGCTCCATGTGCTGCATGTGCTGCATCTAATCCCCACAGGAAGTTACATAGCTGTGTGACCTCTCTAAGTAATTCACATCAGAGGTCACAGAGTAATCACAGAGAAATAATAGGTGACAGGCAATGCATGTAAAATACAATTACATTCCAACAAACCCCTTCTCATGCATAACTGTCATGCAATTATTTATTCATACAAAGTCCAAGCTTTATACGCAGATTCACAAAATGTTCTCTGGGTAACGGTTTGGTCATGATGTCAGCTGTCATCTCACTGGTGTGACAATAGTGTAGACTGATGACCCCTTCTTTTGCCAACTCTCGCACGTTGTGGTATTTCGTTGCGATGTGTTTGGTGCGTGACTGAACCTTGTCATTCTGTGACAGTCGGATGCAGCTCTGATTATCTTCCATTATCTGGATTGGTCTCTGTTCAGCTATTCCAAAATCCAGCAAAAGTTTTTCAATCCACATCAGTTCTCTGCACGCTTCCGATACGGCCACATATTCAGCTTCTGTAGAAGACAAACTCACAATACTTTGTTTATGACTGGCCCATGAAATGTGTACATTTCCATACATAAACACATATCCACTTGTGGATTTATAATCAGAATGATCCCCTGCCCAATCTGAATCACAGTAACATATTAGTTTTGGATTACTATTGGCTGAAATCTTTAATTTACAATCAATGGTACCCTTTAAATACCTTACCATCCTTTTAACTGCAGTCCAATCTGATTTGGTAGGTGAGCTGACCCTTCTGCTCAAAATTCCTACTGCATTTGCTATATCAGCCCTGTATGTGGTAGCTAGATATAAAAGCTTACCTATGGCTGATCTATATTGGATGTTATCTGGTAAAGGTTCTCTTACTGTTTCATCCTTCAGAAAATCAGTGATCATGGGAGTGCTTACAACTTGGGCATCTTGCATACCTAAACTTTCAATAAGCTCATTTATTTTCTGCTTCTGGCTTAGAAGATAAGAACCATCATTTTGTTTCTCAATTTCTATACCAAGATAGTATGACACATTACCCAGTTCTTTTATCTCAACATTGAGGTTTAAACACTTTACAATGTCCTTGTACTCTTGCTCACTTTTGCTTGCAATGAGCAGATCATCAACAAAAGCTAAAATGTATGCATATTGTCCATTTCTGCACCTAGTGTACAAACATTTATCTGCTTCACCTTGCTTAAATCCTAAATTTGTCAATATTTCATGCAATTTATCATTCCAACATTTTGCACTTTGCTTTAATCCATAAAGACCTTTGTTTAATTTACACACTAGCTGTCTTTGTTTTGTATTTATGAAACATAAGTACATAAGTACATAAGTAGTGCCATACTGGGAAAGACCAAAGGTCCATCTAGCCCAGCATCCTGTCACCGACAGTGGCCAATCCAGGTCAAGGGCACCTGGCACGCTCCCCAAACGTAAAAACATTCCAGACAAGTTATACCTAAAAATGAGGAATTTTTCCAGTCCATTTAATAGCGGTCTATGGACTTGTCCTTTAGGAATCTATCTAACCCCTTTTTAAACTCCGTCAAGCTAACCGCCCGTACCACGTTCTCCGGCAATGAATTCCAGAGTCTAATTACACGTTGGGTGAAGAAAAATTTTCTCCGATTCGTTTTAAATTTACCACACTGTAGCTTCAACTCATGCCCTCTAGTCCTAGTATTTTTGGATAGCGTGAACAGTCGCTTCACATCCACCCGATCCATTCCACTCATTATTTTATACACTTCTATCATATCTCCCCTCAGCCGTCTCTTCTCCAAGCTGAAAAGCCCTAGCCTTCTCAGCCTCTCTTCATAGGAAAGTCGTCCCATCCCCACTATCATTTTCGTCGCCCTTCGCTGTACCTTTTCCAATTCTACTATATCTTTTTTGAGATACGGAGACCAGTACTGAACACAATACTCCAGGTGCGGTCGCACCATGGAGCGATACAACGGCATTATAACATCCGCACACCTGGACTCCATACCCTTCTTAATAACACCCAACATTCTATTCGCTTTCCTAGCCGCAGCAGCACACTGAGCAGAAGGTTTCAGCGTATCATCGACGACGACACCCAGATCCCTTTCTTGATCCGTAACTCCTAACGCGGAACCTTGCAAGACGTAGCTATAATTCGGGTTCCTCTTACCCACATGCATCACTTTGCACTTGTCAACATTGAACTTCATCTGCCACTTGCACGCCCATTCTCCCAGTCTCGCAAGGTCCTCCTGTAATCGTTCACATTCCTCCTGCGACTTGACGACCCTGAATAATTTTGTGTCATCGGCGAATTTAATTACCTCACTAGTTATTCCCATCTCTAGGTCATTTATAAATACCTGTTGGCTGTTCCATGTACAAGTCTTCAGTTATATCTCCGTGAAGAAATGCTGTTTTCACATCAATGTGGTTGACTTGCATGCCTTTTGAGACTGCAATGCTCAGAAGTGTTCTAATTGTCGTGTGTTTCACTACAGGTGCAAACACTTCATCAAAATCTTCTCCATATTTTTGAAGATATCCCTTTGCCACTAATCTGGCTTTATACCTTTCCACTTTTCCTTGTGCATTCCTTTTTAACTTGAATACCCATTTGCATCCTATAGCTTTCTTGCCAGGAGGTAATTTTGTAAGAATCCAAGTATTATTTTTATCCAATGCATCAATTTCTTCTTGTGCAGCTTTATGCCATTCAGCAGCTTCTTCTGCTGGCATTTTCTCAATCTCATCCCATGTTAAGGGCTCTTGAGCTTCTGCTGACTTTGTTAGGTAAGACAGTCTTGGGGGTGGAACACCTTTGTTTTCCCTGGATGAGCGTCTGACAACAGGTTGGTCTGACCTTTCCGCATCCTCTAAATCTGAGAGTTCTTCTCCAATTGATTCCCCTTCTCCAACTGTACTGTCTTCTTCAATGATCCTTTCTGTGTCTGCTTCCTCTGCCTGTTCCTCGTTAGATACAGATGAGTTGCTTTCAGACATCTGCCTTGGTATGGCATTTATATACACTGGCATGTCTATTATGGTTCTAGTTTCATATTCTGGATGATAAGGCTCATCTGGGATAATCCAGCCTTTATCAACCCTTTTGTTTTCATCAAAATATGTAACATGTCTTATGCCAACAATGCCAGTTTTCAGATTCAAAATTCTATATCCTTTGTGACCTGGAGTATAGCCAACTAAAATGCCCCTTTCTGTTGTGGAATCCAGCTTATGCCTTCTTTGCTTTGGTACATGAGCATATGCTGTACTTCCAAATGTTCTTATGTGTGACAGGTTTGGCTTCCTACCATGCCATGTCTCATGTGGTGTGCGCTCAGCGCCTTTAGTTGGCATTCTGTTTTGTAGGTACACTGCTGTGAGAATGGCTTCCCCCCATAGTCTTTTAGGGAGATTGCTATCTGACAGCATACATCTGGTCATTTCCACAAGTGACCTAAATTTTCTCTCTGCAACAGAATTTTGCTCTGGTGTATAAGCTACTGTTGTGATATGCTGAATGCCTTCTTGTTCTAGAAATGTGCGCATGCTTTGTGAAGTGAACTCACCACCATTGTCGGTCTGAAGAACCTTTGGTTTTCTTTCAAATTTATTGCTCACCATGGCTACGTATTTCTTCAGCATGTCTGTGACTTGACTTTTTTCTTTCAGCAAATAGGCCACACAATATCTAGAGAAATCATCCAAGAATATTAGCACAAATCTGTTATTTCCCAATGATGGGATATTAAACGGTCCACATAAGTCACTGTGTATTAAGTCCAGTACTTTATTACTCCTATTTCCTGTGTATGCAGGAAATGAGGGTCTCACACCTTTTTGAGTAACACAGTCTATGCATTTCTCCATTTTACCAGCATCTGCACTTATCTGAATGCCAGTGGCTAGTTGCTTACTGTAAAGATCCTGGATCACCTTAGAATCACGATGTCCCAGGCGGCGGTGCCAGATTTCCAGACTACATTTACCATCATTCTTCCTTACTTGCGCCAGATGTGAGGCTTCACCTGAAATGTTCAGCTTATAAACATCATTATGCATAAAAGCTTCAGCATACACTTCATCATTTTTAGAGATTGTGCACTTACTGTTTTCAAAATGAATCGCAAATCCCTTCTTATCTAATGTAGATACACTAAGCATATTGCAAACTGCTTGGGGAATATACAAGACATCACTTACAGGAATTTCTTTAACTTCATTAGACACTTTGCATTTTAAGAATCCAATACCTTTTGCTTGGATCTGAGCAGTCCCTGCGTTTGCAGTTTTAAGAATACCTTCCTCTGGACACATTTCCTGAAAGAAATCCTTACAATTGGTTAAATGGCATGTGCTCCCCGAATCCAAAATCCAAGTACTTTCATTTGAATTATTATTTACCATAGTCAAAGATTTTTCTGCCATTAGAAAGCCTTTGTGTTTATCTTTGTCCTTCATACATTTCCTGGTTTGAAAATTCTTTTCTTCCATTGGCTTAGGTGAGCTAGAGGGAGTGTTTTGTGTTTCCTTACACCATTTAGATACATGTCCCTCCTTTCCACATGAGTAGCAAATCAGCTTGCCCTTGGGTGGAGTTTTCCCATAGCTCCGCCTTCCTCTGTTCTTTGCCAAGAAATTTGTTTCATTTCTCTCTGACTGACTTTGAGAACACATCTCCTCAGAATCATTTATTATGCATTCCTGCCTTAGTTTTGATGTTGTCTGTTCAAAAGATTGCCCTTCAATGGCCTCATTTACAGACCTAAAAACATCAAACTTCTTTGATAGTGAGGTAAAAAGAAATGCTCTTTTCAATGCATCACACATGGGAATTCCAGAAAGTTCTAACTTTTGAAATGAAGACATAAGATGCATAATGTGATCATTACATTTACTTTTATCCCTTAATTTGGTTTCATTCAACTCTGCCAACCAAATTGGTTGCTGCTTTGCATATGTAGTTGCATACATAGTTCTCAGTTTATATAAAATGTCCTTTGGTGTATCTTTTCCCTCCACTAATATGGCTTGTTTCTCTGAGAGAGCTTCCAAAAGCATGCACTTCACATAATAGTTTGCATTGTCCCATTCAGCCATATTTTCAGCTGTTCTGTCTTGGTCTAAGCATATATTTAATCATTTTGCTCGAAGGAGACAAATGAATCTTAGTTCCCACTGCTGATAATTAAACTCAGTTAATCTAGGCACCTTGAGAGAATAGAACAATGGTGAATTTCTTCCCTCAGCCATTTTCTTAGCCTTCTGTCTGCTGTGTGGGGGGAGAGAGAGACAGACTGAATCTTTCCTTTAAAACTTAAGAGAAAAATGTGGCCTTTTTTTCTGCCTGGTAATATTTCTCTTCTTTTTCAATTCCTGGACCCTGGGGCCCATAACCCTTTTGTTGGATTATTTGTAGTAAATAATTAGCAGATTTTAGTACACACAGCTTCAGCTTTAGAAATGTTAATTTCTTTCTTCATCTCTCTCTCATTCACCCCTGAATAATTCACTGCTGAGTCACTTTAAAGTTGAAGTAACAAAACATCTGTTTACTCACAGTTTGTAGTTAGATTATAATCAGACAGGCTTATATATACATATTACTATACATTTGTATTATCAGCTCCTTCCATGTGCTTAGATGGTAATGGATGCTCACACCACCATAGATCCTCTCAGGTTAGGAGAGATCATGAGCTCCATGTGCTCCATGTGCTGCATGTGCTGCATCTAATCCCCACAGGAAGTTACATAGCTGTGTGACCTCTCTAAGTAATTCACATCAGAGGTCACAGAGTAATCACAGAGAAATAATAGGTGACAGGCAATGCATGTAAAATACAATTACATTCCAACAGATTTTCCCCAAAGTCTATTTTAATAATGGCTTATGGACTTTTCTTTTAGGAAGATAATCAAAAAATTTTAAAACCCTGATAAGCTAACTGCTTTTACTACATTCTCTGGCAAAGAATTCCAGAGTTTAATTACACAAGTGAAGAAGTATTTTCTCCGATTCATCGTAAATTTACGACTTTGTAGTTTCATTGCATGCCACCTAGTCCTAGTATTTTTGGAAAGAGTAAACAAGCGATTCACATCTGCTTAAAATGTATTTGAAGGACATATTACAAATTGCTTTTTGAAAATTCAGCTTCTAGAACATTTTGAAGGTATCGGTAAGGATGTATCTGGATTTTCAGAAGACATGTGACAAGTGTCCTAATCAGAGATTCCTCCAGAAATTAGGAAGTAAATGGGATAAGTGGGCAATGTCTTACTGTGGGCTGGTAAACCAGTTATAAGATAGGGGACAGAGAGCTGGACTCAATGGTCAATTTTCCCAATGATTAAAGGTCACCAGTGAAGTGTTTCATGGATCTGTACTGGAACTAATGTTATTTAACACATTCATTAATAATCTGGAAAAGGAGTAATGACTGAAAGGATTATGTTTTCAAATGACACAAATTATTATTACTATAAAAACATTACAACATCAAAACATGGGTGTGGAATCACAAAATCAAAGAGCCAAAATCGAGAGCCAGTTGACAGCACTAAGAAAGGAAACGCTGTCCTGAGATCCCCAGTAGTGTGCACCCTGGAGCGGCTAAGCGCAACGCTGGCCAATGTTGGTCCGGGGTGATCAGATAGAATTTTAAGAACTTGGCTCGATATTCGTTGCCTAAGATAAGTGCAATGATTGCTATGAAACGTTCTTGAACACTTGTATCAGTAGACCTGAAGGCTGCTTACAATGAATATTTGCACTAATAGAACTGAATATTACTTACACTGAAATGTTTAATGAAACATTCACCTCCAGATGAAAGGTTTTTGCCAATGATGAAGAGTAGATCTTGTTGATCACATTTAGCTCTAAAAATCTTTGGATCTGGAACTCTTTGAGGCTTTTCCTTCCTGTTTTGGATACAATAGTCTCTGTTCTTTCCTGGTTTTCTTCTTATCTCTCCCAGCGTACCTTTAGTGTATACTCTAGTGGATCCTCTTCTACTTCTATCCCACTGTCAGTTGGTGTACCTCAGGGATCTGTCCTGGGACCTCTTCTTTTCTCCATTTATTCTTCTTCCCTTGGTACTCTGATCTCATCCCATGGTTTTCAGTATCATCTTTACGCTGATGACTCCCAGATCTACCTCTCCACACCAGAAATCTCAGCCGAAATTCAGGCCACAGTATCAGCCTGCTTGTCTGACATTGCTGCCTAGATGTCTCGGTGCCATCTGAAACTAAACATGACCAAGACTGAGTTTCTCATCTTTCCCCCTAAACCAACCTCTCCTCCTCCCCCATTCTCTATTTCTGTGGATAACACTATCATCCTTCCTGTCTCATCAGCTCGTAACCTTGGGGTCATCTTCGACTTCTCCCTCTCCTTCTCTGCACATATTCAACAGACTGCTAAAACCTGTTGTTTCTTTCTGTATAATATCAGCAAAATTCGCCCTTTCCTTTCTGTGCACACTACCAGAACCCTCATCCACACTCTTATCACCTCTCGCTTAGACTATTGCAACTTGCTTCTCACAGGTCTCCCACTTAGCCATCTCTCTCCTCTTCAATCTGTTCAAAATTCTGCTGCATGACTAATATTCCGCCAGTGTCGTTATTAGCCCTCTCCTCAAGTCACTTCACTGGCTTCCTATCCGTTTCTGCATACAGTTCAAACTCCTCTTATTGACCTATAAGTACATTCACTCTGCAGCTCCTCAGTACCTCTCCACTCTCATCTCTCCCTACATTCCTCCCCAGGAACTCCGTTCACTGGGTAAATCTCTCTTATCTGCACCCTTCTCCTCCACTGCTAACTCCAGACTCTGTTCCTTTTATCTTGCTGCACCTTATGCCTGGAATAGACTTCCTGAGCCAGTACGTCAAGCTCCATCTCTGGCCGTCTTCAAATCTAAGCTAAAAACCCACCTTTTTGATGCTGCTTGTAACTCCTAACCCTTATTCACTTGTTCAGAACCCTTACCATCCTCTTTAATATTCCCTTATCTCTTATTTGTCCTGTTTGTCTGTCCTAATTAAATTGTAAGCTCTGTCGAGCAGGGACTGTCTCTTCATGTTCAAGTGTACAGCGCTGCATACGTCCAGTAGCGCTATAGAAATGATAAGTAGTAGTAGTAATTTTGAGTGGAACACATTGTTTTGATATCATTATTATTATAAATAGCAATCTTATTTACTGTCACAGCCATAAACTCAGCACAGTTTACAATAAAATGAGTAGCTAAGAACCTCTTACCAAACCATGCTAGCAATTCCTGCTCGGCAATGCCAATGAAGTCCAGTAAAAATGAACGGGCTTTGTCGGCACTGCCGTACCGAGGTCGCTAGAGCGGTTTGGTAAAAGAGACCCTAAGCAAACGCAAAATACCACTCATTCTAGTACGAACTGGTAGTCAAAACATACATCTATGAAAAATATTTAGGAGCTCTTGTACTAAAATATGGGCTTTTGTTGCTGGTAGACTCTAGGAATCAGTTTAACTTGGCTGATCTTTAAAATTCTCTATGGTTTCGCACCTCTTCATTTGACCACTTTGATTGGCTCTCCTTTCAAAGTAAGATCTATGGCATTATGTAATTTGCTTGCTTTGAGATTGAGAGTAATTTTTTTTTCTTGTAGATTTAACTATCAAGCCTCTCAAATATGGAATGTCTTGCCAAAACAAATTCAATTACAGTTCATCTTACATTTCATAAAATGTTGAAAACTCATCTTTTTAAAATTCATGTATTAGATTAGATCATCTTCATTTAGCTTCCGAGGAATGTTCTGGCTTCTTGTTTTGTAATCTGCTTGGAACTCTAGAGGATATAGCAGAATATAAGAACACAGACTTTATTATTATGCTTTAAAGACTAACACTTGAAAAGAAAATCAGAAATGGTACAAAGAAAATAAGTAATAATCCCAAAAGGGAATTAGAATCAGATTAACCAAAGTCAACAAAGACGAGGAGAAAGTCAAACAAAATCATAGGACACTGGATTAACATGCAATGAATTACAACAGCCCAAAAGCCTAGGAAAAGGAGGAGATCCTACTGCTAAACAAGAGACAGACCAGACAAAGGGAATTAAGAAGCATCGATGGTTACTCTTGACACACCTTTTCCTTCAAGAAAAAATTCTAACTGCGAAGGATAAAAAAAAAGTAACGATTATTACGATAGGAAATAATGTGTTGACATTGTAAGTAGTATACTATGCAGCTAATTTTCGAAAGAGAAAGACGCCCATATTTCGACCCAAATCGGGAGATGGGCGCCTTTCTCTCATGGGCGCCCAAATCGGTATAATCGAAAACCGATTTTGGGCACCTCCAACTGCAGTCTGTCGCGGGAACGAACAAAGTTGACAGGGGGTGTCAGAGGCGTGGTGAAGGCGGGACTGGGGCGTGTTTATCGGCTGAGGAGAGAGGGGCGTGCTCTGTCGATAATGGAAAAAAGAAGGGCGGCAGAAGCGAGAATTTGGGCCGCTTTTTTTGGACCCTTTTTTTTCCAGCTGGTATGCCAGCTCAAATGTCATACCCAGCTCCATCACAACAGTATGCAGGTCCCTACTACTACTACTTATCATTTCTATAGCGCTACTAGACGTACGCAGCGCTGTACATTTGAACATGAAGAGACAGTCCCTGCTCGACAGAGCTTACAATCTAATTAGGACAGACAAACAGGACAAACAAGAGATAAGGGAATATTAAAGTGAGGATGATAAAATAAGGGTTCTGAGCAAGTGAATAAGGGTTAGGAGTTAAAAGCAGCATCAAAAAGGTGGGCTTTTAGCTTAGATTTGAAGACGGCCAGAGATGGAGCTTGACATACCGGCTCAGGAAGTCTATTCCAGGCATATGGAAGCCTGGAGCAGTTGTTAGTGCGTGCAGTAGACTTCAGGCAGGTGGACCCAGGCCCATCCTCCCCTACCTGTTACATTTGTGGTGGTAAATGGGAGCCCTCCAAACTGCCCCCAAAACCCACTGTACCCACATCTAGGTGCCCCCCTTCAGCCATAAGTGCTATGGTAATGGTGTAGAGTTGTGGGGAGTGGGTTTTGGGGGGATTCGGGGGGCTCAGCACCCAAGGTAAGGGAGCTATGCAGCTGGGAGCAATTTGTGAAGTCCACTGCAGTGCCCCCTAGGGTGCCCAGTTGGTGTCCTGGCATGTGAGGGGGACCAGTGCACTACAAATGCTGGCTCCTCCCATGACCAAATGGCGTGGATTTGGCCGGGTTTGAGACGGCCGCCATTAGTTTCCATTATCGGCGAAAACCAATGGCGGCCATCTCTAATGCCGGCGATCTCTAAGGGCGGCCCAAATGTTGAGATTTGGCCGGCCCCGATTGTATTATCGAAACAAAAGATGGCCGGCCATCTTGTTTCGATAATACAGTCGGGTACGCCGCTTGACGGGGCCGTCGTTAGAGATGGCCGCCCCCGTTCTATTATGCCCCTTCTATGTGATGCATGAGGATTGCCATCTTTGAGTCAGGCAGGCAAGTTACTAACTGGTCCATACATCTACCAGTCACCCAGCTATTTACAATCCTGGTGATAAAATCACCAGCAGCAATGACTGTCCTAACTCTTCCCTCCTGGACACAAGCTATTGGAGCCCTAGCCCCAGTGTGAGAGGATTATCTCCAGGATAATTTCCTGCCACACCAAGGTAATGCTGTCCTTTCCTGCGACTGTGCTCCTTCAAAGCAGCAAAGGCCCTGTAATACTGCTTTATAAACCTCTCTGTCTGGTCTCAGGTCTTCCAGATGTGCTGCTCTAGCTTCCAGAGACTAGACTTGTTCTCAGGAGCTCTTTGCATCCAATGCATACATGATCAATAATCATACATGTGTTCACTCGGTGCTAAACACTGGCTAGCTCCCCCTCCCACTGCTGAACCGCTATCTGCACTTATAATTGTTCAGCTGTTTAGAGTGGCTGAGGGAGTAGAAGGTGTTTAATCTAATGCAAAGTCATTCAAAATGTATTTAGTATTTATGTTGATTAGTCAATGACTTGCAAGGGGACTACAATTAATCTACTTACTACAGAAACATGGGTCCTTTATTTAAATCTCAGATTTCCTTCATGTCCTCTAAATCGGGATAACACACTATAAATGCTGGGGTGGGTGGAAGCAAAGACATAAAAGGAACCTAAGACTATTTTCTTAAGGCAAATTCATTCTCTTTTTTTAGGGCAGTTAATTTGTATTCAGCTCACACCCCTTTGCTGTAGTAGGTTCAAGATGAATTACATTCAGATACTGAAGGCATTTCATGTCTCCAGAGGCAATGGAGGCTTTAGTAACTTGCTACAGATCACAAGGAGCATCGGTGGGATTTGAACCCTAGATTCCCTTGTGCTCAACCTTTCTTCCGTTGTGACAGACAGACACTGTTCATGTGTGTGACACACTGAGCACTAAAGTTTATAGCTGAACAAAACATCAGTTCTAAATATTTCATTGTTAGAAATGATACAAGGGAAATATAAATATAAGAGCATAAGAACAATAAGCATTACCATACTGGGACAGACCAAAGGTCCATCAACAGTTTCCAACAGTGACCAAGATCCCAGAACAGTAAAACACATTTTATGTTGCTGATCCTAGAAATAAGCAGTGGATTTTCTCAAATCCATCTTAATAATGGCTTATGGACTTTTCTTTTAGGAATATTATCCAAGCTGTTTGGTTTTTCAAATCAGTCAGCGTTGTATAACATTCCTTTTTGTTATTTAGTAGGGCAATTAGCTAGCTTGTGTCTTGGTTTTCTCACAGACTATAGACAGGCTTGCTTAACCCTCGTAATGGGCTATTCGGGATTGGTGGCAACATACTTATTTGGATCAAAGGTTTCCTAACCACAAGAACAAATCAAGTCAAATCAAACTCAACCATATCATCACCATGGAAGGCAGACTGCGGAGTACCACATTTCTTGATTAGCTTTCGAAGGTTGCCCTTCTTCGTCAGATCAGAAAATACCTTCAGTATCTGAATGCAACTCATCTTGAACCTACTACAGCAAAGGGGTGTGAGCTGAATACAAATTTTCCGATCTGACGAAGAAGGGCAACCTTCGAAAGCTAATCAAGAAATGTATTATGCCCAAGAAAAAAGGTATCGTCTTATTTTCTTTTCCATGTTTTATTTTGTTTTATTTTTATTGATTACTTTTCTTTTAGAAAGGAGGGAAAGGCTTCAGATGCTCGGCTATTCGTTGTAAATTTTCCAACTCAGACTGCCGTGTGAACTTCCTCATCAGTTCAAACAGGGCCGCCGAGAGCCGGAGCCGGGCCCGGGACAAGGCTGCCCCGGGCCCCCCACCCGAGATCACCGGGCCCCCTCCACCCGCTATCGGGCCGGGCCCTCCGAACTAACCTTAAGCCTCCTTTCACTTCGCAGCAAGCAGCGGCAGGGCAGACCTCTCCTCCTTCCGTGCCCCGCCCTCGAGGATGTTACATCAGGAGAGGGCGGGACATGGAAGGAAGGAGTGGCCTGCCCTGCTGCTGCTTGCTGCGAAGTGAAAGGAGGCTTAAGGTTAGTTCTGGGAGTGACGGAGGGCGGGCCAGGCGGCAGCGGCGCCGGGCCCCCCTGGAGGCCCGGGCCCCGGGACTTTTGTCCCCCCTGTCCCCCCCTCTCGGCAGCCCTGAGTTCAAATACCTGAAAATGTTCTTACTTTTTTTTATTTTATTGTTTTTTCTTAATTTTCTTCTTGTTTACTTTCTACAGCTACTTCATAACTTAATACTGCTGATTGTTACTACTTATCATCCATGTCGGTACTTTGTTCTCAAAAACAAGGACACTTATCTCTGTTTGAATTCACTTGTCGTAGGTTTGCTCAACACGTGCCTTCCATTGCACTGCTTGCTTCTTCTTCAGGAGACAAGCCGCCCGGCGTGCACTTTTTATGTCCCAGAAATGTTCCTTCAGGTCTATCTCAGCTTTTAAAGAAAGTTGCACATGAGGTCAGAGAAGTGATTAAATGTTAGGGTAGGAGTAGGTAGACATACAAAATTGCAGCTAACTGGGTAAGTAGGCAGCACACCCTTAACCTAACCGGTTAGGAGATGGCTGGTTAGCGGCAATATTCAGCGGCCCTAACTGGCTAAGAACTGCTGAATATTGTATGCCAGGTTGCTCAAGGGGGTTTAACCGAGCAGGAGCCTTTCTGGCCCGATTAAACCCTTTTAAATATCAGGCAGTGAGTTACCAAATTTTCCAGCAAAACGATATTCACTTACCCGCAGAGGCTGCAACTATTCCAAGCACTTCCTCAGAAGAGAGAGCTGAGAGGTGATCGTTCTGCCCCCATATTCATGGAGGCAGGGTGTATGGTTGAGTATATTGAGTATTTGAGTATATTGAGTATTTGAGTGTTGTTTGTTTAATAGCACTGTGTATTAGGACTGCTTTTCCTAAAGTTTGCAGTTCCTATGATTGGTTCCTTGTGAGCTTTCCCTATTGGCTATTAGCCCTGAGTTAGGGCCAGCCCTCCCTCTCTGCCCCTGCGGCTGTGTGCCCAGTCTTCCTTGCATGCCTTGGTGATCAGCAGCTGTTCTAGGGGGTTGATCCCTCCTTAACCTACTGTAATTCCATCAAGACTTTTCACCATTTCCCCAAGTCATTCCCCTTTTATTTACTCTGTTTCCCCCCCCCCCCCCCCTTATTCCCCTTTGAGTGTTACAGCTTTTCCTCTCAGCTGGGCTGAGGTGCTGATTATCTCCTTGCCTCTGGGGTGGCTGGATACAGACTTTATGTGCAGAAGGCCACAATTCTCTTCTAAGCAACTGAACTGTAAATTGAATTCTCTTTGTTTATTCTGAGTACTACAGTAAAGAAGATTTGCTTAAGAATTGAGAGTCTACTGGTCAAGATTTTAGTCGGGGACGGTTTAAGCTACACTATACTTTGCCTAGAACAGTACAGTGATTATTCACTCTTTCAAACCATGTACAAATTAGGGAACACCCATGAAACAGAGTAGATTTAAAAGAAATTTAAGAAAGCATTTTTTTTTAGTACAGACCACAAATAAAGTACTTTAAATTCTTACCTACTCAGAAGGCGGAGTACAAAGAAAATGATTAAAAACTGCCTTTGATAAGGAATGGTGTCCTACAGGTAGCCAGGCTGAGTGGCTGGAAGCTGGGATATATCTTTAGCAGTGTAGACTGGCATAAATGGGCAGAATGGATGGGCCAGCTGGTGTTTTTCTACCACCATCGCCTATGCTACTAAGATATATTATCAGGAGAACTGTTAGCAGTAGCCAGTAATATCACAAAGCAACTGTGTCACAGTGGACAGTGACATCACCCAAAGCGATTGTGACACATTTTTCAAAAGTCTGTGGCCCTAATATGGTGCATTTTTTTGGCTTTTTTTTGTATAGCCTGTAAACTTATTAGGGATTCTTTGAGTGGAAAAGAGATATTAGTGATTGGAGCTAGATAGCAAAGAAGGCAATAGAAAATAGAGGGAAGAAAATGAAACTCAGAGAAGAGAAATGGAGAGACAATATCAGGTAAGAGGAATAGAGGGAAGGGAATGGAAGAGGGAGGGAGAATAAGGATGAGGGAGGAAAAGAGGAGATGAAGGAAGGAAGGCCAATCCAGTCATATCCTCTCTCATTCATACCCCATTTCAATCCCCTCACTCTCTCCACACTTCCTCTGATCCCCTCAGCCTTCCACATAACTCCTTCAACCCCCCCCCCCCCTTTGCCCTCCATTCCCGCTCTCAATCACTCTCTCTCTGCTGCTCCTTTCAGTCACACTCTCATGCCCTCAATCTACTCTCTCTTCCTGGTCCTCCTGTCCCCTCACTCTCTATCTATTTACACCCTACCCCTTCCCCCACTTTCCAGCAGCATGGCTAGAAGGCAACTTTTGGTGGGCCAACAGGTAGGATGGGTGGACTCACATTTCCTTTTCCCTCCCCCTACCCAATCTAAAAATTAAATACTACAGCCAGTAGGGATTCCCAAGCCCCACTAGCTTAAGATATCCAAACTCATTGGCCCCCATTAGAACACAACTACAGTCAGCGGCGTTAAACGCTGAGACGCCCATTATATTCCCATGGGCGTCTCAGCGTTTAGTGGCAGCTGATTTTCAGTGCGAGTTAAAAACACTGGCACACCTTAGTAAAAGACCCCCTCAGTCCTTTACTTCTCCCTATAGGTAGGTGTGTTTGTGCTCTAATCATTTTTTTTTTTTTTAACATCGGATGCCTGCTAAGAATCAGTACAGGAGCACAATACTGTACGTTACATTATCATAATGGCTAAACTGAAGAAGTTTTTAATGGCCATATCTAATCGGGAAAGCAAAACTAGGAGATCTTAAGTATACTTTACATGACAAAATGACCAAAAGCACGTCTGTTTCCTTTCAGTGGCAAGTTATGACTTTTTGAAAAGTATACATTCTTGTTCACAGCTTCTATTTCATAAAACTCTTAAATGGCTCATTACGTTGTTTTAACGCTTTTTTGGTGGAATCAAAGTGGTTTGCATATTATATACAGGTACTTATTTTTTATTATCTGGGAAATGGAGGGTTAGGTGACTTATCCGGTGCTCTTTATAGAACTGGCACCATAGCGTGCAGTTTTCCAAAATAGTGCCCACTATTATCAGCAGACGACAGGAGTGGAGGAGTGGCCTCATGATTAGGGTAGCGGGTTGCGGAATTGGGTTCAATTCCCGCTGCTGCCTGATGGTCGACAGTGAGTTGAGATCCTTGGGAACCAGGTTCAATTCCCTCTGCAGGCTCCGTGTGACCCTGGGCAAGTCACTTAACCCTCCGTTGCCCCAGGTACAACAGTAGTACAATGTACTACTTAGACTGTAAAAATGAAACTGTAAACCACTGAATGAATGAAAAACAAAGTGAGTAATTAAGGGGGCGTTGAAAAAAAAAAATCAGCAATAAGTGCTAGTCTGTAAAATGTGCCCGTGCCCTTTATAGCATCGTACTTCGGGCCGATTCCTGCACCAGACCTGCCTGCTGAAACCTGATGTAAATGCTGCTGCTCGCTGAGGCCGTGGTCTATAACTATGTGTGTAATTGTTTGGAACATGCCCATGGCCACGATCCCTTTTAAGTTTCACACTATTAGAGTAAGGCGCCGTGCCTTATAGAACAGTGCGCAGCCAGAGGTGCGCAAGTTTTAATGAGTGCATCCAATTATTGATGGTTAAGAGCTCGTTAACCAATTTGTGCGTGCATCTCAGTAGAGCACCCAAAGTGCCATATATAGAATCTGGGGGGGGGGGGGGGGGGATGTCATTTTATTCTGCTTCTCTTCATTTAGTAATGACATGCAAGCAGTGGCGGATCTACAATTAGGCCACCTGAGGCAGAGGCTTCAGGTGGCACACTTCAGGAGTGGCATCCTCCCCTCCCCTCCTGAACCCTTTACCTTATTTGTTTCTTTTCCAAAATATGGCAGTAGCAGCGATTCCCATGGGCTGCCCTGCCACCAGCACCGGCCTCTTCTCCCACTGCAGCCTGCCTCTCGACGTAGCTTCCTGTTTCCTCAGAGGCAGGACGTAGTAGCGAAGAGGCCGATGGCAGGGCAGCCCATGGGAATCGCAGCCAATGCCACCTTTTAAAAAAAAAATTTTAAGTAAATGTAGGGAAGCGAGGAGATGCTAGACCAGGCATGGAGGCAGAAGGCAGATTGTCATAAGTACATAAGTATTGCCATACTGGGACAGACCAAATGTCCATCAAACCTAGTATCCTGTTTCCAATCCAGGTCAAAAATACCTGGCAAGATCCCAGAAAAGCTTAATACATTTTAGATGCTTATCCCAGAAATAAGCAGTGGATTTTCCCAAGTCAACTGGACTTTTCCTTTAGAAAGCCGTCCAGACCCTTTTTAAACCCCGCTAAGCTAACCGCCTTTACCACATTCTCAGGCAACGAATTCCAGAGTTTAATTATATGTTGAGTGAAGAAATATTTTCTACAATTCGTATTAAATTTACTACTTTGTAGCTTCATCGCATGCCCCCTAGTCCTTGTATTTTTGGAAAGATTAAACAAATGATTCACATCTACCCGTTCCACTCCACTCATTATTTTATAGACCTCTATCATATCTCCCCTCAGCCGTCTCTTCTCCAAGCTCAAAAGCCCTAGATGCTTCAGCCTTGCCTCATAGGAAAGTCGTACCGTCCCTTTTATCTTTTTTGTCGCCCTTCTCTGCACCTTTTCTAATTCCACTATATCTTTTTTGAGATGCGGCGACCAGAATTGAACACAATATTCGAGGTGCGGTTGCACCATTGACCGATACAAGGGCATTATAACGTTCTGACTTTTGTTTTCCATTCCTTTCCTAATAATACCTAACATTTTATTTGCTTTCTTAGCCACAGCAGCACACTGAGCAGAAGGTTTTAACGCATCATCAACAATGACACCTAGATTCCTTTCCTGGTCGGTGACTCCTAACGTGGAACCTTGCATTACGTAGCTAGTTCGGGTTCCTCTTTCCCACATGCATCACTTTGCACTTGCTCACATTAAACGTGGATCACTCCTCATGCAACGATAGCTGCTCCATCTCTTCCACTTTCAACACATCTTCACCTGGTTGTAGAAAGGAAGAGTAGCCCGTAGCAGAGAAGGAGGAAGGATTGCCTGCTTTCTCGCACACAAGTTAGGCGCACTGAGGTAGTATTCTCTAACTATTCGTGTAACTTTTTGTAACACCCCTGACATGCCCATGGCCATATCCCCTTTTGAGGTACATGCTATTACAGTTAGGTGCCATGCCTTATATGCAAATTGTAATGAGTGCCAATTAACTTCAATGATTGCTTGTTAGCACCCAATTACTGATGGTTAAGCACTCATTAGTCAAATGCAAAGGTGGGTATGGAAGGCAAAAGGCCACAGCTTTATTGATTCACATTGACACCCTAGGAAATCACCAGAGCCAAAAGTTCAATGTTCACCTTGTAGTCTCCCCACCTTACCTTACCAGCTAGGGAGCTAGGCCCATGAGTCCAAGTAGTGGCCTGTCATATATCCTTCTCAAGCTAGGCCATAATATATATCTGTTTTCCTGGCCGCAAATACTTCTAAATGTTTCCTTCTAATGAGAAAGTTGTGTTGCACCTGCAAACTCTTTTGAAGAAGCAGGGCTGCCGAGATGGGGAGCAAAATTCCCTGGGCTTGGGCCTCCAAGGGGAGCCCGGCGCTGGGATCTCTCTCTCTCTCTCCAGCTCCTGACGGGACCCGGGTGATGGCGTCCCAACACCGGGCCCCCCTTGGAGGCTGGGGAGGACCCGGAGGAGTAGACACAGCAGGCTGGCGGGGGTCCCCCCAGCAGAAGAGATCTTCCTCCAGCGCTGCTCTTTTTCACTCTGCCGCATTGCCTGCCAAGCGGCTGCTTTTCCCCTCAGGCCGCACATACTCGGTTTTGAAACCGAGCACGCATAACATGAGAGAAAAAGCAGCCGCAGGGGCAGGTCATGTGGCAGAGTGAAGAAGAGCAGTGCTGGAAGAAGACTCTTCTGTTGCCAGGGCCTTGGGATACCCACCAGCCAAGGTATTTACATAGTAACATAGTAGATGACGGCAGAAAAAGACCTGCACGGTCCATCCAGTCTGCCCAACAAGATAACTCATATGTGCTACTTTTTGTGTATACCCTACTTTGATTTGTACCTGTGCTTTTCAGGGCACAGACCGTATAAGTCTGCCCAGCACTATCCCCGCCTCCCAACCACCAGCCCTGCCTCCCAACCACCGGCTCTGGCACAGACCGTATAAGTCTGCCCAGCTCTATCCTCGCCTCCCAACCACCAGCCCTGCCTCCCAACCACTGGCTCTGGCACAGACCGTATAAGTCTGCCCAGCTCTATCCTCGCCTCCCAACCACCGGCTCTGGCACAGACCGTATAAGTCTGCCCAGCACTATCCCCACCTCCCAACCACCAGCCCTGCTTCCCAATCTTGACTAAGCTCCTGAGGATCCATTCCTTCGGCACAGGATTCCTTTATGCTTATCCCACGCATGTTTGAATTCCGTTACCGTTTTCATTTCCACCACCTCCCGCGGGAGGGCATTCCAAGCATCCACTACTCTCTCAGTATGTATTTACAGTTGCGGGGGGTGGCAGCGATCCTACAGGGGGCAGCGGCAGTGGAGGTGATGATCCTGGAGGGGGGCAGTGGCAGTGAAGATCCTAGGGGGGGGCAGCAGTGGCCTTGCCCCCCCCCCCCCTCCAGCCCAGCTCAGTCTCTTGGCGGCCCTATGAAGAAGATCAATTCAAGCTTGTAACTCAGGTGCTTTTACTTTCTCAATTCGACTATTGTAACCTTGTGCATTTGGGTTGCACTAGGGCCTTATTAGAAGATTGCAGTATGCCCGATTTATGGCTTAGCTAAATTTTGATAGCATTTCATCTTTTTATGTGAAATTGCATTGGTTACTAATTGAAGCCAGAGTTCTTTTTAAACTGGCCTGTTTTCTCTTCAAGGTTATGCACAGTCTAGCACCAAATTCTTTGTATGTCCACTTTCAATTTGCTGCTTCTTCGAGAGCCAGAAGGACTAACAATACGATCCTCTTTTCATTTCCCTCATCTAAGGGGAAGAAAAGATTAAAGTTATTTGAACTGACTTTCACTGTCCAAGCTACTAGATATTGGAAAGAATTTGCTGGTCTTTTTTTTTTTAATCATCTCAGTCCTACCTGATCTTTAGAAGAAAGGTTAAGACCTTCTTGTTTCAGACATTTCTTTTTCAGAATAGCTTTTAATTATTTTATGATTTTTCTTTTACTTTCCCAGAGGACTGTTCTGTTCTCTTAATTGTTGTTACCTGCTTTGAACTGCAAGGTATAAGTGGGATACAAGATTAGATTTAGATTTGGAACCTAGCTGCACACCTGCCATGAACCCCAGCTAGGTGATCCATCCTTCTCCAGTGGGTGGCACAAGTTATCGCACCATGCGGCCGAATGCTATTTCTTCCACTGCTCCTGTGTGCCTGGATTTATTTATTTATTTTTGTTACATTTGTACCCTGCGCTTTCCCACTCATGGCAGGCTCAATGCGGCTTACATGGGGCAATGGAAGGTTAAGTGACTTGCCCAGAGTCACAAGGAGCTGCCTGTGCCTGAAGTGGGAATCAAACTCAGTTCCTCAGGAAAAAGTCCACCACCCTAACCACTAGGCCACTCCTCCACTGTTGCTACTATTTGAAGTCGGCCCTTGCAGATCACCAATGTGGCCACACAGGCTTCTGTTTCTGTGAGTCTGACGTCCTGCACGTACATGCAGGACGTCAGACTCACAGAAACAGAAGCCTGCGCAGCTTTCTACATGGAATGTTGCTAGTGGAATATCAACATTCCATGTAGAATCTGCAATAGTAGCAACATTCCATGTAGAATCTCCAATAGTAGCAACAGAATCTCAATAGTAGCAACATTCCATGTAGAATCTCCAATAGTATCTATTTTATTTTTGTTACATTTGTACCCTGCGCTTTCCCACTCATGGCAGGCTCAATGCAGCTTACATGGGCAATGGAGGGTTAAGTGACTTGCCCAGAATCACAAGGAGCTGCCTGTGCCTGAAGTGGGAATCAAACTCAGTTCCTCAGTTCCCCAGGACCAAAGTCCACCACCCTAACCACTAGGCTTGGATGCCTCCGCAAGTGTGACATACCAAGTATGACACTGGATAAAAGTACAACAACAGTGGAGTAGCATGATAAACAAGACTCTTCCAGATACCCAAGGAGACTGGGTGAAGAGAAATTACTCTTTGACTGTAAATAAGGTTGGACTCGACACAGCACCGTGTTTTGGCATTTGCGTGTCTCAGGAGTCTAAAAACCACAATAAAAACTCATAAATACAGTAACATATAAGTACACAAGTAATGCCACACTGGGCAAAGACCAAGGGTCCATCGAGCCCAGCATCCTGTCCACGACAGCAGCCAATCCAGGCCAAGGGCACCTGGCGAGCTTCCCAAACGTACAAACGTTCTATACGTGTTATTCCTGGAATGGTGGATTTTTCCCAAGACCATTTAGTAGTGGTTTATGGACTTGTCTTTTAGGAAACTGTCTAACCCCTTTTTAAACTCTGCCAAGCTAACCGCCTTCACCAGGTTCTCCGGCAACGAATTCCAGAGTTTAATTACGCGTTGGGTGAAGAAACATTTTCTCCGATTTGTTTTAAATTTACTACACTGTAGTTTCATCGCATGCCCCCTAGTCCTAGTATTTTTGGAAAGCGTGGACGCTTCACATCCACCTGTTCCACTCCACTCATTATTTTATATACCTCTATCATGTCTCCCCTCAGCCGTCTCTTCTCCAAGCTGTATAGCCCTAGCCTCCTTAGTCTTTCTTCATAGGGAAGTCGTCCCATCCCCGCTATCATTTTAGTCGCCCTTTGCTGCACCTTTTCCAATTCTACTACATCTTTCTTGAGATGCGGCGACCAGAATTGAACACAATAGAAATATAGTAAAAAAACATGTATATAGATACATATAATGTGTAAAGACTAACAACAGCAGGAAGTCACGAAAAGCCATCTAAAATTTATTATTAGGATTTATTTACTGCCTTTTTGAAGGAATTCACTCAAGGCGGTGTACAGTAAGAATAGATCAAACATGAGCAATAGGCAATTAGAGCAGTAAAAATATTTGAACAAAAATACAAAGTATGGCATGGTATACTGCTTTTAGAAACTCTCTATCACAAAACAGGGAAAATCAAACTTAATAGATAAATATTCAACCTCGCAAAGAAGTTTGAAAATGAACAATTAGTTTGTGGGTGTCTCACAATACTATGGTGTAGACTCCAACTCAGAAATCTTAAATGATCAATTAATCAAATTGGAACCTCAAAGCTCCTCATAGGGAAAATACAAACGTATTGAAACAATCCCTATTATCTCAGGAGTCCATTATTATCACTGGTTCCCGTAAGGAAGAAAAGAGAAAAAAAACATCAGACATAAAAACTCATAATGAATGAGAAAAACGAATGAATTAAAAAACTCGTTTGCTCCTTAGCAATCACCTAGTCAGAGACACCAACCACCAAACTAAAACAGACTAAACCCAGCCCGTCTAAATGCTGCAGACTATCCAGAAAACCCCGATTGCACAAAAAAACAGCCCAAATACAAAACCCCAGAACCAGTTAAAGAACTAGTCAGTACTCAGCTGTTTGAAATGAAAAGGTCCGAGGCTGTCCTGCTGTGAACCACTGCTTAGAAAGGGGAAAACTGAAGTCCTTTTGTAATTCAAAAACTGATCATTTCAACCCTTCAACAAGTGCGCCTTGTTTCGCCAACTTCTTGGCTGCTTCAGGAAGGGCACCGCAACATAATCAATTGCCAAAAAACGACTACAGCGTGATTTGGCTGGGATTAGGGCGTAATGAGGGCAGGACACTCACAGACATGCGCATTCCCCATTTTGTAAGTGAAATGCACGTCCATGACCCCTACGATCTACTTTGGGTATTAGACCTGCTCCTGGGGGCTTCTAAGATCCAGCTGTGACAGTTATCGCATTACTGTGATTCTGTGCCCAAGCTGTCGCAACTCTTTTGAATGCATTATGTCACTGGGTTTCCGGTATAGCCAGTGGTGTGCTGGAGCCGGCTCGCTCCGGCTCGCAAGAGCCGCTTGTTAAATTTTGACAGCTCTTGCGAGCCGGTTGTTCTTTGGGGCGAGCCGGCTCCATTACAGAGGTAAGCATGGCAGGAGGGCACCATCACAGTCCATGCTTACCTCCCCTCCCGCTCCCAAACGTGTCCAGTGATTGTCCTTCGTCGCCACCCTCCCATCCATCTTTTTTTATTACCTCTCCATTGAAGCGCCATGTTATTTAAAGCCCTGCTGCCCGTCTCCAGCCTTCCCTGTTTGCTTCTGAGTTCGTTCGTGCCCTTAGTCCCGCTGACTACGTGAGCTATACCCAGTGGTATGCTGGTAAATTTTTAACGTGAAGATGAAACAAAAAAGTGAGGAGAATGGATGAGGATACCAACTGTTTTATATTTATTCACTTAAAAAATTATGTGTACATAACAGCGACCGTATTTGCAACAATATACGCTCGCAGATTTGGTGACCTCTGAAGCAGGTTCACATGGCGAAACACGGCCGTGTCGGGTCCTAGATGTGTTTTCACAATAAAGGTCCTTGAACTCGGAATCCTCTTTGTATTCACCTCACTTTTTTTTGTTTGGTGTGTACACGTTGGACTTTTTCCTCCTCTTTTGTTTCCCAAAAATATGGTACCATGAACATCCCCGATCCTCCCCACTCCCGATTATGTTTACATTACATTTGCCACTTCTATCCCACGTTAGCCTTCAAGTTCAATGTGGCTTACAAGTAATCTAAAATTCAGATAACGGAGAAAGAGATTTCCTAGCAAAAGAAAAAGAATAACTTACAACACATAAAAGTACTTCAATTCCTTATTGCTCTAAAATGCAGAAACTTTTGAAATAGAAATGATTTTAAAGCTCTTCTAAATAGACCATATCTAAATATGGGACCTGATTGCTGCTGGTAAGATATTCCACTAATGAGAAACCAAGTAGGAAAAAGTAGCTGAATGAAAAGATTTGAAAACAATATTCTTACAGCTAGGAAAGGATAGGATCAAAAAAATTCCTAGCTCCAGAATCTACGTTTCTGATAAACAGATTAATAAGTCCCTACATATAACTAGGAGCAATTCCATATATTATTTTAGGAGCTTGAATAATGAGCAGGTATCTATAGGTAGCCGGTGGTGGGAGGCGGGACTGGTGGTTGGGAGGCGGGGATAGTGCTGGGCAGACTTATACAGTCTGTGCCAGAACCGGTGGTGGGAGGCGGGGATAGGGCTGGCCAGACTTATACGGTCTGTGCCCGGAAAAGGACAGGTACAAATCAAGGTAAGGTATACACAAAAAGTAGCACATATGAGTTTATCTTGTTGGGCAGACTGGATGGACCGTGCAGGTCTTTTTCTGCCGTCATCTACTATGTTATTATGTTACAGTGTGGCTTTATTAATTGTGATGATCTCATTTTGTAGCATCTGCAAATCTGATCATCTCACTCGTTATTCCCATTTCCAGGTAGTTTATAAATTTGTTAAAAAAGCACCAGAACCAGCACAGATCTCGTAGCATTCCACTATTCACCGTCCTGCATTGAGAGAAGTGGCTATTTAACCCATTTCTATAGCGCTATTAGACATATCCAGAACTGTACAGATTATATGCAGGTACTTTCTCTGTCCCTAGAGGGCTCACAATCTTAAGTTTTTGTACCTGGGACAATGGAAGGTTAAGTGACTTGCCCAGAATCACAAGGAGCTGCAGTGGGAATTGAACCCAGGTCGCCAGGATTGAAGCCCGCTGCACTAACCATTAGGCTACTCCTGTACTCCTATTCTCTGTTCATGGGTAGTTTAGGAAGGGATCTGCATCAGCAGACCTGGTTCTAAAATACTTGAGAAATTGTTGACGTCCCAACTTGGACATCATCATTCCAAGTTTGTTTTTTGTTTTTTTTTTGTCCTTTTTAAAACACCACCAAATGTTTGTAAATCTCTCTCTCTCAAATATTTATTGTGGTCATTTTGGAAACCAGACCTGTTAGGTCTGTCTCTCCGTCAGAGAGTTTATTTTTATTTTATTTGTTACATTTGTATCCCACATTTCCCCACCTATTTGTAGGCTCAATGTGGCTTACATAGTACCGGAGAAACATTTGCAGGCTCCAGTGTGAACAAATACAGTGTGATGTTGTGGTAAGATCAAGTTCATGTGGCACAGCCACATTAGGGAATCGGAGAACGGAAGAGTTGTGTTATGTCCATTACGTGCTTTAGTTTGGTTGTGTTGCAGAGAACGGAAGAGTTGTGTTATGTCTATTACGTGCTTTAGTTTGGTTGAGTTGCAGAGAATGGAAGAGTTGTGTTATGTCCATTACGTGGTTTAGTTTGGTTGTGTTGCAGAGAACGGAAGAAATGTGTTATGTCCATTACGTGCTTTAGTTTGGTTGTGTTGCAAAGATCGGAAGAGTTGTGTTATGCCCATTACGTGCTTTAGTTTGGTTGTGTTGCAGAGAACGGAAGAGTTGTGTTATGTCCATTACGTGTTTTAGTTTGGTTGTGTTGCAGTTATCAATAGAAATCAAACAAAATAAAACATGGAAAAGAAAATAAGATGATACCTTTTTTATTGGACATAACTTAATACATTTCTTGATTAGCTTTCGAAGATTGCCCTTCTTCGTCAGATCGGAAATAAGCAAATGTGCTAGCTGACAGTGTATATAAGTGAAAACGGAAGAATTGTGTTATGTCCATTACGTGCTTTAGTTTGGCTGTGTTGCAGAGATCAGGCATTTATGTTGGATTGGTAGGGTATGCCTTTTTAAACAGGTTGGTTTTTAGTGATTTCCTGAATTTTAGGTGGTCGTACGTCGTTTTCAAGGCTTTTAGTAATGCGTTCCACAGTTGTGTGCTTATGAAGGAAAAACTAGATGCGTAAGTTGTTTTGTATTTAAGTCCTTTGCAGCTTCAGTAGTGCAGATTTAGATAATATCGTGTTGATTCGGATGTATTTCTAATTGGTAAGTCAATCAAGTCTGTCATGTAACTCGGGGCTTCTCTGTAGATGATTTTGTGAACCAGGGTGCAGATTTTGAAGGCGATGCATTCTTTGATTGGGAGCCAGTGTAGTTTTTCGCGGAGGGGTTTTGCACTTTCAAATCGCGTTTTTCCAAATATAAGCCTAGCTGCTATGTTTTGAGTGGTCTGAAGATTCTTTAAGGTTTGTTCTTTACATCCCGCATAAATTTCATTGCAGTAATCTAAGTGGCTTGAGAAACCTAAGTGGTTGAGAACCCTGCTGGTCTGATGATGCAGGGTTTTATTCCTGCTGTGAACAAAATAAATCCCTGTTGTGCAGTGACGTAGCAAGGGTGGCTGCCACCCGGTGCAGTTCGCCGTTACACCCCCCCCGGGTGCAGCACGATGACCCCCCCCCCCCCCCCCCCCACCGGCGTGCATTTTAAATGTTGGGAGGCTCCACGCCTCTTCTCCCATCTGAGTCTCCACCTCCCCCCCTCCAGACCCAGTGCCTACCCTCAGCTCCGTCCAAAGTCCTCTCCTTCCTGCCAGCTCCCGCCCCTACTACCTTTACAAAGAAATCTCGGAAGCCGAGGCGCAGCACCTCGCGTCTGCATGTAAAAGAAGTGTGGATCGTCTCTTCGGGCCTTCCCTCACTCTGTCTGTCCCGCCCTTGCGGAAATAGGAAGTTGCGTCAGTGGAGGGCGGGACAGACAGAGTGAGGGAAGGCCCGAAGAGACGATCCACACTTCTTTTACATGCAGACGCAAGGCGCTGCGCCTCGGCTTCCGAGATTTCTTTGTAAAGGTAGTAGGGTGCGGAAGCTGGCAGGAAGAAGAGGACTTTGGGAGCACCCCCCTTAAGCTGACATCCGGGACGGACAGTCCCCACCGCCCCGCCCTTGCTATGCCACTGCTGTTGTGACTTATGAGTGTGCTGTATCATCTGAACATACACAGGGCAATTAATGTATTCAAGCAAGAAACACATAAAAACCAAGGGCCCGATATTCAAAACAATTTATACATTTAAATCGCCCATCTCAGCTAACCGGGCATTTTCAGTAACACTTAACAGGATAGTGCCACTGAATATGCCCAGTTAGTGTCCAAGCCGAAATCGGCTACTTTGGCCAAGGTCCGGGGCAGTGGCATAGCTAGGTGGAGCCACAAGGGCCTGGGCCCCCATAGATTTGGCCCTGGACCCCCCTCCCGCCCCCAATCCTCCCCCCCTGCTGCCATCACCGTGGGCTACCTTTGCTGGCGGGGGACCCCAACCCCCTCCAGCTGAGGTCCTCTTCTTCCAGCGCAAGGCTTTGTTCTGTTTCTGAGTCTGACATCCTGCACGTTGTATGTGCAGGACGTCAGACTCACAGAAACAGAACAAAGCCTTGCGCCGGAAGAAGAGGACCTCGGCTGGAGGGGGTTGGGGTCCCCCGTCCTCTTCTTCCGTGCAAGGCTTCGTTCTGTTTCTGTGAGTCTGACGTCCTGCACGTACAATGTGCAGGATGTCAGACTCAGAAACAGAACGAAGCCTTGCGCCGGAAGAAGAGGACCTCGGCTGTCGGGGATTGGGGTCCCCCGCCACAAAGGTAGGCGGTGGAGGAGGGTTGGCGGCATTTAGCCAGCTATGTTTTCGTTGGCTCTGTATACCCAGAAATTCAAAGCAGGAGCCCAGGTATGGCCCAGCATTGAATTTCCGGTTATAATGTGAGCGGCGGTCAGCATAACGCTGATCACCGCTGGCTGAATATCAGGCCCAGTGCTTCAGAAAGACAGCCACCCGCAGTCCTCACTATCAGACCGAGAAGTATACACAGGCCATTGCTGGTTTTACCCCACCTTCCGAGGGATCTGATGTCCCAAGTTAATGACCTAAGAAAAGTAGGATTACATCTTGAAACCCTGGGCTACACACATGGAGATGACCCAGGAGCTTTGTGGGGGTGGGGGTGGGGGGGGTGGGGGTGGGGGTCTTGGTAAGCATGGGACAGTTTTCTGCCACCGGATATGAAGCTGGCATGGACTTCCCTATGCA
This sequence comes from Microcaecilia unicolor, assembly GCF_901765095.1. NCBI lineage: Eukaryota > Metazoa > Chordata > Amphibia > Gymnophiona > Siphonopidae > Microcaecilia > Microcaecilia unicolor. Next base: position 525,834,141 of record NC_044033.1, read on the forward strand.
AGTTCCATGGTATAATAAAGACACGTGATAGACACCGCCCCTCGTATCTTTCCTGAGCTGTTAACTGCTCACACTCCAAGCCTTCACTCTCATCTCTGAGAATGTGGGGATGAGCAGAGCATATGGCAACCACACTAAGATTGCTTAAGGAAGGGAGTGGAACAGTCAAGACTGGCTCTCAGTATCCATAATGACTTGTAATTCAATGCTAACCTGGAAGTATTTCCTCTTGAGCCTCATAGAGAAAGAGATGCATAACGTTTTATTTTACCCTGCATTAAATTGCAGGGTAAATTGACACTCTTGGTAATCTTGTACAAGTCACTTCACCCTCCGTTGCCTCAGGTACAAACTTAGGGACAGGGAAATAGCTCGTATAGCTAAATGTAACTCACCTTGAGCTACTTCAAAAGCATAAGATAAATCCTATAATCAATAAAAAAAGTTTTTTGTCTTATTCAGAATCAGCTTTCTCACTCACTGCCCTTACAGAGTGCATTGGAAAATAAATTGTATGAAAGGTATTGTGGCACCGGATTGTATATGTGGGGATAAAGTGTTTTCAAATGCAGACTATACGGAAGAGCTGTTGTGTGTGTGTGTGTGTCTCTAACTTGCTTTAGAATAAAGCATGAAAGCATTCTGTCTGCATGGGCCTCAGGTTCTAAAGTGCAAAGTGACTCTGCAAAAATATGAATAGTGCAAAGCCCCTGGAAACTTGCAAAAATGCCACATTTCAGGTGGTTTTTGCTATTTCTTGAAGTGTTTATTTGCAAAGATAAAAGGGAGTGGGGAGATGCTGGACCAACAGAGGGAGGGAGAAAAGGAAGGAGAGATGCTGGACTATAGGGGGCAGAATAATAAATCCAAGTCAAAAACAGGGAATACACAAAATGTATAAAAAAGAAAGTATCCCAAAAAGTATATGCACCAAATAACACAAAATCACATAATTATGTGATCCCCAGTTGCTGTTGCCCGTGTCTGTCAGCTCTGCTCTGAAAATGGCTGCTGTGACCTCTTGCGGCAGTCTCACGAGATTGCCACTAGAAGTCACGGTGGCCATGTTGAGAACCGAGCCACCATGGGCTGGAGTGGCTACTCCTCTAGACCACCAGGGAGATTGTAAGATAAGCCTGAGGGGGTGGGGGGGGGGGGTGGGAGAGGCAACTCTTGTTTGGCAGGGAGGGGGAAGGAGAGAGACCAACAGGACAAAGCACAAATTGTCAACTTCCACCAAAAACACATGGTAAGTTTCAGCTGAAGCTGAAACCGTGGCCGTAGCCTTTTTGCTAAAACCAAAATCAGGCAGAAAAGGGATTTGGGGTCGGTTTTGGTAGAGTAAGCAAAACCAATTTCAGTCAACCTCTACAGGAAGTACATTGGTATTCTAAGGTGCTGCCTTTTTATAGGTAGGGTTGTCGCTATTTGAGTCTGGGACATTAGTGTTCTGCTTTATTAGAACAGGTTTTCTATGCAGGTCTGGAATGTGGGGTGTTTTTTTTTGTTTGTTTGTTTGGTTGGTTTTTTTGTTCTTGTTGTTGTTTTTTTACAGAGTTTGGTTACAGGAGCTCTGTTTCTGTTATGTCAAGTGTGTGAAATAAACATAGAACTTATGTACATGGCAGCTTTTTCTTCGGAGATGGAAATTCTAGTGCGGACAGTTGGTAGTTAGAGGGGCAGAGCGGGGCGGAGGAAGGGTGCGACAGTGGATTTCAGGTTTATTAAAACATTGATATAACATGCTAGAGAAAAAACTTTCAGTGTGGTTTACAAACTTCAAATAATTGGAGGAAAATTTAAAACCATAGAAATAAAGTACAGGGGAAAAAAAAAGTGTGTGAACACCATGGGTGGATAGTACAGGGAACAGGAGAGTCAGAGACAGGAAAGTAGTAATCCAGTGGTCTATTGTGTCCCCTGCCAGAGGTATAATACCATGGCTCAAAAAGGTCTAAGATGAAAAAGCATCTTGAAAGAGAAAAGTTTTAAGGGAGGAATGAAAAACTGAGTGAGATGTTTCTAAGCGGAGATAGGGCACCAGCGTACTCCATAAGCTAGGGCCCATGACACTGAAAGCCTTGGTACGTATGGAGTCAAAGCGAATTTGACGGAAAGAAGGGAGTGGAGGAGTGGCCTAGTGGTTAGGGTGGTGGACTTTGCTCCTGGGGAACTGAGTTGGATTCCCACTTCAGGCACAGGCAGCTCCTTGTGACTCTGGGCAAATCACTTAACCCTCCATTGCCCCATGTAAGCCGCATTGAGCCTGCCATGAGTGGGAAAGCGCAGGGTACAAATGTAACAAAAATAAAATAGATACTATTGGAGATTCTACATGGAATGTTGCTACTCCACTAGCAACATTCCATCTAGTAGGCTGCGCAGGCTTCTGTTTCTGTGAGTCTGACGTCCTGCACGTTTGTGCAGGACGTCAGACTCACAGAAGCAGAAGCCTGCGCGGCCACATTGGTGATCTGCAAGGGCCGACTTCTACATGGAATGTTACTAGTGGAATAGCAACATTCCATGTAGAATCTCAAATAGTAGCAACAGTGGAGGAGTGGCCTAGTGGTTATGGTGGTGGACTGTGGTCCTGGGGAACTGAGGAACTGAATTCGATTCCCACTTCAGGCACAGGCAGCTAGCTCCTTGTGACTCTGGGCAAGCCACTTAACCCTCCATTGCCCCATGTAAGACGCATTGACCCTGCCATGAGTGGGAAAGCGCGGGGTACAAATGTAACAAAAATAAAATAGATACTATTGGAGATTCTACATGGAATGTTGCTACTATTGGAGATTCTACATGGAATGTTGCTATTCCACTAGCAACATTCCATGTAGAAGGCTGCACAGGCTTCTGTTTCTGTGAGTCTGACGTCTTGCACATACGTGCAGGACGTCAGACTCACAGAAGCAGAAGCCTGCGCGGCCACATTGGTGATGTGCAAGGGCCGACTTCTACATGGAATGTTGCTAGTGGAATAGCAACATTCCATGTAGAATCTCAAATAGTAGCAACAGTGGAGGAGTGGCCTAGTGGTTAGGGTGGTGGACTTTGGTCCTGGGGAACTGAGTTCGATTCCCACTTCAGGCACAGGCAGCTCCTTGTGACTCTGGGCAAGTCACTTAACCCTCCATTGCCCCATGTAAGCCGCATTGAGCCTGCCATGAGTGGGAAAGCGCGGGGTACAAATGTAACAAAAATAACAAAAAAATAAAATAGTCAGAGAATTAGATAGAGAGGATCTTAACATTCTGAAATGGGCATAAGGCGTCAAGTACCCGGAAAGATATAATGGGATAACATAAGTACATAAGTAGTGCCATACTGGGAAAGACCAAAGGTCCATCTAGCCCAGCATCCTGTCACCGACAGTGGCCAATCCAGGTCAAGGGCACCTGGCACGCTCCCCAAACGTAAAAACATTCCAGACAAGTTATACCTAAAAATGAGGAATTTTTCCAGTCCATTTAATAGCGGTCTATGGACTTGTCCTTTAGGAATCTATCTAACCCCTTTTTAAACTCCGTCAAGCTAACCGCCCGTACCACGTTCTCCGGCAATGAATTCCAGAGTCTAATTACACGTTGGGTGAAGAAAAATTTTCTCCGATTCGTTTTAAATTTACCACACTGTAGCTTCAACTCATGCCCTCTAGTCCTAGTATTTTTGGATAGCGTGAACAGTCGCTTCACATCCACCCGATCCATTCCACTCATTATTTTATACACTTCTATCATATCTCCCCTCAGCCGTCTCTTCTCCAAGCTGAAAAGCCCTAGCCTTCTCAGCCTCTCTTCATAGGAAAGTCGTCCCATCCCCACTATCATTTTCGTCGCCCTTCGCTGTACCTTTTCCAATTCTACTATATCTTTTTTGAGATACGGAGACCAGTACTGAACACAATACTCCAGGTGCGGTCGCACCATGGAGCGATACAACGGCATTATAACATCCGCACACCTGGACTCCATACCCTTCTTAATAACACCCAACATTCTATTCGCTTTCCTAGCCGCAGCAGCACACTGAGCAGAAGGTTTCAGCGTATCATCGACGACGACACCCAGATCCCTTTCTTGATCCGTAACTCCTAACGCGGAACCTTGCAAGACGTAGCTATAATTCGGGTTCCTCTTACCCACATGCATCACTTTGCACTTGTCAACATTGAACTTCATCTGCCACTTGCACGCCCATTCTCCCAGTCTCGCAAGGTCCTCCTGTAATCGTTCACATTCCTCCTGCGACTTGACGACCCTGAATAATTTTGTGTCATCGGCGAATTTAATTACCTCACTAGTTATTCCCATCTCTAGGTCATTTATAAATACATTAAAAAGCAACGGACCCAGCACAGACCCCTGCGGGACCCCACTAACTACCCTCCTCCACTGAGAATACTGGCCACGCAATCCTACTCTCTGCTTCCTATCTTTCAACCAGTTCTTAATCCATAATAATACCCTACCTCCGATTCCATGACTCTGCAATTTCTTCAGGAGTCTTTCGTGCGGCACTTTGTCAAACGCCTTCTGAAAATCCAGATATACAATATCAACCGGCTCCCCATTGTCCACATGTTTGCTTACCCCCTCAAAAAAATGCATTAGATTGGTGAGGCAAGACTTCCCTTCACTAAATCCGTGCTGACTTTGTCTCATCAGTCCATGTTTTTGTATATGCTCTGCAATTTTATTCTTAATAATAGCCTCCACCATCTTGCCCGGCACCGACGTCAGACTCACCGGTCTATAATTTCCCGGATCTCCTCTGGAACCTTTCTTAAAAATCGGAGTAACATTGGCTACCCTCCAGTCTTCCGGTATTACACTCGATTTTAGGGACAGATTGCATATTTCTAACAGTAGCTCCGCAAGTTCATTTTTTAGTTCTATTAATACTCTGGGATGAATACCATCAGGTCCCGGTGATTTACTACTCTTCAGCTTGCTGAACTGACCCATTACATCCTCCAAGGTTACAGAGAATTTGTTTAGTTTCTCCGACTCCCCCGCTTCAAATATTCTTTCCGGCACCGGTGTCCCCCCAAATCCTCCTCGGTGAAGACCGAAGCAAAGAATTCATTTAATTTCTCCGCTACGGCTTTGTCCTCCTTGATCGCCCCTTTAACACCATTTTCGTCCAGCGGCCCAACCGACTCTTTGGCCGGTTTCCTGCTTTTAATGTATCTAAAAAAGTTTTTACTATGTATTTTTGCTTCCAACGCTAATTTCTTCTCAAAGTCCTTTTTTGCCCTCCTTATCTCCGCTTTGCATTTGGCTTGGCATTCCTTATGATCTATCCTGTTACTTTCAGTTGGTTCTCTTCTCCACTTTCTGTAGGATTGTTTTTTGGCTCTAATGATTTCCTTTATCTTACTGTTTAGCCACGCCGGCTGACGTTTAGTCTTTTTTCCCTTTTTTCTAATACGTGGAATATATTTGTCCTGAACCTCCAGGATGGTGTTTTTAAACAGCATCCACGCCTGATGCAAGTTTTTTACTCTGCGAGCTGCTCCTTTCAGTCTTTTTTTCACCATTTTTCTCATTTTGTCGTAATCACCCTTTCTATAGTTAAACGCTAGCGTACTTGATTTCCTAGTTTCACTTCCTTCAATGCCAATATCAAAACCGATCATATTATGATCACTGTTATCAAGCGGCCCTCGTATCGTTACCCCCTGCACTAGATCATGAGCACCACTAAGGACTAAGTCTAGTATTTTTCCTTCTCTTGTCGGCTCCTGAATTAGCTGTTCCATGAAGCTGTCCTTGATTTCATCAAGAAATCTTATGTCCCTTGTGTGTACAGATGTTACATTACCCCAGTCTATATGCGGGTAATTGAAATCCCCCATTATTATTGTGTTGCCCAGTTTGTTTGCGTCCCTGATTTCCTTTAACATTTCCGCATCCGTCTGTTCGTCCTGGCCAGGCGGACGGTAGTACACTCCTATCACTATCCTTTTCCCCTTTGCACATGGAATTTCAATCCACAGTGATTCCAAGGAGTGTTTTGCTTCCTGCAGAATTTTCAATCTATTTGATTCAAGGCTCTCGTTAATATACAATGCTACCCCTCCACCAATCCGATTCACCCTATCACTACGATATAATTTGTACCCCGGTATGACAGTGTCCCACTGGTTATCCTCCTTCCACCAGGTCTCAGAGATGCCTATTATATCTAATTTTTCATTTAGTGCAATATATTCTAACTCCCCCATCTTATTTCTTAGGCTACAGAGTAGTGAATTTTGAAGGTGATTCTATGAGTAATTGGTAACCAATATTCCTCACAGAGGAGCAGGGTGACATGTAGGGGCACAATCGAAAGGGACGCCCAAGTTTTGTTGAGGACATCCTTGCAAAATGTCCCGGTGGAGAGGCGGGGAAAGCCGTATTATCGAAACAAGATGGACGCCTATCTTTCGTTTTGATAATACGGTCGGGGATGCCCAAATCTTGAAATTTAGGTCATCCTTAGAGATGGTCATCCCTAGACTTGATCATTTCTGATTTTCAGCGATAATGGAAACCAAGGACGCCCATCTCAGAAACGACCAAATGCAAGCCCTTTAGTCATGGGAGGAGCCAACATTTCTAGTGCACTGGTCTCCCTGACATGCCAGGACACCAACCGGGCACCCTAGAGGGCACTGCAGTGGACTTCATAAAATGCTCCCAGGAACATAGCTCCCTTACCTTGTCTGCCAACCCCCCCCCCCCCTAAAACCCATTACCCACAACTGTACACCACTACCATAGCCCTGGTGGGTGAAAGGGGGCACCTAGATGTGGGTACAGTGGGTTTCTGGTGGGTTTTGGAGGGTTCGCTGTTCCCTCCACAAACGTAACAGGTAGGGAGAGGGATGGGCCTGGGTCCGCCTGCCTGAAGTGCACTGCACCCACTAAAACTGCTCCAGCGACCTGCATACTGCTGTGATGGACCTGAGTATGACATCTGAGGCTGGCAAAAAATATTTTGAAAGATGTCTTTTGAGGGTGGGAGGGGGTTAGTGACCACTGGGGGAGTAAGGGGAGATCATCCCCGATTCTCTCCGGTGGTCATCTGGTCATTTCGGCCACCTTTTTGTGCCTTGGTTGTAAGCAAAGCAGGACCAGGTAAAGTCATCCAAGTGCTCGTCAGGGATGCCCTTTTGTTTTCCATTATGGGTCGAGGACGTCGATGTGATAGGCACGCCCAAGTCCAGCCTTCGCTACGCCTCTGATAAGCCCCCTTTGGCCATCCCTGCGATGGAAAGCAGTTGGGGACGTCCAAAATCGGCTTTCGATTTTACCGATTTGGACAACCCTATGAGGACGCCCATCTTCCGATTTGTGTCGAAAGATGGACGTCCTTTTCTTTCGAAAATGAGCCTGATGGTCATGGTTTTTTTTTAGAACCTGTCAATAATCTAATTGCCATGTTCTGCACCAGTTGAAGATGTTTGAGTTCTGACACTTTCGTGAGCGATATTGCGGAAGGGCTGTCTGGTAAGGTTTGTCTCTTTGCCAGTTCTTTCTTTAAAAAAAAAAAACTACAACAACCAAAAAAAATCATGATCTTATTTGAACTTCCATTAAAACAGAAGACTAATGTCTAATCTCCTCAGGTCACTTCGCTGGCTTCCAATCAGATACCGCATTCAGTTCAAGCTTCTCCTTCTTACCTACAAATGCACTCAGTCTGCTGCCCCTCACTACCTCTCTACCCTCATCTCCCCTTACGTTCCCGCCCGAAACCTCCGTTCACAGGACAAATCCCTCCTCTCATTACCCTTCTCCACCACCGCCAACTCCAGGCTCCGCTCATTCTGCCTCGCCTCACCCTATGCTTGGAACAACCTTCCCGAGCCCTTACGCCAAGCCCCCTCCCTGCCCATCTTCAAGTCTTTGCTTAAAGCCCACCTCTTCAATGCTGCGTTCGGCACCTAACTCTTCCTCTCAGGAATTCCAGACTGCCCCAATTTGACTGCCCCTATCAGACTGACTGTTCACGTTCCTTTAGATTGTAAGCTCTTTGAGCAGGGACTGTCCTTCTATGTTAAATTGTACAGCACTGCGTAACCCTAGTAGCGCTTTAGAAATGTTAAGTAGTAGTAGTAGTAGTAGTAGTAGGATGGTTGAGGTGTGGAACAATTCCACTTGCTAAATAACTCATCTCCTGACTGCTCTCTGTACATTCTGCATTTTGCTAGAGAGATGACATTGGTGTTTGAGGTCCCAGCTGGTACTCATGGGCTCTAGCCCTGGCCCAAGTGTTTATTTTATTTTGTATTTATTTTCAGTGCTTGATACAGTGCACAGGTTCTGTTATGGCAACTGTGCTGTTTAAAATAAAACAGAATCAATGGGGGAAGACAAGTGGAGGCTGTTGAACCAAAGGCTTCAGAACAGATGAGTCCTGAACAATGATTTTAATTTAGTATAGAAGGTTCCAGACGGATGTGAGGAGGAAGGGCATTCCAGAGAGTGGGGCCACGATAACTAAAGGTTTTACGGGAAATACTACTACTACTTAACATTTCTAGAGCGCTACTAGGGTTACGCAGCGCTGTACAGTTTAACAAAGAAGGACAGTCTCTGCTCAAACGAGCTTACAATCTCAAGGACGAAATGTCAAGTTGGGGCAGTCAAGATTTCCTGAATAGAGGTGTAGTGGTTAGGTGCCGAAGGCGACATTGGTGGGCTTTGAGCAAGGATTTGAAGATGGGCAGGGAGGGGGCCTGGCGTATGTGAAAGGTAGGATGGGCGTGAACTGTAAAGCAAGTTGGCAGAGGAAGAACAGAGAGAGCATGTGGGAATATAGGGGATAAGAACAGAGTTTAGGTATTCAGGGGCAGAGGGTAGTCATGCTTTGAAAACCAGGGATGGAATTTTATATTTTACATGGGCTGAGACTGGGAACCAGTGTTACAGGCAAAGAAGAGGGGTGACGTGGTCAAAGCAGTGATAAAAATGAAGAAATATGAGTTGGAGGCGCTTAAGTAGTCAAGGTGAGAGATGACTATGGAGAGGAGGAGATTGCGAATGAGAAGAGGACGTAAGGTGCGGATGTGGTGTAATGTTTTGGAACTGGTGGGGCCTTAGGCTGACACATCTCCTTCTCCTAGAAGAGACTGACCACAGCTCTGCTTTCTTTCTCTCAGTATCCCCATGAGGTCAGTGGTACCCCCATGTATCTGTACGAGGTGGCTACAGAGTCAGTCTGTGAGTCAGCAGCACGGCTTCTTTTCATGAGCATCAAGTGGGCAAAGAGCGTACCAGCCTTCTCCACCCTGTCACTCCAGGACCAGGTAAGAGCACAGAGAGGGAGGCAGCAATAGAAATGGAAACTGTACAAAGCAGATCATTGATAAACTGAGATGTATTTTATTAATATAACAGAATTAAAATATGTATACAGAAACTCATACACATATACATATGATATGTATATGTGTATGAGTTTCTGTATACATATTTTAATTCTGTTATATTAATAAAATACATCTCAGTTTATCAACGATCTGCTTTGTACAGTTTCCACTTTGGAGTTTGCAGATCGTCTGCCCCTTTGTAGCAATAGAAATGGTACATGTGTAAGAGTTTATAGGGTCTACACATTTTATCCTTCAATCAACTGAAGGATAACATTTGTAGAACCTATGTATTGATATACTGTACAGTTTTATAAGTTGAATTAATATTATATGCCACATTGTATTCACCGGAGGGTTTTCTGAAGCATTAGACAATGTTTCATAACTGAAAATCCCAAGAAGGGCGAGTTCAGTACAGATCTTCACGCAGGGCATAGGACAATCAGTTGAAGAGGAAGGGGGAAAAAAAACCCATCCTGAGACACCAAGGTATGAATAGATTATGACCATCTGAAGAGACCTGCAGAGATGACACAGTGGCCCTTCTCAATACATAATGAGACTGCAGGTAATTATGATGTATTGAGGGGGGGCTACAATCTCATCTCTGCAGGTCTCTTCAAATGGTCATAATCTATTCATACCTTGTGTGTCCCAGGATGTTGTTTTCTTTTCTTCTTCAGCGGTTTCTGTCCTGTGCCCTGAGTGATGATCTGCACTGAACTCACCCTGCTTGGGATTTTCAGTTATGAAACATCAGATATGTTTACAGATCAGCCTCTCATTTCTCCCTCGTCTACACAGTGGCGTTCCTAGGGTCGCTGACACCCGGGGCGGATCGCCAATGCACCCCCCCCCCGGGTGCAGCGCGACCCCCCGGTGAAACGACGGACATCCCCCCCGGATGCATCTTTACCAGCTGGAGGGGTGTCGTGCATCTGTCGGCAACACTCGTTCCCTGCTCCCTCTGCCCCGGAACGGGTTACTTCCTGTTCTGGGGCAGAGGGAGCAGAGAACGAGCGTTGCCGACAGACGCGCGGCACCCCCCCCCCCCCCCAGCAGCGAAACAACGGAACCTTTTCCTGGCGAAACGACACCCCCCCCCAGCAGCAAAACAACGGAACCTTTTCCTGGCGAAACGACACCCCCCCCCCCGGGTGCATCTTTACCTGCTGGGGGGGGGTGCTGCGTGCCTGTCGACTTCACTCGTTCCCTGCTCCCTCTGCCCCGGAACAGGAAGTAACCCGTTCCGGGGCAGAGGGAGCAGGGAACGAGTGAAGTCGGCAGACGCGCGGCACCCCCCCAGCGGCATGCACCCGGGGCTGACCGCCCCCACCCCCCTTGGTACATCACTGCGTCTACATCTTCCACTCCATTTTCAGTTAGACTTGTTATACCATTAGGCTTTACACAAAAACACAACGGTGTACAATCTCAAAAATCCTAGAGATATAGAAAAGAATGCCAAACTTTGACAGGGAAATAAATACTCACTCACACAAGAACACTACAGACAAACTCTGAGCCCAATATTTACCCATTCTCAGGGAGGAAAACATTACAAAGTAACGTGCCTTCAACAAGCACTTAAAGCACTTACGTGATCCTTCCCCTCGCAATGACCAAGGGTAGCGCATTCCATAATGTAGGGGCCACAAAGAAAAAAGCCCCCATTCACATGGAGGCCCAATGTGCTCTTCGCAGAGTAGGGACTGACAGATTAAATTCGTCTACAGGCAGAAGTCAATGACCCGGTACATAAGGCACTATTTACTTGTGCAAGAGGAGGAGGAGGAAGCTTCTCAAAATAAGCCCTATGGGTTAGAACCAGTATTTTAAATAGAATCCTATAAGAAACTAGTAAACAACGGTAGTGCAAATATAATGGGGTCAACATGATCAAAGCAATGATTTCTCCCAAGCATCCTAATTGCAGTATTCTGTAAAGTTTGTAATTTTCTAAGATTAACACTCAACAGTCCCGACAGTACCACATTACCATAGTCAAACTGAGGCATAGATAAGGCATTGCAAGAGGGTATTTTTAAAGAAGCCTCCAACAGTCCCCAACTTATAAAGAGCAACATAGCCTCTGCAAACGATCGCAGCTACTTGATCCATAAACATGAGTTGATAGTCTATAAGGATACCTAGACATTTAAATGTAGCAACTATATCTCAACATCCAACAAAGTTATAGCTAGGGGCAGAGAGAGTGGTCTGGGGCCCCGGGCCCCCGCCCGGTCGCTATCTGACACCTCCCTACTGCTAGTTCTACCTGAAGGGCCCTGGTGGTCTAGTGGTCTCTGCGGGGCAACCATGTTCTTTCCTGCCCATAGCATTGCTGCTATTCCCCCGCCTGCCGGCGCCACTGTGTTTTCAAAATGGCGGCTGCGACTTCCCACGGTAGTCTCGCGAGACTTCCACAGAGATTCTTGGCCACCATTTTTAAAGTACGGTGGTGCTGGGCAGGGGGAATAGCAGCAGCACAATGGGCAGGAAAGAACATGCCCGCCGCAGAGGCCACTAGATCACCAGTGGTGCACCTTTAAAGGTAGGACCATGGAGGTCTGTAGTGTGCGGTGGGCATCCGGGCAGAGCCTCTGGGTCCTTGGGCACTGCCCGGTAGCCCGAACAGTCAGGCTGCCCTGGTTATAGCTGTACTAGGATGATCCAGTTTCCTCATTAGCCAATAAGCTGTAACCTTCTCCACATTCAATACCAATTGGTGTGCCACCAGCCAGCAAGACACTGCAAGTAAGTGTAACCCTGGTCCCAGCACACTACACAACACAGTCCGGACACCCGAGACCAGGGCCACAAAGAAAATCCAAAGCACTGCAGCTTTCTCAATCACACACACCGAGCTGGGCACAGGCCAGGACGTCAGACTCACAGAAACAGAAGCCTGCGTGGCTGCGTTGCTGATCTGCAAGGGCAGGCTTCTACATGGAATGTTGCTAGTGGAGGAATAGCCTAGTGGTTAGTGCAGCAGACTCTGATTCTGGGGAACTGGGTTTGATTCTGGGGAACTGGGTTTGATTCCCAGTTTGCAGAGGCTATGTTGCTCTTTATAAGTTGGGGACTGTTGGAGACTTCTTTAAAAATACTACTTTTCATGCCCTCTTGCAATGCCTTATCTATGACTCTGGGCAAGTCACTTAACCCTCCATTGCCCCTGGTACAAAATAAGTACCTGAATATATGTAAACCGCTTTGAATGTAGTTGCAAAATACCACAGAAAGGCGGTATATCAAGTCCCATTTCCCTTCCCTATAATAGGGACAATCCCATGATCTAGGCACCTGTATTTCCGTGTTCCTTGCATGCATATATGTGTAGAATAGCTGGCACTTATAAAGCTAAGTATACGCTTACCCGTAAAAGTAACAGTCTAGCTAATTTACATAGCGTATACATGGGTGGAGCTCCCAGTTACACGTGTAACACAGAATACTATCAGTTACAAAGTTCTACTCAAAACTCTTTCTATAGCTGAGCCTGCAAAAACATATAAATATTATAGATTCATTGGAGTAGAAAATAAAAACTCATAGGGGGAAAAGCCTCAGAACCCTTCCTCCACTTCTATTTTACAGAAAAAAATATGGTAGGAATATATTGAGTAGATTTACTTCATCGGCATAAAAAAAAACCCTTTAGAATTCAACTGTTACAACTCCAATGAAACCAGTTTTCCATGGATCCAATTAAAGACGTGACGTTATAATAAAGTTCAAATTTAACTTACCTTGAACGTTCATGCAATTCAGCTCCCAATGCAGCACACACCGACTGTGGTCAAAGTTTCAGCCAATCAGGTTGTGTCAAGGTGCAAACGCGTGTCAGCTTAGAACTGCGTTGCCTTCTCAAAGCATCACCAGGAAATGGGGAGCCTACATCTATTTTGTTGGTTCACTCTGAGCATGCCCTCTACCCAGCCTAATCAAGGAGGAGCAGAGGAAGAGAAGGGAAAGAGGTGTTAATTAAGGGAACAAAAATCCAGAGTATGTCCTTTGGTATGGGTGGGTCTGTAGTTTGGCCACGAAAAATCCCAAGACAGGAAAAAATCTTTACACTCCTGAGTTGAAGGAGATTTCAGGTTATCAAGATGTAAGTTGATATCACCCAAGATAAGTAAATTGGAATTAGATACACTCGTATTAGAAATAAAATCAGTGACGATGGAAAAAGTGTCGTTCCAGTTTCCAGGTGGCCCTATAAAATAAGATACAGGTCAGATGATCAGGTAGGAATTCAAATTAACTTCTAGTATAACAAAGATTCAAAAACACTAAATATCTTTTTATCTTTACATATTGTTGTTTCAAATGTTGTTTACTGTCTTACTTTTAAACTGTATAATTGTACTCCATGCACTGTAGCCTTTTCTTCAGATTGTGTAAACCACATTGAGCCTGCGATTGGTGGGAAAATGTGGGATATAAATGTATTAAATAAATATAAATAAATTATGTCCCCTTGAAATATGTGAATAGTCCCTGCTCTGAAATGACATTTAAATATCTGGGTCTCTCAAGACAGACATGTGGGGATGCTTCTACAATAAGTACATCTTTAGACAGATTATTTGGGATGGCAGCAAAGGGCAAGCTAAACTGACATTTTTATATATCACACCCACCCTCACAGCACAGACCCCTGCCTTCAAATTACATAAGTACATAAGTAATGCCACACTGGGAAAAGACCAAGGGTCCATCGAGCCCAGCATCCTGTCCACGACAGCGGCCAATCCAGGCCAAGGGCACCTGGCAAGCTTCCCAAACGTACATAAGTACATAAGTAATGCCATACTGGGAAAAGACCAAGGGTCCATCGAGCCCAGCATCCTGTCCACGACAGCGGCCAATCCAGGCCAAGGGCACCTGGCAAGCTTCCCAAACGTACAAACATTCTATACATGTTATTCCTGGAATTGTGGATTTTTCCCAAGTCCACTTAGTAGAGGTTTATGGACTTGTTCTTTAGGAAACCGGCCAACCCCTTTTTAAACTCTGCTAAGCTAACCGCCTTCACCACGTTCTCCAGCAACGAATTCCAGAGTTTAATTATGTGTTGGGTGAAGAAAAATTTTCTCCGATTTGTTTTAAATTTACTACACTGTAGTTTCATCGCATGCCCCCTAGTCCTAGTATTTTTTGAAAGCGTGAACAGACGCTTCACATCCACCTGTTCCACTCCACTCATTATTTTATATACCTCTATCATGTCTCCCCTCAGCCGTCTCTTCTCCAAGCTGAAAAGCCCTAGCCTCCTTAGTCTTTCTTCATAGGGAAGTCGTCCCATCCCCGCTATCATTTTAGTCGCCCTTCGCTGCACCTTTTCCAATTCTGCTATATCTTTCTTGAGATGCGGCAACCAGAATTGAACACAGTACTCAAGGTATTAAAGATACAAAAATCACAAAGGCCTTCCGTGCAATAAAATAACTCCACTGACCAGTTTTCCAGCAAGTAAAACTACCACTAAACTGAATTCATAACATCATTCGACTGATATTTCCGAGATAATGATTTTGGGGAGAACTATGGAGGAATTGTGGCCTTCATTTCTGAAATTTACATGATGTTAAATTGCCAGTTCAATAAGTATTATTATTATTATTTATTATTTAGATTCAGGTCTTACCACGAAAAATCAGGTGATAAAGTTTCATTGAAACATGCAAAGCAGGCTGAGACCTACGTTACCCACTGTATGATTTTCAGGGGATAATTCTGAGCATGGTTATATCTCGATTAGATTACTGCAATGCCCTTTACCTTGGTATGGTTAAGTCCAGGAGGATGCCTGCATTGCAGTCAGTACAGAATGCTGCTCTTAGGTTGGTTGCTGGCGTCTCAAGGGTGACGCATATCACACCAGTTTTGAAACGGTTGCATTGACACCTGGTTCAATATACCACAACACCACCCTGTATTTGTTCACACCGGAGCCTGCAAAGGCCTCTCCGGTACTATGTAAGCCACATTGAGCCTACAAATAGGTGGGGAAATGTGGGATATAAATGTAACAAATAAAATAAATAAATAAATCTTTTCTAAATCAAAATACAAGAGAGTAACTCCTTTGTACATCACATTACACTGGCTACCGTTTGAAGCGAGAGGAATTTTTAAACTCTGCACCATGATATGCGCATTTCTACATGGAAAATGCCAGTATATCTAAACCGTTGAATAATACTACCCGAAAGGAGAACGAGAAGAATGAAAGGAAATCTCCTGGACCTAGTATTTGCATCAACAAAAGGTGTCAGATTTAAGACAGTACACTCAACAACCTTATCCTTATCTATCGGCAAAATGGTGGAACAATATAAAAGTGACAATAAGATCAATATCAGAGTATAGAATTTTCTGTAAACAGTTGAAGACTCATCTATCCAAAAAATACGTGTTAGAGAATGAGTGTTGTGTACAGCACCCCAATACACCCCAAATACAACCATTATGAGGGATGTGTACAGCATCCCAATACCCCCCCCCCCCCAACAACAACTGTTATAACCCTAAAATGTAACAATGTTTTTCTTCTTGAAATGTCGAGTCAAATGTAACAATCTACTTGATTTCTTAAGTCACACTGAACTCAGTCTGGGAATGAAGTTAAGTAAACTCCTCTCAATTGAGGAAAGGCTAAAGAGGTTAGGACTCTTCAGGTTGAAAGAGAGACATCTGAGGGGTGATATGACTGAGAAAATTCTGAGTGGAGTAGAACAAGTAGAAGTGAATCGATTTTTATTTGTTCCAAAAGTACAAAGACCAGGGGACGCTCAAGAAAGTTACATGAAAATACTTTGAAAACAAACAGGAGGAAATTTTTTTTCACCCAATGAACAGCTAAGCTCTGTAACTCACTGTCGGACGATGTAGTAACGGTGGTTAGCATTATCTGGGTTTTTAAAAAACGGACAAGTTCCTGGAGGAAAAGTCCACAGTCTGCTACTGAGACAGACATGGGGAAGCCACTGCTTGCTCTGGGATTGGTAGCATGGAATGTTGCTACTATTTGGGTTTCTGCCAGGTACTTATGACCTGGATTGGCCACTGTTGGAAGCAGGATACTGGGCTAGATGAACCATTGGTCTGACCCAGTATGGCTATTCTTATGTCCCAATATTTAAGTGTGCCCACTTATGCATGCCATGTCTATAGCAAGCACACATGCACATGCCTGAATGCAGCAATTTAGGTTATAAAATACTGGTCATTTATGTAGGGGAAGGGAAGGGAATGGGACTTAATATACCGCCTTTCTGTTGTTTTTCCAACTACATTCAAAGCGGTTTACATATTATATACAGGTACTTATTTGTACCTGGGACAATGGAGGGTTAAAAGTGACTTGCCCAAAGTCACAAGGAGCTGCAGTGGGAATTGAACCCATTTCCCCAGCATCAAAGTCCACTGCACTAACCACTAGGCTACTCCTCCACTAGCAACAGTCCACGTAGAATCTTCAAATAGTAGCAACAGAATCTCAAATAGTAGCAACATTCCATGTAGAATCTCAAATAGGGAAAGGGAAATGGGACTTGATATACTGCCTTTCTGTGGGTTTTTTTGCAACTACAGTCAAAGTGGTTTACATATATTCAGGTACTTATTTTGTACCAAGGGCAACGGAGGGTTAAGTGACTTGCCCAGAGTCACAAGGAGCTGCGCCCCCTACCAATCAGGGGATAAATAGTAGTATTTATGGACTCATATTTAGCAGACTTTCTATATATTATTTTTGCTTATTCAATTCACACTGATTATGTCCACCAAGATATAGCCATGTATTAGCAAATGTAACATGTTTTAGATGCTATAGACATTTAGCTCCCTGTTTGGGTATCATTCAGGTATACTATTATTTCGCTATTGTATAACCAAACTTAGCTGATTCAACCATAGAATTATCTGAGACTGACTTTATCCTCCCTTGATCTCCTGTTCCTTCCTGATGGGCTAATTATGATTGTGCAAGCCTAGGAGAGAGACATGGAAAGACACAAATTTGTACGCCGCAAGTATTACGTCCTCAAGATCTGTCCAGGCCCAAATTATGTTAGACCCTTCCAGGTCGTACCAATATCCTTTACGACTTGCAAGCTAAAGGACCACAAGTCTTGGGTCCATTTGAAAGATGTAGGGGTTTATCTGGCCGCAGAACCAGATGTTACCAGCCCAACCACCTCAGAACCAGCCACTTCCCTCATCAGACCAGCAGCAACTGTCACTTCTACTGATTCCTCGCCCAGGTCATTGTGAAAATCCTGCCCTGTTAGATTCTTCAGAGTTCCCATCTCTCCCGGATTCTTCAGAGCTTCCATTTACCCCCAGTCCATCATCAACACCACGACTCCAACCACAAGCGGCAAAGGCAGTTCAAGAGTTGTTACCTCTGCCTTACCAACTTCCACATCCACCTACCAAGCGACGTGCCTGTATTGAAAGTATACGGGTTGCGATCGGACAATGATGACTCCTGAATCTCCAGATTTCTTTGCCCTCCAGAACATTCACGTTGATGTTTCCGACCTGCTTGACAATTGGCACCTTTTCTTTCCCCCATATTGACATTATGGACTCATATTTTGTTTTATTTTCAGTTTAGCAGTTAAAGTCTTCTGGCCAATGTTACTGATCAGTCTCTCATCTCTTGACCGAGGGTAGCTGATGCTTCTGGAAGATGCATGGCGGGAGCTGTTTGTTCTTGGGATTGCACAATGGGCCATTCCCGTTGACGTGAACACACTGTTGGCTGTATCTGGTAAGAACTGCTGGATTTAATGACTTTGTTCTAGAAATTAACATCAAAATGCATCACTGGAAAAGAAGCACAGCATGCAGGGAATAACAAATCCATGCTGAACAATAGCATATACCTGTCACTTAGAAATCTATATTTAAATGCAAATAATGTTTTCTTGTTGTATTCATGCCTGCTTGGCTTGTTATTATTTAGATGCAAATTAGTGCAGTTGCCATCCTCCTGAAAGATGTGATGTTAACTTTCCTAAACTCAGCTGGGCCTAGAATCCAGTCTTAGGGAGCGACAGCTTCTGAGGGGTTCTGGAAGCGGAGGCAGCAAACCCTTTCCTCTTGTCTCTCCTGTAGGCATGAACAGTGAACATACAGACTCACAGAAGCTGAGCCGGATCCTTGCCGAGATCCAAGCCTTGCAGGAGGTGGTGGCCCGGTTCCGGCACCTGCGGCTTGATGCCACGGAATTCGCCTGCCTGAAATGTATCGTCACTTTCAAAGCCGGTAAGTACTGGTGGGGAGGGGGGAAAATAGGGTGGGGCAAGGGCAGGTCACCTGTCTTCTCCTGATCTCTGTAAAGCAGCTATGCAAGGGACCAAGATTCACGTTTGCTTTTAGACAAGTCACTCAGCAGATGAACAATTTTTAGGAGGCTCGCTATTTCACCGTGATTCTTACCTGTGATCTAGAATGTAATAATAGTTTGAGGGTGTGCAAGTTGTATATGTGGAGTTTGTGCCTATATGGCCCCCTCTGACAACCTGGTATCAGTGAGGGCTGTAATTATGTGGGAATTATTTCTCTGATATATTTCTACTTACCATAGGAAATATGGGGCAAATAGGGTTTCTACCTCCTTACACCCACCCCAAAATACAGTGGACCAGCCACCCCCGAAATATGGGGTGACAGAAAAGATAGAAGCCATTTTCCTTCCAAAGGGATAGTCTCTATTCCAGTACAGATCATAACAAAGCAATCAGATGAAAGAGCAATTAGACAATAAACTAATTAGGCAATAAAACAATTGGAGTGGAGGAGTGGCCTAGTGGTGGACTTTGGTCCTGGGGAACTGGGTTCGATTCCCACTGCAGGCACAGGCAGCTCCTTGTGACTTTGGGCAAGTCACTTAACCCTCCATTGCCCCAGGTACAAATAAGGACCTGTATATAATATGTAAGCCGCATTGAACCTGCTATGAGTGGGAAAGCGCGGGGTACAAATGTAAGAAAAAAAAATTAGGCAGGGTGATCAGGCAAGGTAATCAGAAAAAGACGCTCTCATTTCCATACACTGTAAGCCACATTGAGCCTGCAAAAAGGTGGGAAAATGTGGGGTACAAATAAATAAAAAATAAATAAATAAATAGCTTTAGCTTTGTAGGTCATAGGTCATGCTTGTCAGTAGTCAGAAAAGTGCAAATCAATTCAACAGTTTCTATTTCTAAATGTGGCCTAGTGGTTAGGGTGGTGGACTTTGGTCCTGGGGAACTGAGGAACTGAGTTTGATTCCCACTTCAGGCACAGGCAGCTCCTTGTGACTCTGGGCAAGTCACTTAACCCTCCATTGCCCCATGTAAGCCGCATTGAGCCTGCCATGAGTGGGAAAGCGCAGGGTACAAATGTAACAAAAATAAAATAGATACTATTGGAGATTCTACATGGAATGTTGCTACTCTTTGAGATTCTACATGGAACGTTGCTACTATTGGAGGTTCTACATGGAATGTTGCTACTATTGGAGATTCTACATGGAATGTTGCTATTCCACTAGCAACATTCCATGTAGAAGGCTGTGCAGGCTTCTGTTTCTGTCAGACTCACAGAAGCAGAGCCTGCGCGGCCACATTGGTGATCTGCAAGGGCCGACTTCTACATGGAATGTTGCGCTAGTGGAATAGCAACATTCCATGTAGAATCTCAAATAGTAGCAATAGTGGAGGAGTGGCCTAGTGGTTAGAGTGGTGGACTTTGGTCCTGACAAACTGGGTTCGATTCCCACTTCAGGCACAGGCAGCTCCTTGTGACTCACTTAACCCTCCATTGCCCCAGGTACAAATAAGTACCTGTATACAATATGTAAGCTGCATTGAACCTGCCATGAGTCGGAAAGCACGGGGTACAAATGTAATAAAAAAAATAAAACACACTTCTTTATGCACTGAAAGACATGTTTATAAAATACACATCTGATGTGTACAAACTTATACACATATGTTCCCAGGGATGGGATTGTGCTTTCAGCCATGCATACACTTTTGCAAATACATATGTATGCATGTTAATGAACACAGAAAATGTGTGCATGCCAAAGCACATGAATTCCCTGCTGCAATTGTCAAAATGGAATGACAACGTACACTTCTGTTCTTGAAATCTCATTAGTAACTGTAGAGGGAAAACTATTTACCTGTAGGTTGTAAAATTGTCTTTCAAGGAGGCTAATTTACTAACATACAGGTCAATATTCAGTCACCACACAGCTGGAATGTTTTGTTTTTTTTGAAAGGTGGGCCCAGCGGTTAGAAATTTTGTGGATATTCCCGTCCCAAATCTCAGGTTTTTGAGGGTCACAACCCAGCTGGGTTTTCAAGATGTCCGCAACGCATAAAGCACAAAAATTGATTTGCAATAACTGCTTCCGTTGTATGCAAATAGCTCTCATGCATTTGCGTTGCGGACATCTTGAAAACCCAACTGGGTTGTGACCCTCTGAGACCAAGGTTGCCCACCATAAGCGGAGCCAGGCTGACGGCACAGGGGACGCGAAAACAGTGCGAGAGCAGACTTCTGACGGCACACATTTTCAGTGAAACACGGCAAGAAAAAAATAGGTGCTTGCAGAACTCTGTTTGGGGGAGCGGCCGCTCTTCTGGCGCCCCACCTAGCTACGCCACTGTTTCCCACCCCTGCGATATCTGAATAATGGCCAGCAGTGAATATCAATGCACAGCAGTGGCCCGCGGTATTACCCAGAGATATCCAATGCCACGATCAGGATAATAAGCCAGATAAAATGCAGTCCTAAGTTATCTGGATATCACTGCTATGTGGATCATTTGCCACTCTGCCCCACAGACAGCCACAGCACTATCCGGACAGTACCAGTGAATTTCAAAGGACGGCCCCAGCCAGCACCACAGGCACATAGGCATACATACACACCTACAGGATGTGCCTGTCTAAAATAACCTCCCTGAAAGGTACGGCACGATATTACACTGGCTTTGGGGGAGGAGTCATTTTGTGCGTGTTATATGTGGTAGAAGTACCTACACTACATTCAGTGCTAAGTTATGATCCTGTTCCATTCTCCCTAATATCTACTGCTCCACATGCTCAAATTGTTTACAAAATTAAGCCCTCCCCTCTCATTCTATACCAGGTCATAGTAACATAGTAAATGACGGCAGATAAAGACCTGAACGGTCCATCCAGTCTACCCAACAAGATAAACTCATTTACATGGTATGTGATACTTTATATGTATACCAGAGTTTGATTTCTCCTTGCCTTTCTCAGGGCACAGACCATAGAAGTGCGCCCTGCACCAGTTTTATTCTCCAAATACCGGCGTCGCCACCCAATCTCCACTAAGATTCTGTAGATTCAGTCCTTCTAATCAGGATTCCTTTGTGTTTATCCCACGCACGTTTGAATTCCATTACTGTTTTCATCTCCACCACCTCCCGCGGGAGGGCATTCCACATATCCACCACCCTCTCCGTGAAAAAATACTTCCTGACATTAGTCCTGAGTCTGCCCCCCTTCAACCTCAATTCATATCCTCTACTTCTACCACCTTCCCGTCTCCAGAAAAGGTTTGTTTGCGGATTAATACCTTTCAAATATTTGAACGTCTGTATCATGTCACCCCTATCAGGTCACCTATAGTCTGGCGCAAATTCTGCGTGTAAGTTACAGAACGTTAGCTGTGCCTGTGCGACTGCTAGCGCTAGCCACGTGCTCAGCGGCACTGCATTATTTTAGTACGCAGCTCACTTACCTCGGGATTTTATAAAGGTCGCCCAAAATTGGGCTTGGATTCCAGATCGGCATCCAAAATAAGGAGCTAACAATTACTCCATTAGCACTCATTATGATCTGTCTATGTGCTGTTCTATAACAATAGGCACCTAAATTGGATCACATTTAACTCAAAAGGGGCATGGCCATGTGGGGAGCATGGATGAGGTCAGTTGCATATGGATGTAGTGTTACAGAACAGTGGGATCCATGACCAAGTTACACACCAGGACTTACACTGGGTTTCAGCTAGCGTAAGTCCTCATTCCCAAAGCTGAGCACCGAGATCGGCAAAATGTTATTCTCAGTGGGGGGCGGACACCCGGGGCGGCGCCCCCCCCCCCCCGGGTGCAGTGCCCCCCCCCCCAGAGAAAGACCCCCTCCATGAAAGAGCCCCCCCCCGCGAAAGAGCCCCCCCCCCGGGTGCATGCCGCTGGGGGGGGGGGTTGCCGCAGCGCGCGCCTGCTGCGAGTTTACTAACTTTGCTCGTTCGCTGCAGCTCCCTCTGCCCCGGAACAGGAAGTAACTTGTTCTGGGGCAGAGGGAGCTGCAGCGAACGAGAGAAGTTAGCGAACTCTCACAGCAGGCGCGCACCGCGGCACCCCCCAGCGGCATGCACCCGGGGCGGACCACCCCACCGCCCCCCCTTGGTACGCCACTGGTTATTCTATAAACATTGCTTATCCCAAATTACCCTTTATAGAATAGCATCGAGCAGGGGTGGCCCAAGGCAATCTGCCACCCAAGCCAGGGATGAGATGCTGCCCCTGCCTGGTCTGGCATCTCCCTCTTCTCCGCTAGAGAATGACCCGAGGTAACCTCAGGGACGGGGACAGAGCCCATGGGAACGGGGCAGGGACAGATCCCGCGGGGATGGGGACTATTTATGTTTGATTGATGCAGATGACAATATTTTTATTTTTTGGATAAACAAGCAAACATACTGGCCGGAGCTAGCAAAATTTGCATTGGAGTGGGGGGGGGGGGGGGGGGGGGAAGATCCTGTACTTCCTGCCACCAGCACATCTTCTAAGAAGACAACTTCTATTCCAGGAAGGACAGTGGAAGACAGGAGAGCTAGATTGAATCCTGAGATTGTTGATGACTTCTTATTCATCCGCAGATTCAAGTGTACAGCGCTGCGTACGTCTAGTAGCGCTTTAGAAATGATAAGTAGTAGTAGTAGATTAAAAAATCATAAGTGCTTCATAGGGCATATTTCTCCCCTCACGGGTTGTATTTTGCACCCCTGGACATTTTAACAGGGTGGATTAGGATTCCTTGGGGTAGTAGAAGTCAGCTATTGTTGGGGTTGGAAGGGTAGAGGGCAGTGGTGGTGGGAGGGTTTTTTTTTATAGCTGATCACTGTTACTATTGTTTTCTATTTGCAATTTATACACAACAGTTGCTCAGCATATTGTTCCTTTTTATACTTTAATAAAAAAAATTTAAATATAAAATCATAATTGTTTGAGGCTTCTGCAGATGAAGACAGAGCCCATGGGGATGGAGCGGGGGCAGAGCCTGCGGGGATGGGGTGGAGACAGAGACAAATTTTATCCTCATGTCATTCTCTATTCTCCACGTTTACCTTTTTTTTCCCAAAAGATGGCAGCGATTTCCATAGGCTGCGCTGCCGCAGTACCGTGGGCACTGGCCTCCTTGCTCTACTGGGGGCCCAGCAGCAGTGACCCTGGGCATATCCAACATTTACATATTGCAGTGCAAACATTTATGCCATCTATTGGCATGGCATAAGTGGGTATTCCTAAATATAGGCAAGTGGATGTTGACTTAGGTTAGCGTTCTGTAAGAACACGCGTAGTGCTCTTTCAGGAAAGGCGCACAGCACACGTAATTTGGGCACCTACCTTCTACTACCTATTTATAGAATTGCCCCCTATATGGCCAAGAAAACCCATCGTCTTTTCAGTCAGGTCCTGTCAAAAGCACACGGTAAGAGGACTGGGGATTAGAACTGAAGCACAGGGAGATTAAGTGATTTGCTCAGGTTCATAAGCTTTGAACTCATGTCCAAAGATTTCTTTATGCTCTGATCTCCCAGTCCAGTTCAGCAATTAGCTTAGCAGGGTTTTAAAAAGGTTTGGATAATTTCCTAAAAGTCCATAAGGGATCATTAGGATGGACTTGAGAAAATCCACTGCTTATTTCTAGGATAACCTGCATAAAATCTAGTTTTTTGTTTTGGGATCTTGCCAGGTACTTGTGACCTGGATTGGCCACTGTTGGAAACAGGACACTAGACTTAATGGACCTTCAATCTGTCCCAATATGGCAACTTTTATGTTCTTAAGACTGGTATGAAATTGAACAACATGAGAACATAAGAGTAGGCCATACTGGGTCAGACCAATGGTCCATTTAACCCAGTATCCTGTTTTCTAAACAGTGGCCAAGCCAGGTCACAAGTACCTGGCAGAAACCCAAATAACGGCAACACTCCATACTACAAATCCCAGTTGCTTCCCATGTCTATCTCAATAGCAGACTATGGACTTTTCCTCCAGGAATTTGTCCAAACCTTTTTTTAAACCCAGATACGCTAACTGCTGTTACTACCTCCTCCAGCAAAGAGATCCACAGCTTAACTATTCGTTGAGTGAAAAAATATTTTGCCCTATTTGTTTTAAAAGTATTTCCATGTAACTTCAAGTGTCCCCTAGTCTTTGTACTTCTGGAACGAATAAAAAATGGATTTACTTCTACTCATTCTACACAACTCAGGATTTTGTAGACCTCACTCATATCGCCCCTCATTCATCTCTTTTCTAAGCTGAAGAGCCCTAACCTCTTTAGCCTTTCCTCATACGAGAGGAGTTCCATCCCATTAATCATTTTGGTTGCTCTTCTTTGAACCTGTTCCAATTCCGCTATATCTTTTTTGAGATACGGCGACCAGAACTGAGCACAATACTCAAGGTGCGGATGCACCATGGAGCAATACAAAGGCATTATAGTGTTTTTGGTTTTATTCAGCATCCCTTTCCTAATAATTCCAAGCATCCTGTTTGCTTTTTTGGCCACCGCTGCACACTGAACAGAAGATTTCAGCGTATTATCTACAACGACACAGATCTTTTCTTGAGTGCTGACCCCCCAAGGTGGACCCTAGCATCAGGTAACTGTGATTCAGATTATTCTTTCCAATATGCTTCACCATGCATTTGTCCACATTAAATCTAATCTGCTATTTGGATGCCCTGTCTTCCAATTTCCTAAGGTCTTCCTCAATATTTCACAATCCACATGTGTTTTAACAACCTTGAATAGTTTTGTATCATCTGCAAATTTGATCACCTCACTCATTGTTCCAATTTTCATATCATTTATAAATAAGTTAAATAGTACCAGTCCCAGTGGCATTCCACTGTTCACCCTCCTCCATTGAGAGAAATGACTACTGAATCCTACCCACTGTTTTCTGTCCAGTACCCAATTCCTAATCCACTTCAGAACTTTGCCTCCTATCCCATGACTCCTTAATTATCTCAGAAACTTATGAGAAACTTTTATCAAAAGCTTTCTGAAAATCTAGATACACTACATCAACTGGCTCACCTTTATCCACATGTTTATTCACGCCTTCAAAGAAATGAAGCATATTTAGTGAGGCAAGACTTCCCTCGGCTGAACCCATGCTGCCTCTGTCCCATTAATCTACGTGTTCTATAATTTTATTCTTTATAATAGTTTCCACTATTTTGCCCAGCACCGTCAGGCTTTACCGGTCTATAATTTCCCAGATCACCCCTAGAACCTTTTTAAAAATCGGCGTCACATTGGCCACCCTCCAATCTTCAGGTACTACGGACAGGGTGCTGCTGTTTGGATCCCCCTCAGAACTTGTGAAGCATGAAGAACTGAAAAGTACCTTAGAGGAAATGCTAAATATGTATCGGCACTGTGTGATGAGTCCCAACCCCGAAGATCTTCCAGTCTAGGTAAATACCTCTGGATAAGGGAGATAAAGTGATTTCCCTACACTCACAAACATCATAGTGGCCTAGTGGTTAGAGTGGTGGACTTTGGTCCTGGGGAACTGGGTTCGATTCCCACTTCAGGCACAGGCAGCTCCTTGTGACTCTGGGCAAGTCACTTAACCCTCCATTGCCCCATGTAAGTCGCATTGAGCCTGCCATGAGTGGGAAAGCGCAGGGTACAAATGTAACAAAAATAAAACAGATACTATTGGAGATTCTACGTGGAATGTTGCTACTATTGGACATTCTACATGGAATGTTGCATGTAGAAGGCTGCGCAGGCTTCTGTTTCTGTGAGTCTGACGTCCTGCACATACGTGCAGGACGTCAGACTCACAGAAGCAGAAGCCTGCGTGGCCACATTGGTGATCTGCAAGGGCCGACTTCTACATGGAATGTTGCTAGTGGAATCTCAGATAGTAGCAACAGTGGAAGAGTGGCCTAGTGGTTAGGGTGGTGGACTTTGGTCCTGAGGAATTGAGTTCGGTTCCCACTTCAGGCACAGGCAGCTCCTTGTGACTCTGGGCAAGTCACTTAACCCTCCATTGCCCCATGTAAGTCGCATTGAGCCTGCCATGAGTGGGAAAGCGCGGGGTACAAATGTAACAAAAATAAAATCATCAGTAGGAGAGATGGGATTTGTATCATGGCTTCCTTGTTTCTTCTGACAATCTTTTCATGGTGCATTATGGGACCTGCAGCTCTAATTTCAAAAGGTAGGAATCAGGGACTACAAGTCCCACACTGCTTTGGAATATAAGTTCAAAATGAGAATTGGCCAAAACGTCTCCCTTCTGGAACTGAGTAATTTGGCAGCTACCCTCTCTCCTTCCCCCCCAAGAGACCATTCTGTGTATTCACCTCTCTTTCTGGGAAGACCTTCCTTTATGGTAGTCCAGAGCTGCTGTCTCTTAAACCCAGACAACCTTTTGTTCTAAAGGTTCTTTTGTCAAAAAGTTGCTTGTTGGGGATTTTTCAAAAAAGAAGGCGATATCAGAAAAGAGGGATGCAAAGCTCTTTCTTGAAAAAAAAATTTTTTTTTTTTAAATCTAATAGGGAAAAGGAAAGGAGACCAAGGGGTAAGACCAAAAGGAAACTTAGAAGCTACTTACAGGACAAGTCAGAGGAGGGTTGGCCTAGTGGCTAGAACAGCAGGCAAATCCCACTTCTACTACTACTATTTAGCATTTCTATAGCGCTACAAGGCATACGCAGCGCTGCACAAACATAGTCCCCTGCTCAATGAGCTTACAATCTAATAGACAAAAAATAAATAAAGTAAGCAAATCAAATCAATTAATGTGAACGGGAAGAAAGAGAGGAGGGTAGGTGGAGGCGAGTGGTTACAAGTGGTTACGAGTCAAAAGCAATGTTAAAGAGGTGGGCTTTCAGTCTAGATTTAAAGGTGGCCAAGGATGGGGCAAGACGTAGGGGCTCAGGAAGTTTATTCCAGGTGTAGGGTGCAGTGAGACAGAAGGCGCGAAGTCTGGAGTTAGCAGTAGTGGAGAAGGGAACAGATAAGAAGGATTTATCCATGGAGCGGAGTGCACGGGAAGGGGTGTAGGGAAGGACGAGTGTGGAGAGATACTGGGGAGCAGCAGAATGAGTACATTTATAGGTTAGTAGAAGAAGTTTGAACAGAATGCGAAAACAGATATGGAGCCAGTGAAGGGTCTTGAGGAGAGGGGTAGTATGAGTAAAGCGACCCTGGCGGAAGATGAGACGGGCAGCAGAGTTTTGAACCGACTGGAGAGGGGAGAGGTGACTAAGTGGGAGGCCAGCAAAAAGCAGATTGCAGTAGTCTAAACGAGAGGTGACAAGGGTGTGGATGAGGGTTTTGGTAGAGTGCTCGGAAAGAAAGGGGCGGATTTTATGGATGTTGTAAAGAAAGAAACGACAGGTCTTGGCAATCTGCTGGTTATGAGCAGAGAAGGAGAGAGAAGAGTCAAAGATGACCCCATAGTTTCGAGCTGAGGAGACAGGGAGAATGAGAGAGCCATCAACAGAAATAGAAAACGGGGGGAGCGGGGAGGTGGGTTTGGGGGGGAAAATGAGAAGCTCGGTTTTGGTCATATTTAATTTCAGGTGGCATTGAGACATCCAGACAGCAATGTCAGACAAGCACGCTGAAACTTTGGTTTGGATGCAAGGTGAGATATCAGGGGTAGAAAGGTAGATTTGGGAGTCATCAGCATAGAGATGGTAGGAAAAGCCATGGGATGAGATTAATGAACCAAGGGAAGAAGTGTAGATAGAAAAGAGGAGGGGACCAAGAACAGAACCCTGAGGTACGCCGACAGGCAGAGGGATAGAAGTAGAAGAGGATCCACCAGAGTGAACACTAAAGGTGCGGAGGAAGAGAACCAGGAAAGGACAGAGCCCTGGAATCCAAGTGAAGACAGGGTATCAAGGAGTATGCTGTGATCGACAGTGTCAAAAGCAGCGGAAAGATCAAGAAGAATGAGGATGGAATAGAGACCTCTGGATTTAGCCAGTAATAGGTCATTGGAGACTTTAGTAAGCGCAGTTTCGGTTGAGTGGAGAAGGCGAAAACCAGATTGTAGTGGGTCAAGAATAGCATGTGAGGAGAGAAAATCAAGGCAGCGGCGGTGAACAGCACGCTCAAGTAATTTGGAGAGAAAGGGAAGGAGGGAGATAGGTCGGTAATTAGAGGGACAAGTAGGGTCGAGTGAAGGCTTCTTAAGGAGAGGTGTGACCACAGCATGTTTAAAGGCAGTAGGGACAGTCGCAGTGGAAAGTGAGAGGTTGAGAATGTGACAGATAAAAGGAATAAGAGCAGGTGGGATGGCATTAAGAAGGTGGGTGGGAATGGGATCAGAGGAACAGGTGGTACATTTTGAGGAAGAAAGGAGAAGTGTAGTTTCCTCAATAGTAACTTCAGGAAAGGAGGAAAGGAGGAAAGGGAATGAGGGGAAGGAGAGAGAGGCGAATGGACTAGTGGAGGGAGAGGTGGTGAGGTAGAGAAAGCAAGGTTTATCTTTTCAACCTATTGATGTGACTCTGGGCAAGTAGCTTCACGCTTCATTGCCTCGCACCCTATTAAATGTTTAATTGGTACTTAATTTATTTACTTAATACATTTATACCCCACATTTTCCCACTAGTTGTAGGCTCAATGTGGCTTACACAAAACTGCATTAGGGCTACAGTACAAAAAGTACAATTATACAGTATAACAGTAAGATTATAGACAATTTGGTATCAGTTTAAACACAAGATAGTAAAGAAAATATAAGGTATTAGTGACCATGAATTATTTGAAACTATAAGTTAATCTTAATTATGTTGAGCCTGGAGAATAAGCCTTTTTGAACAGGGTTGACTTCATTGAGCCTGCCAAGAGTGGGAAAGTGCGGGGTACAAATGTAACAACAACAAAAAAAAACCTTTCTGAAATGTAGATAGTTCTGCGTTGTTTTTACTAATTTGGGTAAAGCATTCCACAATTGAGTGCCTATGAAGGAAAAGTTGAGGGAAATATGTAGATTTAGATTTGATATATATTTGATATATCACCACCTTTCCTAAGTTGCATTATTTTGAGTTAAGTACACAGTTTGTAAATGGGTTCCAGTGAAAATCATGAGACTTGCTTTAAAATCACATTCACAGAGCTTAGTAAATGAGGGTCTCAGATTGTAAGTCCTCTGGGGAAGGAACCTACACACTGTAACCTGAATAAAACTAAAAAGGGGACGGAGGAGATCCCATTTGCTGTTTTAAAGAACGTAGTTGGAATTGCTGCTTTAACAACCCACGTCATTGCTATGTGAAGCTTAGGGTTAATTTTATAACAGAGCCCCTAATATCAAGGGAGAAGGGAGGCTTCTAGTTTTGGTGCTTTTATAAACAGCTCTGTGGGTGCCAAGCTCCTGTACTCTGTCCAAGGAAGGGTCATTTGCAGTGTGTTCAGTAGGCCCAGGGAGTTTGAAGTGTTGGTGCAATTCTGCCCACTCAGTCCTAACGCTACCACTGTGCCTGTCTCCTGTAAAAGTGTGAGCTGGTTTGCAACACACTCACTTTTAGGCAGGGCCTACTTATATAAGAGTATTTTACACACAAGAATGGTTTTAAAAATTACCCACTCTCTGCATAGCTCACCTCCTGTATTAAATCCCTTAGAACTGCTGGAGCAGATCCAGTAACTTGACCGCTCTGTTTTCCAGTGCCCACACACAGCGGGTCAGAGCTACGGAGTTTCCGCAATGCTGGTGCAATCTCGGCCCTGCAGGATGAAGCTCAACTCACTCTGAACAGTTACATCCACACCAGGTGAGCCAATGTCTGTCTCCCCCCCCCCCCCCCCTTCCCCCGCATAAAGGGTCATAGATTTGATACTAAATCTACAATAGGTGAGACTGGGCATGCATCCCCAGTCACCTCACACTTCCCTCTCCTACGCCTTGGCACCAGACCTGCCAAGTCTCCCGCATTCAGCGGGTCATCTCCCGCTGAGGCACACGCGCCAAGGGATCCCACTGCCGCTGCTTCTCTTGATGAGTACCTGCGACCGTGGCCTAAACAAGAAAAGCAAGCGCAGGGCCGCAGCAGCCTTCAGGCATGCGCTGTTGACTCTGCTGCTCCTCTGCCCCTGGAACGGGAAATTGACGTCAGCAGGGGCAGAGGATGGCAGAGCCGACAGTGCATGCCTGAAGGCTGCTGTGGCCCCATGCTTGCTTTTCTTGTTTTGCCATGGCTGCTGCTGCTCATCGGGAGAAGCAGCAGTGGCCAGGAAACACTGTGTGGCAAGGAAAGGGGGAAAGGGAGTGGAGAGGAAGGCAGGAGGTGCTAAATGGAGAGAGCAGAGGGGAGAAAATAAAAGAAGAGTAGGGAGGCTGAATGGAACAGAGGTGCAGAGAGAGAAAGAGGGAAGATGCTGGATAGAAGGGTAAGGAGAGAAAGAAAAGACACTGGAAGGATGGGGAGAGAGGGGACAAGCTGAATGGAAAAGGGTAGAGAGAGAACTGGCTAGAAGGAAGGGGAGATAGAGGGAGACACTGGATGGAAGGATTGGGAGAGGGTAGATGGGGAGAGAAAGAGGGAAGAGACTGGATGGAAGGGTAGGAGAGAAAGAGGGAAGAGACTGGATGGAAGGGTAGGAGAGAAAGAGGGAAGAGACTGGAAGGATGGGGAGAGAGGGGACAAGCTGAATGGAAAAGGGGAGAGAGAGAACTGGCTAGAAGGAAGGGGAGATAGAGGGAGACACTGGATGGAAGGATTGGGAGAGGGTAGATGGGTAGGATGGGGAGAGAAAGAGGGAAGAGACTGGATGGAAGGATTGGGAGAGGGTAGATGGGTAGGATGGGGAGAGAAAGGGAAGAGACTGGATGGAAGGATTGGGAGAGGGTAGATGGGTAGGATGGGGAGAGAAAGAGGGAAGAGACTGGATCGAAGGGTAGGAGAGAAAGAGGGAAGAGACTGGATGGAAGGGTAGGAGAGAAAGAGGAGATGCTGGATGGAAGGATGCAGAGAGAAAGAGGGAGAGACACTGGAAGGATGGGGAGAGAAGGGGAGATACTGGATGAAAAGGGGGAAGAGGATAAAGTTAGTGAAGGCATGGAGAATAAGAGGAAGGGGCACGGGGAGAACACAGGTGATGAAAAGCCGTAGGTAGATGAAGTAAAAAGAGGGAAATTAAAAATGGATAGTAAGAATGAATTAAATCTGGACAGAGAGGCAGAAAAATGACAAATGGACAGGAAACCCTGGCAAGGGAGTTAAGAGAAGACGAAAGAAAGCAGAATCAAGAGACTGGGAGCAACACAGTTAGAAAAAGTAAATGGCCAGACAACAAAGAAAGGTACAGAAAATAATTTTATTTTTAATTTAGGAAAAGGTAATGTGGTAGCTGTGTTAATAAAAGGTTAATAAATGCAAATAAACCACAAAAAAAGAAAATAAGGTGATACCTTTATCTTGGACTGATTTTAATATATTTTTGATTAGCCAGAGATCAATACTTCCTTCCTCAGGTCAGGAGAGGAGTATACTGTCATGACCTGACCTGAGGCAGGAGGTTTTGGCTTCTGAAAGCTTCATTGAAAAGAGTGTTAGGCTACTACAGTAAAAAGGTATCATCTTATTTTCCATTTTCAAGTGCCTGAACTGAGCATATGCAGGAGGGCCGGTATCGGAGGCTGAAGCACGCTGCCAACTGCTGCACTGCTCAAACAGCACGGTAAGAGGCTCATGCAGTGGACTTCAACTAGAAGGGCTTGGGCAGCTCCGCCAGCGATTCAACCAGTGCCACAATTTTGGAGTGGGCTTAAACTCAAAGTGGAGGGCCAAGGCCCCCTCATGGTTATGTCCCTGGGGGGAATAGATGCTGGATAGGGGGTGCAATAGAGTGAACTGAAACACTCCCTTTTACACATCCCTTCTGTCACGGGTGTAAATAAAATATTTTCTGGAATGGTCGTGGGATTGAGGTGTTCCAGGAGGCACAGCCAAGAGGTAGTATGGGCAGAGCCAAGTCGGAGTGAGGCGGGGATGAGGCGCGTACTAAAATCTCCCTCTCAAAAATCAGGACCCCTTGGCAGCTCTGTGGCAAACGTGTGACATTCTGAATAGGTACATCCATGCCAAGTGAATTTGCACCTGTCTCCCCTCCTCCCACCAGCATATATGTCACACTCCAAACATCTACATCCATCCTGGGAGAGACTGTGCCAGTTTATATCTAACACTCTGAGAGGTCATGGCAGCCATTTTCTGAAGGCAGCCACAAGGGGCAGGAG
Organism: Microcaecilia unicolor; assembly: GCF_901765095.1. Taxonomy (NCBI): domain Eukaryota; kingdom Metazoa; phylum Chordata; class Amphibia; order Gymnophiona; family Siphonopidae; genus Microcaecilia; species Microcaecilia unicolor. The sequence goes on from NC_044033.1 coordinate 525,867,073, forward strand.
CGAGTGGGCTTCTTTCCTGCCACTGTTGCAGTGGCTTAGCCACAGGTGGGCCTGGGTGGGCCAGGGCCCACCCAGTTAGGGCTCAGGCCCATCCAACAGTAGCACATGGTAATGAAAATGCTGCTCTCTACAATACTGGCACCTCCACATGCTCAGTTTTCAGCACATGCCTGCTGCAGACTACCAAGGTGGAGACTGGAGAGAAGCATTTTCCCACCAGCTGAGATATTTTTTTGATGTGGGGGTGGGGGAGAGAACATTTGGTGCCCACCCACTTCTTGCCTAGGCCCACCCAAAATCTGCTGGCTGGCTACGCCCCTGTTGCTCCCCACTTGATGACCAGATCTATCACATAGGTCGGGGGGGCGGTGCAAGTGTCAGCGGCTGGGGGAGGGGATTACGGGACTTTAAAAAGAAAAAACGTTATACAGGACCCAGCCAATATTCAGCCAGGGCCCACATGATGATCCTATGCAGGTCTCAGCTGAATATCAGCCAGGACCCACCCCGCCAGGACCCACTCCTTTCCTTCTGAACCCAATTCCTCCTATGTTTAACTTACTTTCCGTTAACCCCCATTAGTTTTGCGTTTAACACAAACTGTATATTCTTCTTACGACTTTGTAATTATTTATATTGTTGCTATGTAAGCCGCATTGAGCCTGCCATGTGTGGGAAAGCGCGGGGTACAAATGTAATAAATAAATAAAAATAAATCTAAAAGAGGGACCATATATAACTAGCAAAAGTGCATGTCAAAATGAAATAGGTACAATACCATTCACGGAAGACAATTTTTGTGAAGAACTTGCAGAGACCGGATGGAATAAATCCCAGGATACTGAATGAGCTCAGAGAGGTTCTGACAGAGCTCCTAGAAAGATATACTTGACAAACCTCTGGAGATGGAAGAGATTCCATGTGACTGGAGAAAATGTGGTTCCTCTTCACAAAAGTGGTAACAAACCTCTGGAGATGGAAGAGATTCCATGTGACTGGAGAAAGGCAGATGTGGTTCCTCTTCACAAAAGTGGTAACAAACCTCTGCAGATGGAAGAGATTCCATGTGACTGGAGAAAGGCAGATGTGGTTCCTCTTCACAAAAGTGGTAACAAACCTCTGCAGATGGAAGAGATTCCATGTGACTGGAGAAAGGCAGATGTGGTTCCTCTTCACAAAAGTGGTAACAAACCTCTAGAGATGGAAGAGATTCCATGTGACTGGAGAAAGGCAGATGTGGTTCCTCTTCACAAAAGTGGTAACAAACCTCTGGAGATGGAAGAGATTCCATGTGACTGGAGAAAGGCAGATGTGGTTCCTCTTCACAAAAGTGGTAACAAACCTCTGGAGATGGAAGAGATTCCATGTGACTGGAGAAAGGCAGATGTGGTTCCTCTTCACAAAAGTGGTAACAAACCTCTGGAGATGGAAGAGATTCCATGTGGCTGGAGAAAGGCAGATGTGGTTCCTCTTCACAAAAGTGGTAACAAACCTCTGGAGATGGAAGAGATTCCATGTGACTGGAGAAAGACAGATGTGGTTCCTCTTCACAAAAGTGGTAACAAAGAAGAGATGGGAAACTACAGGCTGGTAGACTCTCCTCAGTGGTGGGAAAAATAATGGAGACACTGTTGAAGAATGATAATGAGCTAATTACTGTCCAGCGGGTTTCAAGATCCGTAGCAACATGGTTTTACTAGAGGTAGATCATGCAAAACAAATCTGATTTCTTTGACTGGGTCACTAGACAGAGCGGGATGTGATGTGCATGGACTTCAGCAAAAGATCGATACCATTCCTCATAGAATACATAATTAGAGTGGCTTGGAGGTGGGTTCTAGGGTACTTAACTGTTAGTCAACCGACTTAATCTGGACAACAGAGAGTAGTGATAAATGGCATGCATTTGGAAGAAAAGGTAATTAGTGGAGTTCCTCAGGGCTCGGTCCTGGACCCGATTCTGTTCAGTATCTTTGTGAGCGATATTGCCTAAGGGTTAGAAGGGATAATTTGCCTTTTCAAGGATCATACAAAGACCTGCAACAGAGCGTATACCCTAGAGGAAGTAGGCAAAATGAGAAGTGATCTACAAAATCTAGAAGACTAGTTAATTCATGGCAGGAAACCTCTAATGCAAAAAAAGTGCAGAGTGTTGCATTTGGGGTGAAGAAATGAACAAGCCCAAGGCAGTTGTATGCTCTAGATGCGAGAGGCTGATGTGCATAGTACCAGGAGAGATCTTAGGGTGTTAGTGACTGAGGATCTCAAAGTAGCAAACTAACATGACAAGGTGGTGATCAAAGTCAGAAGAAGGCTGCATAGAGGAAGGAGATGGTAATAATGCCCCTGTACAAGACACTGCTGAGGCCTCACTGGGAGTACTCTGTTCAGTTTTGGAGGCTGTATCTTGCTAAGGATATAAAGAGGCCAGAATCTGTACAAAACAAAGTGACCAAGTGGTAAGAGGTCTTTATCAGAAGACAAACAAGATACTCGAGATCCTAAATATGTATAACCTAGAAAAAAGAGGGGCATTGGGGATATGATTATTATTATTATTATTACATTTGTATCCCACCCTTTTTGCAGGCTCAATGTGGCTTACAATTCATCGTGGATACTGGAAATAGAAGAGAATGTACATTTGGTTTTACAGCGAGTTTTGGGTACATGATGGTGAAATACATGATAGTGTTAAGGCCATAGACATTAGGTGCATGATACTGTGAAAGCAAAAGACATTAAAGAACATTCCTGGGTATCTTAAAGAAAGTAGAGTTATGCGTGTTGTTCTTTATGATATATTTTGTCGGAGATAAGTTTTCAGGAGTTTGCAGAAATTGGTCATTTCATAGATCGATTTCAGGTTACGTGGCAGTGAATTCCAGAGCTGTGTGCTTGTATAGGAAAAGGTTGATGAACGCACTGATTTGTATTTCAAGATATAGACTTAAATACTTGAAAGGTATTACAGTACAAACAACCCTTTTCCAAATTACTGTACTAGTAGTAGTAATAATCATTTTTATAGCGCTGCAGGATATACGCAGCACTGCACACAAATATGAAGAGAAGCTCTAGAATTAGAGGACAAGATATCAGATTACAAAAAGGTTAGAATTAAAAACAACCCCAGGAAATCTGTCTTCACAGAAAGAGTTACGGATGCATGGCATGTCCTCCCAAAAGAAGTTCAGGAAGCAAAAATGGGAAAAGGCTCAGTGAATCAGGCCCTGGGATTCCATCCATATAATGGGTTGGATCAATCTGAGCTGAAAAGAAAATAGATCTACCACAATGCAAACTCTTTGTTCCCTTTAAAAAAAAAAAATCTATGGCCTGATATTCAAAAGCCCTTATTTGCTAGTGGAAGCTGTTTTCTAGATATGTGTTTTCGCGCTGAGATTTAATTTATAACTTCTGCAGCTGTGTGCACGATGCAAAGAGCTCCTACCTCTCAGAGAGCAGGTCCATTCTCTTGAGGCTAGATTAGGTTAAAAGATAGAAAAAGGGAGTAGGGATAAATGGTCAGTATTCTCAATGGAGAAGGGTAGTTCGTGGGGTTCCCCAGGGGTCTGCGCTGGGACCGCTGCTTTTTAACATATTTGTAAATGATCTAGAGATGGGAGTAACTAGTGAGGTAATTAAATTTGCTGATGACACAAAGTTATTCAAAGTCGTTAAATCGCAAGAGAATTGTGAAAAATGACAAGAGGACCTCACGAGACTGGGAGACTGGGCGTCTAAATGGCAGATGATGTTTAATGTGAGCAAGTGCAAAGTGATATATGTGGGAAAGAGGGACCTGAACTATAGCTACATAACGGAAGGTTCCACATTAGGAGTCACCGACCAGGAAAGGGATCTAGTGTCATCGTTGATGATACATTGAAACCCTCTGCTCAGTGTGAAACGGCAGCTAAGAAAGCAAATAGAATGTTAGGTATTATTAGGAAAGGAACGGAAAACAAAAATGAGGACGTTATAATGCCTTTGTATCGCTCCACGGTGCAACCGCACCTTGAATACTGTGTGCAAATCCGGTCACTGCATTTCAAAAGAGATACAGTGGAATTAGAAAAGGTACAGAGAACTGCGATGAAAATGAAAAAGGGGATGGGACGACTTCCCTATGAGGAAAGGCTAAAGAGGCGATGACTCTTCAGCCTGGAGAAAAGACAAACGAGGGGAGATATGATAGAAGTCTATAAAATAATGAGTGGAGTGGAACAGGTAGACATGAATCGCTTGTGTCCTCTTTCCAAAAATACTAAGGGGCACTCAATGAAGCTACAAAGTATACAAAGTGGTAAATTTAAAACGAATCAGAGAAAATATTTCTTCATTCAACCTGTAATTAAACTCTGGAATTCTTTGCCAGAGAATGTAGTAAAAGCAGTTAGCTTAGCGGGGTTTAAAAAAGGTTTGGATAGTTTCCTAAAAGAAAAGTCCATGAACCATTATTAAAATGGAGTTGGAGAAAGTCCACTGCTTATTTCTAGGATAAGCAGCATAAAATGTATTGTACTGTTTTGGGATTTTGCCAAGTAGTTGTAACCTGGATTGGCCAATGTTGGAAACAGGATGCTGGATTTTATGAACCTTCGGTCTGTCCCAGTATGGCAATACTTATGTACTTAAATCAGGTGTGGACATTATTTAAAAATACCATCTTGGAAACCCAGACCAGATGCATTCCACATATTTTCAAAAGTGGAAAGAAGAGAAAACAACAGCCAGCATGGTTAAAAGGTGGAGGTAAAACCCTACTTAAATACCTAATTTCTGCAACACAACCAAACTAAAGCACGTAATGGGCATAACACAACTCTTCCGTTCTCTGCAACACAACCAAACTAAAGCACGTAATGGGCATAACACAACTCTTCCGTTCTCTGCAACACAACCAAACTAAAGCACGTAATGGGCATAACACAACTCTTCCGTTCTCTGCAACACAACCAAACTAAAGCACGTAATGGGCATAACACAACTCTTCCGTTCTCTGCAACACAACCAAACTAAAGCACGTAATGGGCATAACACAACTCTTCCGTTCTCTGCAACACAACCAAACTAAAGCAAGTAATGAACATAACACAACTCTTCCGTCCTCCGATTCCCTAATGTGGCTGTGCCACATGAACTTGATCTTACCACAACATCACCCTGTATTTGTTCACACCGGAGCCTGCAAAGGCCTCTCCGGTACTATGTAAGCCACATTGAGCCTACAAATAGGTGGGAAAATGTGGGATACAAATGTAACAAATAAAAAAAATAAATTAAAAAAAAGTAAAAGAGGCCATTACAGCCAAAAGATGGTCCTTCAAAGAATGGAAAAAAGACCCAAATGAAGAAAATAAGAAGCAACATAAGCATAGGCTGGTGGCCCAACTGTTTGGGGAGGCTAAAGGGGGCGGGGTTAGGGGTGGGGCCAGGGGCAGGGGCAGGGCTTACATCCATAATTGTCTGACAACACACAGAAAAAAAATGAGTAAAAATAAAACAATCACAATTAATACCTTTTATTACATTTAGATATTAGCTATGTATCATATGTCAAAGAATAAAGTTGTTGCTCAAAGCATATACTAACCACAATCGCTCAACTGCAAAACACTATGCACAACGTTGTGCAAAAACACACTCAGAACCTTACTGTACCATAAATATTACACTGGGCAGAACCTAATACACCAATATACCACCCATACGGAAAATGCAGACCGTCAACAAAAGGGATCATAATATCATAATTCTCATGTAGAGCCACAAAACACTCTTTTAGGATAGTGTTCACAATTAGTTACTTTTATTAACGACCATATGTAGATCCTTCAAGAGGTATAACACCAGGCTTCCCAAAGGCAGATTACAGACACAGATGAACAGTTAAGTTCAAGAAACAGGTTATTCTCACTGAAATTTCTCCAACTGTATTGTATAGAACAGAGTAGAAAATTAGCACAAAATACAGAGATTATAACTACTGTCTCTACCAACTATAATAATTTTAAGCTGTTTTAATGATGTTCAATTGTTATTTTTCATAATATTTAAATCTAGATATGGGAAGCTTTCAAATAAATTTAAAAAACTTTATTAAGTCAGTCAGAGGGAGATTACATTAACCTTTTAAGGCACTGCCTAATGCTTATCCTCCTGGAACAGCTTTAGACTTTCTACAGATGGCCCACGCATTTATTTTTAATAATCTCACACAGCATGCCCCACAAAGTCCCTGGACCCTTCTTACCTTACCGCTACAGCCAAGCCAGCAGCCAAAAATGAAGAAAGAAGAACAGCTCACTTTCTTCATAACAGCCTCACACAGCCAAGGCCAAGCACCGCCGCCGAACAGCTGGCTGCCCTGCATCAACCACAAACCGGGCGATCTTCTGCAACATTCCATCCTGTTCAGGCACTGGCGGCACCGCGTGCAAGCGGGAAGATGGAAGCACATGCGCATAGGCGGTACTGCGTCCGCCACGGCGCCAGCGTGTGAAAGTGGGAAGGTGGAGCAGATGCATGCGCATAGGCGCCGACGCCGCATGACGTTGTGCAGTCAGCACTCCTCCTCCCCTACCGGTTTTCTCGGTTGCACACGCGAGCGTTGGATGCTTTCGCGTGACGTCGTCTTCCCCTCCTTTCTCCTCCGACGCGCCGTATTTTTCAGAAATCTATTTGGGGGAGCCAGGATGGAGGGCTGTCAGGGAGCTGAGGGCGGGCTCAGAGCGGAGTGAGCAGCGACGGAAAATACAATTTGTTTTTGCTACACGTGGGGAGGAGGCAGGCGGGGAAGGTCACAGCTTGGCTGGGGAGGCTTAGCCTCCCCAAGCCTCTTATACGGGGCGCCTATGAACATAAGCACTAGCAAATCAGATGGAAAGCATTAATAAAGAAGGCTAAAAGAGAATATGAAGGGAAACTTGCCGTAGAGACTAAAACTCACAGTAACAACTTTTTCAGGTACGTCAGAAGCAGAAAGCATGCAAGGAAATCAGTGGGACCATTAGATCATGAAGGAGCAAAAGGGGCACTCAGTGAGGTCAAGGCCATAGTGGAGAAACTGAATCAATTCTTTGCTTTGGTCTTTACGGAAGAAGATTAAGAGATCTGCTTATACTTGAAATGGTTTTCAAGGGTGATGATGCAGAGGAACTGAAAGAAATCTCGGTGAACCTGGAAGATGTACTGAGCCAAATTGACAAATTAAAGAGTAGTAAATCACCTGGACCAAATGGCATACATCCAAAGGTACTCAAAGAACTCAAGCACAAAATTGCTGATCTGCTGTTAGTAATATGTAACCTGTTGTTAAAATTGTCCATAGTATCTGAAAATCGGAGGGTGGCCAATGTGACGCTGATTTTTAAAAAGGGTTTCAGGGGTGATCTGGAAAATTAGACTGCTAAGTCTCACATCAGGACAGGAAAAATAGTGGAACTATTATAAAGAACAAAATTACGGAGCACATGGACAAACATGGTTTAATGTAAGAGTCAGCATGGGATCAGCCACGGGAAGTCTTGCCTCACCAATTTGCTTCCTTTCTTTGAAGGCATGAATAATGTGGATAAAGGTGAGCCAGTTGATGTAGTGTATCTAGATTTTCAGAAAACTTCTTATAAAGTTCCTGATGACAGACTCCTGAGAAAATTCAAGAGTCATGGGATAGGAAGCAATCTTCTGTTGTGGATTAGGGATTGGTTATTGGACAGGAAACAGAGAGTAAGGTTAAATGGTCATTTCTCTCAATGGAGGAGGGGGAACGGTGGAGTGCCGTAGGGATCAGTACTGGGGCCGGTGCTATTTAATATATTTATAAATGATATGGAAATCAGAATGGCGAGTGAGGTGATTAAATTTGCAGATAACACAAAAGTATTAAAGGTTGTTAAAACACATGCAGACTTTGAAATATTGAGGAAGACCTTAGGAAATTGGAAGGCTGGGAATCCAAATGGCAGATGAAACTTAATGTGGACAAATGCAAGGTGATGCACATTGGAAACAATAATCCGAAACATAGTTACCTGATGCTAATATCCACCTTAGGGGGTCAGCACCCAAAAAAAGATCTAGGTGTCATTGTAGATAATACACTGAAATCTTCTGCTCAGTTTGTGGCAGCAGCCAAAAAAAAGCTAGCAGGGTGTTAGGAAGGGATGGTGACTAAGACCAAAAATAATGCGCTCCATGGTGTGGCCGCACCTCGAGTATTGCATTCAGTTCTACCTAAAAAAAGATATAACGGAATTAGAAAAGGTTCAAAGAAGAGCATCCAAAATGATAAAGGGGATGGAACTCCTCTTGTATGAGGAAAGGCTAAAGAGGTTTGGGCTCTTCAGCTTGGAAAAGAGATGGATGAGAGGAGAGTTATGATTGAGGTCTACAAAATCTTGAGTGGTGTAGAACGAGTAGAAGCAAATCAATTTTTTTTTACTCGTTCCAAAAGTACAAAGACTAGGGCACACTCAAGGAAGTTACACAAAAATACTTTTAAGAATTACACTACCTCGGGACTCAATTCCCATATAGTTGCTGCTCCTCTCCCAACAATGGCCTGGCTGGCCTCTCTGCTGAAAAGCCACCTCTCCTCCTCTCTCCGCACAGCCGTCCTGGTTGGGCCTCCGCCCCAGCCATGGAAGACGCCAACGCTTCCACGCCCAATCCTCCGATACTCTCTGCAACAGCGCAGCGGCCCTCAGATGACACCGTCCGCCGCACCCCACAACCACGCCACGGTCCCAGCCATCTCGCCACTCCGTCACTGCTGCAACCTCCGTCCCACTCACCGGTCCGCCGCTCCTGCCCCACAAGGACCACCCCACCAACTCTGCTGCAACGGCGGCACCTCGCTGCCAGGCCCCCCGGACCGAATCGCCTGCCACATGGAGGTACTGGCTCCCTCTCCTCTTCTTCCCCTTTATCCACGCCTGACTGTATCAGGACGATTCGTCTCGGCCCCCGACACCTCAGCCTGCAAACCTCCGCAGTCTCACCCTTCAAGTTGGGTGTATAAGAAAAATTCTTGGCCTGGGGTTCAGAGTCTCGGAGGGACTCAGGACTCAACCTCTTACTTGACGCCATCTTGGATTCCTCATGGAAATACTTTTAAAACAAATAGGAGGAAATATTTTTTCACTCAACAAATAATTAAACTCTGGAACTCTTTGTTGGAAGATGTGGTAACAGCGGTTAGCGTATCTGGGATTTAAAAAAAAGGTTGGACAGTTTTTTGAAGGAAAACTCCATAGTCTGCTATTGAGAGACATGGGGAAGCCACTGCTTGCCCTGAGATTTGTAGCATGGAATGTTGCCACATTTGGGTTTCTGCCAGGTACCTGTGACCTGGATTGGCCACTGTTGGAAACAGGATACTGGGCATCATCTGACCCAGTAGGGCACTGAACATACGTGGACAACTTAAATGTCGTGTCCCTTATTTAAAACAAACGCTGTCTACAGTGTTTTATTATTGACCAGGTAGAACCTCAAAGGACATAACCTGCCATTCTCCCTGCCACTCTGGTTTGAGTATAAGATTGTACTATGGATACAGCAGAACATCCTTTTGGCTGGAGGGACTAAACAAACCAATCTTTGCTTTCTTAGTTGCTGATACTGCGCTGGACAAGATGTTGGTGAGGCCACTGCCCCTCTGGCCCACCCCATAACTCTGCCTGTGCTGTACTAGAATAGGTTCTGAAGGGAACCATGAAAGGAAAACCATATTTCTGGAAGCTTCATTCTAACTCAGCAGAATTGTCCCTAAAGTTTTAATTTTAATATGCATTCTCTTTTCAACTATGTTTATCCTCCCTTGATATTCAGCCCGGAGTGGTCAACATTAGTTTTTAAATGTTAGCATCTGTGGCCACAAAAATCAAGGCATTCAGTGGCAGTATCCAGATAGTGATTGCCAATAAATACCCAGATACTGAGGTGGATGCCTGTGACTATCCGGACAGCAGTGGTTTTTGGACGCTATCTGGATAACTTCACTGGGTAGAAGTGCTGAAAATCACCACTACCTGGTTAACTCTGTTGTTAACGTCCGCTGTCTTGGCATCAAATTTGTTCCTTGCCTTTGTTTAGGAAGTAATTGAAGGCCTTTTCTGGGTAGCAGGGAGTTTATACAGTTTTGACTGTTTTGCACTAGTTAAATGCATTTACAGCAATGATTGCATTTTTTTAAATTTGCATGACTAGTTTTTTATTATTTTAGAATTTTATATAATTGTAATGTCTACTTGTTTTAATGATGTTTGTGATCATGATTATGTTGGCTTTATTGTAACCCGCTCAGATGTTACAATGTGCAGGCTATACATTTTGTTAAATAAACAACCCTGATCTTCACTCCTGGACCACCCCCAGAACTGTCCAGATAGTTCCGCTGAATATCTAACTCAGTGGGACTTATCCAGGTAGGCAGTGGCGTACCAAGGGGGGGCGGTGGGGGCGGTCCGCCCTGGGTGCACGCCGCGCGCCTGCCAGCTGAGTTCGCTGACTTCGCTGCAGCTCCCTCTGCCCCGGAACAGGTAACTTCCTGTTCTGGCCGGGGCAGAGGGAGCTGCAGCGAAGTTAGCGAACTCAGCTGACAGGCGCGCGCCACGGCATCCCCCCTCCAGCGGTGTGCACCCGGGGGGGTGTCATTTCGCCGGGGGGGGGCGCATCGGCGCTCCGCCCCGGGTGTCATGCCGGCTAGGATCGCCACTGCAGGTAGGAGCTGTTCCTTCCCATTTAAGTCTCACTGAATATTGACCCCTTAATGTTTAATCTGAGCATATGCATTAAACCACAGTTCCTAAGGACTTTCCCTGGCCTTCAGCGTCTGTCTCTCAGTTTTGTTATGGGAGATCAGCACCTCCTATAGTGCAGTGGACTTTGATCCTGGGGGACTGAGTTCGATTCCCACTGCAGCTCCTTCTGACTGTGGGCAAGTCACTTAACCCTCCATTGCCCCTGGTACAAAATAAGTACCTGAATATATGTAAACCGCTTTGAATGTAGTTGCAAAAACCTCAGAAAGGCGGTATATCAAGTCCCATTTCCCTTTCCCTTCAGTATAAGGAGTGTAGAAAATCCTGCACAGCTCCAAACGCTCACTCCTCGTACGCTCCAGATATTTAAAAAAAAAAGTGCTCTCCTTTTCAGGATCTTCTTATATTTTGTCTCCCTCAGATTACTCTCTGAAAAGCTGACGCATCTTCTTTCTGGTTAGCTGCTTTACCTTTCAGACCTCTTAGTACTGATCGCCAGGGTGGCAGAAGGGAAACCTTCAGATCGCTGCTCGTGCTGTACCTGGTTCCATGGACAAGTGCAGTGTTTTAACAGATGGGCTGATATAATCTATGAGGTTCATGATTGGAAGTCACTGTCTGTTAGCGATGTATCAAGTTTTGGTCTGCGAGCAAGTTTTGCAAGACTGGGTCTTCATCCCAAATGAACACACAGGAAAGGGGGGAAAAGGAGGAGAATGCTATGTTACTAATGAGCTTCTCAGTCTGCGTAGATACTTCTATTATTACGTGATGAGAATCCCTGAATAAGCTAAGAGTATGGGTTGACTTCGGGTATGCAGTTTATGATAAAACATGTGTATGTCACTCTCAATTCATGTTTATATGGAAGGAATAGTTCATTCTTTTCAGGATAAGAAATCATTGCCTCTTTCTTTTCCCTTAGGTACCCCACCCAACCCTGCCGCTTTGGAAAGCTCCTGTTGCTTCTGCCAACCCTACGTTCTATCAGCCCCTCCACAATAGAAGAAGTATTTTTCAAAAAGACCATTGGGAATGTGCCAATTACAAGACTGCTCTCAGATATGTACAAATCCAGTGACATCTGATCTGCTTTAAGGTGTAATCCCCTGAGGAAAGAACGATTGCAGATGGTCTTTCACCGGTAGAGAAGCAGGCCTCGGCCAACAGCCCCTAAAGAAGACACAGACCCGGAAATGGGTCGCCATGGAAATAGAAAACCTTTCGGCCTCCCAACCCTAGCAACAGGACATACACATTGCAGTGGGTAAGATTGGTTGTCACTCTCCGACATCAGAGGAACCTCGTTACCTTTTGCAGTTGATGGAAGTGGATTCATATTGCCCACGTGTATTCCACAAACTTGGTAGCATGTCTGTGATATTAGCGCCGGTCACAGTGAACCACAATTCCTGTAAGAAGCAGAAAAAGATGTGATTTCTTAATTTGTACGTCAACACTTAAAATCAGGCTACTATGATCCTGATTGTGGCCCAGGTGGTAGCCTCAAAACTGAATAAAAACTACCTACCCCGGTCGGCCAGCAATGCCACCATTTTATCATGTTATAAAGTGACTTCCAAATGAATTGGGAAGCTGCCAACCTTTAGTACAACTCTTTTCTCACAAAGACATTGGGTTGCCATGTGCTTGTGTGAAATTTAATGAACTTTGTCACCAAGTTTGGTTTCTTCAGCATCTCTACAGTAGAATGAATTGAGAAAAGGGGACCTTGATAAATGGAGAGAAAAGAACAGATACAAAAACAGTAAAACCACACCAAGTGAGGTGCGGGATGAACTGGGCCTATTACTTCCACTTTGGTTCTGTTCAGACACTTTCCTCATCTCCTTAGCAACGTTTGGTGAAAAGATGACATGCTAATCATGTCTCAGATCATGCAATGTGTGTTAGGAAACCCTAGGCTCTGTTCACACCTTGTTCACATAAAGACATCAGATTGTACTTAAAAACACGTGTGTAGTCACAAGCCTCTTAAGATAGCTGCTGTATATTGCAAGTATTTTTCCTTGAGTTCATTGTTAGGTTCTAGAACCGAGGAAACTCAGCACTTGAGTATTCATTCAATGAGTAAAATTCCTCGTGTTCGGATTTGTGAAGTTAAAAGATTGTACTCATTGCCTTTACGATAAATAAAATTCTATTGAGTTTACACTAACTTCCCCATGTCTCCTCCACTCTTTTTTGGTTTTTTTGGCTTTCACAACTAGCTACCTTCTTCGTTTGCGTGAAGGGATAGAGCTTGAAGTGGCTGCTTTGAAGCCATGTCCAGATGGCGTTGGAAGCTCTAATAACAAGATTACCCAGATAATGAAATGGTCAACCTGCCAGCTTCCTCTTTCATAGTAACATAGTAGATGATGGCAGAAAAAGACCTGCACGGTCCATCCAGTCTGCCCAACAAGACAACTCATGTGTGCTACTTTTTGTGTATACCCTACTTTGATTTGTACCTGTGCTCTTCAGGGCACAGACCGTATAAGTCTGCCCAGCACTAGCCCCGCCTCCCACCACCGGCTCTGGCATAGACCGTATAAGTCTGCCCAGCACTATCCCACCTCCCACCACCGGCTCTGGCATAGACCGTATAAGTCTGCCCAGCACTAGCCCCGCCTCCCAACCACCAGCTCTGGCATAGACCGTATAAGTCTGCCCAGCACTATCCCCCGCCTCCCACCACCGGCTCTGGCACAGACCGTATAAGTCTGCCCAGCGCTATCCCTGCCTCCCAACCTCCAGTCCCGCCTCCCACCACCAGCTCTGGCACAGACCGTATAAGTCTGCCCAGCACTATCCCCGCCTCCCACCACCGGCTCTGGCACAGACCGTATAAGTCTGCCCAGCACTATCCTCACCTCCCCACCACCAGCCCTGCCTCCCAACCACCAGCTCTGGCACAGACCGTACAAGTCTGCCCAGCACTATCCCCGCCTCCCACCACCGGCTCTGGCACAGACCGTATAAGTCTGCCCAGCACTATCCCCGCCTCCCAACCACCAGCCCCACCTCCCAACCACCGGCTCTGGCACAGACCGTATAAGTCTGCCCAGCACTATCCTCACCTCCCCACCACCAGCCCTGCCTCCCAACCACCGGCTCTGGCACAGACCGTACAAGTCTGCCCAGCACTATCCCGCCTCCCACCACGGCTCTGGCACTGACCATATAAGTCTGCCCAGCACTATCCCTGTCTCCCACCACTGGCTCTGGCACAGACTGTATAAGTCTGCCCAGCACTATCCCCGCCTCCCACTACCGGCTCTGCTATCCAATCTCGGTTAAGCTCCTGAGGATCCTTTCAGGTTTATTTCTCTCTCTCCTCTTTTTGTTCTACTGGATTTTACTCTTTAGACTTTTACCCTTGTTGAGGAAAAGTAGTTATGTTCTTTAACGTGGCCACACCCCATCACAACTTTTCATTTAGCTCTGCATAACCCTAGTAGCGCTCTAGAAATGTTAAGTAGTAGTATTAGTAGTACTTGCTATGTGATGCATGGTATTGTAATCTGACTTCTATGTGTTACCTTTTGTAAGGTTAGATACAACCCAGGTGCCAAAGATTTGCCTCCAGACTGGCTACCTTAAAAGTGGCTCCAAATAGTGGTTTGGGATGTGTTTTGTTGACCTTCAGCACAGCAGGCGCCTGGATTCATGCAGATTTGTAACTGAATAGACAGAGCTTTCAGAAATTCAGGTGAAGAAATGTTTACAGAAATTAGGACAGTTGGCAAATTGGGCAACATTCTAATAATGGGTGATTTCAATTACCACTGTAATAAATGGAACTCAATATTAGCAATACAAAAAAACTTCTACAAATCTAATATCCGTATCCACAAGACCTCAGTATATATCAGAAACACCTCTATTCGAAAGATAAACGTTCATAAACACAGAGAGGGGCATAATTGAACGTGGACAACCATCTCTAAGGGTGCCTATCTCTAAGGACATTCCGGCGAAAGGAGTGAAGAAACCCGTATTATTGAAACAAGATGAGCGTCCATCTTTCGTTTTGATAATACGGTCGTGGACGCCCAAATCTCAACATTTAGGTCGACCTTAGAGATGGTCGACCTAAATGTTGAGATGGTCGACCTTAGAGATGGTTGTCCCCAGTTTTCGTCGATAATGGAAACCGAGGACTCCCATCTCAAAAATGACCAAATCCAAGGCATTTGCTCTTGGGAGGAGCCAGCAGTCTTAGTGCACTGGTCCCCCTCACATGCCAGGACACCAACCGGGCATCCTAGGGGGCACTGCAGTGGACTTCACAAATTGCTCCCAGGTGCACAGCTCCCTTATCTTCGATGCTGAGCCCCCCAACCCCCCCCAAAACCCACTCCCCACAACTGTACACCACTACAATAGCCCTAAGGGGTGAAGGGGGGCACCTACATGTGGGTACAGTCGGTTTCGGGTGGGTTTTGAAGGGCTCACATTTACCACCACAAGTGTAACAGGTAGGGGGGTTGGGCCTGGGTCCGCCTGCCTGATGTGCACTGCACCCACTAAAACTGCTCCAGGGACCTGCATACTGCTGTCATGGAGCTGGGTATGACATCAAGGCTGGCAAAAAAATGTTTTAAAATTTTTTTTTAGGGTGGGAGGGGGTTGGTGACCACTGGGGGAGTAAGGGGAGGTGATCCCGATTCCCTCCAGTGTTCATCTGGTCAGTTTGGGCACCTTTTGAGGCTTGGTCATGAAAAAAAATGGGACCAAGTAAAGTTGACCAAATGCTCGTCAGGGACGCCCTTCTTTTTTCCATTATCGGCCGAGGACGCCCATCTCTTAAGCACGCCCCAGTCCCGCCTTCACTACGCTTCTGACACGCCCCCATGAATTTTGGTCATCCCCGCAACGGACTGCGGTTGAGGGCGCCCAAAACTGGCTTTCGATTATGCCGATTTGGGTGACCCTGAGAGAAAGACGCCCATCTCCCAATTTGTGTCGGAAGATGGGCGCCCTTCTCTTTCGAAAATGCCCCTGAGAGGGTTCTTTTAATCATCAGCCAGAAAGAAATTTTGCTTCTTTCACCATTTTTCACAAAGCCACAAGATAACCTCTGAAAGATACAGAATAATGTGGGACTGTGAGTTGCTAATAATTATAACGTAGTACTTATCTTGTGGAATTAGAAAAGGTGCAGAGAAGGGCGATGAAAATGATAAAGGGGATGGGACGACTTCCCTATGAGGAAAGGCTAAAGCAGCTAGAGCTCTTCAGCTTGGAGAAAAGGCGGCTGAGGGGAGATATGATAGAGGTCTATAAAATAATGAGTGGAGTTGACGGGTAGATGTGAAGCATCTGTTTACGCTTTCCAAAAATACTAGGTCTAGGGGGCATGCGATGAAGCTACAATGTAGTAAATTTAAAATGAATCGGAGAAAATGTTTCTTCACTCAACGTGTAATTAAACTCTGGAATTCATTGTCAGAGAATGTGGTAAAGGTGGTTAGCTTTGCGGAGTTGTAAAAAGGTTTGGACGGCTTCCTAAAGAAAAAGTCCATAGACCGTTATTGAATGGACTTGGGGAAAATCCACTATTTTTGGGATAAGCAGTATAAATGTTTTGTACTTTTTTGGGATCTTGTCAGGTATATTGTGACCTGGATTGGCCACTGTTGGGAACAGGATGCTGGGCTTGATGGACCTTTGGTCTTTCCCAGTACGGCAATACTTATGTACTTATGGATGTGTGCTCTTTGCTCGTTATTCAACTTTCTTAATACTGCTCAAGTAGGACCTCCAAAACCCCAACAGGGGTTCCCTGTTTCACTTTCATTAGTCTGCTTCAGGGGAAAACAAATTTTTATATATAATCCTGCAAGAATCCCAAACTTGCAACTTGCGACCATAATCTCCACTGGCTCTAATAAAATGGTGCTTCAATTACCCCAATATTGACTAGATAAATGTTACATCAGGGAGTGGTACAAGGTAAAATTCTTAAATGTAATGAATGAATGCTTCTTGGATCAACTTGTCCGAAAACCGACAAGAGGGGGAGCTATTTTAGATCTAGTCCTTAGTGGAATGCAGGGCATGGTATGAGAGGTGACAGGTGTTGGATCTGCTGGGAAACAGTGATCTTAACTTGATCAAATTTAAACAGATATCTGGAGTGAAGTCACTAAAAAAATGTACTGAAGCACCATTTCATTATCAAAAGGGCAACTATGATAAATGAGGAAATGGTTAAAAAGCTTAGGATTTTAAATCAGGTGTGCAAGTTGTTTAAAAATACCATCGTGGAAGCCTAGACCAGATGAGTTCCACGTATTAACAAAGGTGGGAAAAAGGGGGCAAACAACAGCTGGCGTGGTGAAGTGAAAGAGGCTATTAGAGCTAGAAGTTCCAAGAGAAGAGGACATTTCTCTGGTAAGTGAACGCTATTTTGCTTTGTGCTTTGGGAACTTAAAGATTGGGGTTTAAAGGAGGAATTGTAGATTAGTGTTAGGCAAAATACAAATATAAAAAGCAAATTATATCAACTAATCTCCATAGTCTTTTCCACTTAGTTTTAAAAACTTTGTACCACAGCATTAACAGATAGAATCTAGCAGGCACTGTAGGTTCTAGTTTAAGATTTAGACCTCTATCATATCTCCCATCAGCCATCTTTTCTCCAAGCTGAAGAGCCCTAGCCACTTTAGCCTTTCCTCATAGGGAATTTGTCCCATCCCCTTTATCATTTTCGTCGCACTTCTCTGTACTTTTTCTATTTCCACTATATCTCTCTTAAGATGCAGTGACCAGAATTGCACAAAATATTTGAGGTGCGGTCGCACCATGGAGCGATACAAAGGCATGTAACATCCTCATTTTTGTTCTCCATTCCTTTCCTAATAATACCTAACAGTCTATTTGCTTTCTTAGCCACCACCACACACTGAGCAGAGAGCCTCAACATATCATCAATGATGACACCTAGATCCCTTTCCTGGTCGGTGACTTGATCCTTGCATTATGTAGCTATAGTTCAAGTTCCTTTTTCCCCAAATGCATCACTTTGCACTTGCTCACATTAAACATCTTCTGCCATTTGGATGCCTAGCCTCCCGGTCTCATAAGGTCCTCTTGTAATTTTTCACAATCCTCTTTAACAACTTTGAATAACTTTGTGCCACCAGCAAATTTAATTACCTCACTAGTTATTTCCATATCGAGATCATTTATAAATATGTTAAAAAGCAGCGGTCCCAGCACAGCAGCCATTTTGAGATTAGAATGGCATAGACAGGAGCAACTAGACATTGGAACCAGAATAAACAGGCACAACCTCAAAATAGTTCATTTATTTTGTTTGTTGCATTTGTATCCCACATTTTCCCACCTATTTGCAGGCTCAATGTGGCTTACAATGTTCAGTCATGGCATTCGCCATTCCAGAGTGAAAAATACAATTGGTGTTTCGTAAAGAACAAGGATATCAAATAGAATTAAGCAAACATATATAAAAAGAGAGTATTCAGAATATAAGGTTAAGTGGTGATGTGTTGCAATACAATTATGGATCATTATGGTATGCCGTGTTGAAGAAATAGGTCTTCAGAGATTTACAAAAGTTGGGTAATTCGTGAATTGTTTTTAAGTTAAGTGGCAATGCATTCCACAATTTCGTACTCACGTAAGTAGAGGAGTGTGGTAGCCGTGTTAGTCCACTCTTAAGGTTATCAAAAGAAATCAAACAAAATAAAACATGGAAAAGAAAATAAGATGATACCTTTTTTATTGGACATAACTTAATACATTTCTTGATTAGCTTTCGAAAGCTAATCAAGAAATGTATTAAGTTATGTCCAATAAAAAAGGTATCATCTTATTTTCTTTTCCATGTTTTATTTTGTTTGATTTCTATTGGTACTCACGTAAGAAAAGTTGGACGCATGTGTTAGTCTGTATTTTAATCCTTTACTGCTGGGGAAGTGCAGATTAAAGAATGTGTGTGATGATTTTTTAGCATTCCTGGGTGGTAAGTCAACAAGGTCTAGCATGTTGGCCGGGGCATCTCTGTGAATGATTTTATGAACTAGGGTGCAGACCTTGAATGCAATCCACCTTATAATCAAAAGAGAAAAACGCCTATATTCCGACCTAAATCGGGAGATGGACGTCTTTCTCTTGCGGGTGCCCAAATTGGTATATCAAAAGCCGATTTTGGGCGTCTTCAACTGCACTCCGTTGCGGGAACGAATAAAGTTGATGGGGGCGTGTCAGAGGCGTGGTGAAGGCAGGACTGGGGCGTGGTTATCGGCCGAGCAGAGATGGGCGTCTTCAGCTGATAATCGGAAAAAAAAGGCGTTTTTACCGTGATTTTGGGTCACTTTTTTTGGACCCTTTTTTTTTCACGAACAAGTCCCAAAAAAGTGCCCCAACTGACCAGATGACCACTGGAGGGAATCGGGATCACCTGCCCTGACTCCCCCAGTGGTCACTAACCCCCTCCCACCAAAAGAACCCACTTTACAAACTTTTTTTTGCCAGCCTGTATGCCAGCCTCAATCCCGTACCCACCTCCATGACAGCAGAATGGTTCTATCCTCTGACCGCCTTTCCATGGTTCTGATGTGGGTCTCGGGTGAGTGTGACATCTTTTCCTGTTAAGGGCACTGCAGAGTCACATCAGCAATGCATTGTGGTGGGTGTAGGGTATTGGGCTCCGCTGATTCCACTAGCTTGTGTTAAATGCTCACGATGTTGGTAGGCTCTACTCCCATGGTGCTTTCCCTCTGCTTACTGGGTCAGAGTGTGCCCTGTTGTGTTTCTGGTAATCCATGAGGTAGTGGCCATTTTTGTAAGCCAGTTTTAGATCCCGGTCATGTGTTAGCCACGTTACAGCACTTAGTTCTTACCTTGAATTTTGCTGAAAGAGGGCATTGCACACCATTCTGCCAGCTGGGACCTACTGCTAATCTCAGTACTAGCGAGACGAGTTGCCAGTGGGGCACAACCTGTGATCTGCCGTGCTTAATCAAATAAAGGACGTTTTCAGCGAGATTAGTCTTCAGGTGTGAACTGCTGTGCCAAGGTTATACAGCAGCAACAAGTCCTGTCCCTGGAGCACTTTTAGTGGGTACTGCAGGGCACTTCAGGCAGGCAGACCCAGGCCCACCCCACCCCCACCTGTACCACTTGTGGTGGTAAATGGGAGGCCTCTGAAACCCACTGTACCCACATGTAGTTGCCCCCTTCACCCCTAAGAGCTATGGCAGTGTTGTACATTTGTCCCTCCCACGACCAAATGGCTTGGATTAGGACGTTTCTGAGCTGGGCGTTTTTATTTTCCATTATTGCAAAAAAAAAAAAAAAAACCGCCCAGCTCAGAAAGGACCAAATCCATGGGCATTTGGTCCGTCCAAACTGTATTTTCGAAAAAAAGATGGACGCCCATTTTTTTTTCGAAAATACGGTCTGTCCCGCTTCTTCACATACCTGTTTTCGGACATAGACGCCCATGGAGATGGGCGTTCGCTTATGCCCCTCAATGCGTTCTTTGAGTGGAAGCTAGTGTAGTTTTTCTCTTAGGGGTTTTGCGCATTCATATTTTGTTTTTCCAAATATGAGTCTGGCAGCGGTGTTCTGGGCTGTTTGAAGTTTCTTGATGATTTGTTCTTTACAGCCAGCATAGAGTGAATTGCAGTAATCTAGGTGACTCAGCACCATTGACTGTAGAGACTTACCGAGAGACTGTTCTGCACATGTGCTAGGCGCTTTCCTTAGCAGCTTGCTAAATTTACATGAATTAATTTGCATGCAATTTCCTTTAAGTATCGCTCACTATTTCAAAATTGGTAACTTTTTACAGACATGGTTTTTAACAGGGACGTTTGAGCATCAGCCCCTGAGTCAGGTAAAACGGAACTCAACTATGCAAAATCTTCAAAATAATACAAAAGGCCATAAAACTCTATTCGAGCACAGACTGGGAGCCAATGAAGCACCTTTAATAAAGGTGTGTCCCAATCAAATTTATTCCGCCTACAAATTAAATGGGCTACCGTGTTCCATACTAGCTGAAGTCTTTTTTTTGTAATTTATCTGAAATTCCAAGGCATACAAAGGATCTGCAGAAACTAGAAGAATGGTCTAATATTTGGCAATTAAAATTCAATGCGAAGAAATGCAAAGTGATGCACTTAGGGAGTAGAGATCCACGGGAGACGTATGTGTTAGGTGCTGAGAGTCTGATATGTACAGGCAGGGAGAGGGATCTTGGGGTGATAGTATCTGAGGATCTGAAGGCAATGAAACAGTGTGACAAGGCGGTGGCCGTAGCCAGAAGGTTGTTAGGCTGTATAGAGAGAGGTGTGACCAGCAGAAGAAAGGAGGTATTGATGCCCCTGTACAAGTCATTGGTGAGGCCCCACCTGGAGTATTGTGTTCAGTTTGGAGGCCGTATCTTGCTAAGGATGTAAAAAGAATTGAAGCGGTGCAAAGAAAAGCTACAAAAACGGTATGGGATTTGCGTTACAAGACGTATGAGGAGAGACTTGCTGACCTGAACATGTATACCCTGGAGGAAAGAAGAAACAGGGGTGATATGATACAGACATTCAAATATTTGAAAGGTGTTAATCCGCAAACGAACCTTTTCTGGAGATGGGAAGGCGGTAGGACATGAAATGAGGTTGAAGGGGGCAGACTCAAGAAAAACGTCAGGAAGTATTTTTTCACGAAGAGAGTGGTGGATACTTGGAATGCCCTCGCGCGGGAGATGGTGGTGGAGATGAAAACGGTAACGGAATTAAAAAAAAAAAGCATGGGATAAACATAAAGGAATCCTGTTCAGAAGGAATGGATCCTCAGAAGCTTAGCAGAGATTGGGTGACAACACCGGTGGTTGGGAGGCGGGGCTAGTGCTGGGCAGACTTCTATGGTCTGTGCCCTGAAAATGGCAGACAGAAATCAAGGTCAGGTATACATATAAAGTAGCACATAAGAGTTTATCTTGTTGGGCAGACTGGATAGACCGTACAGGTCTTTTTCTGCCGTCACCTACTATGTTACTATGTTACATTGCAGTAATCTGAGATATCAGACCCTGTACCAGTATAGCAACATGTTCTTCAAAAAACAAAAAACAAAGTTGAACTATTCTAAGCTGTTTTAATTTAAAAAGATGCAGCTTTAAGGGAGATGATTTACCCAGTTCTCCAAGCATACTGAAGTGTCAAACATTACTCTCAGAACCTTAGCTGAATCTACAGACAAGTCCACAATGGTACAGCATCTGGAACTACATCCCGACTTTCACGTATCCAAAGTTTTGAAAGTATTGAATTTTAGCATTTGTGATGAAGCTCAATTTTTGATCTTAACAATATAACTAATTGCTTTCTGATATGATTGACCCAAACCTTCCGAGATAGGAATTAAAATGAATATATTATCTGCATAAGAAAGAAGTTGTTCTTTCTCCAAGGAAATTGAGCCAAAAGAGCTCATAAAGATATTAAAATATGAAAAAAATCAAGCACGTTGGGCCAGGGTGGGTTATTTTTTTTTTTTAATGAATTTAAAAATGCTTAGATGCGTTAAGTATTTTTTTTACCTAAACACCTTAAAGTGATCTTACAGGCAATCATATTGTCCACTTTGGATTACTATAATCTTCTTCTTTGTATGATCAGATTACTGTTTAATGTTTGTTGAACAACAAAGGCTACTTGACTGAATTTCGTTGCCTGTTCAAGCACGTTTTTTCAAAATTTGCATTATGACTTTTAATTCATGGTCTGGCCCTTGGATATATTTTTATTTATTTATTGGGATTTATTAACCATCTTTATGAACAGATTCGCACAAGGTGGTGCCTTCTTTATTAGAACTTAGCCTTTGACTTTCCATTCAACTACGTTACTTACCTGTAAGCATGTGTTCTCCAAGGACAGCAGACATATATTGTCGCATACAGCTGACGTGATCCACAGAGCCTGGTGTAGACACTGTCAAGAGCACCGTCACTTTAAATCATTGAGGCAGTGTCCCCACTGCACATGATGTTCGGGACCAGTTAAAGCTAAGAAGACAACACAACCCCAAGGGGAGGCAGAAGGAATGTGAGCACATATGCCTACTGTCCTTGGAGAACAACTGCTACAGGTAAGTAACTTATCTGAATGTCAAGTCAAGGGCTAGGTTTTGATAAAGAAGGCACCACCTTGGGTGAATCTGTTCCTAAAGGCAGTTAATAAATCCCATTGAATAAAGCAGACATAATAGTCTCACATATGGGACTCACTATTGACCAGGCTCACAGGAAAGATGAATTTTTGTAACTAAGTAGATAGTAAGCCTGGTGGAAATACAGGCTAGAGGGCAGAGTTGGATTTTAAACAATAAAAAGATTTTGCAGGACTGCTTGTCCAAACTGGCTATCCCGCCTGCATACTGCTCCAGACAGTAATGAGTAGTGAAGGTGTGGACAGAAGAATACCTAGCCACATTGCAAATGTCTTGAATACAAGCAGAGTGGAAATGAGCTACTGCGGCTGCCATGGCTCTCACATTATGAGCGGTGACCCGGCCATACAGGGTCAGCCCAGCCCGAGTATACGTATAGGAGATACAGTCAGTGAACCAAGTAGAGATTGTATGCTTTGTGATGGGAATTCCCAACCTGTTATGATCAAAGGATACAAAAAGCTGGGAGGATTTCCAATGAGGTTTTGTTAATTTTAGATGCAGTCTAAGGTATGCAGTGCTGTTCTCCAGGATGAGAATGTGGTTTGGAAAGACGACAAGTAGTACAATGGACTGGTTGAGATGGAACTCCAAAACCACCTTGGGGTGGGTTCAGAGTACAACCCTGTCATGGTAGACAGCAGCAGGGACAAAAATCCAAGATGCCCTCTCAATCTAAACAACCACCTAATTTTTGACTCCTTCCTAGAGAGCATTGTCACCGTACAGTTGTCCGTGCCAAATGACCTTTCTGTCAGAGGATGGCTTATTCTTCTCCAACAGAGATGGCCTCTCACAACCTCCACCCGATGTACCCTATATACCATTCAATATGGCTATGCTCTGCACTGGTGAAAAAGACCCCCAATCATCCATCAAGAGAGTCTTGTTTCAACTCCCTCCAAATAAGTTTATTTTGAAAGGAGCTCTCAGCCTCCTCTGGCAATAGAAACAGTTCCTCTGCTGGACAGGTGCTGAGAGTTGTACTCCAGATCTCTTCTCATTCCAAAAGAGACAGGAGAAGTTTGTCTGATTCTCTATCTACGAGAGACCTGAACACGTTTCTCATCAAAGAAAGGTTTTGCATAGTATCCCTGGCGTCGCTACGTCCCATGATACGTGTGAATGACTGGATAGGCTCTCTGGACCTCAAGGAGGCATAAATACAAAACAACTCACGCATCAAGCTTCTCCTACGTAAGTGTACAATTATGGAACGGACTCCCAAAAGCTGTAAAAACAATCCACGACCATCTAAACTTCAGAAAATCACTGAAAACCAATCTCTTCAAAAAGGCTTACCCACCGATCCAACTTAACTCCCAACACCCAGCAACACCATGATCGTAATAGACAATATACAATCTTCATCCCCTTTCGACCTTCAAGGTGTCTGACACACATCTACCTCATTCGACCACTACACAACCTATATTTGTTATCTACCGACTGGTGAACTCCTTTACAGTATTATGTGAGCCACATTGAGCCTGCAAATAGGTGGGGAAAATGTGGGGTACAAATGTAACAAACAAATAAAAAAATAAATAAATATATCCATATATCTATTCACCCTGCACACAGAAAATTCCTCCACTTACGCTGTGCAGCTCTACACTATCAGTACAAGGTCATGTTATGACGGCTGCTGCCAAGTAGCCCCAACATTACCTCCTGCATCAAATCTCGTGTTCCACCCAAGACTAGAACTAGATTTGCTCCCCCTCTTGTTAGTTCCTGAACCAGCTACTCCATGAAGCAGTCATTTATTTCATCCAGAAATATTACCTCTACAGGATGCTCCAATATCAGATTTATACAGTCAATACTGAGGTAGTTGAAATCATCATTATTGTTACCTAATTTTTTTAGTTTAATGTCCAACATGTGTTTATTCTGACCAGGTGTACAGTAGTATACCTTATCATTATTGTTTTCCCCTTTACACCTCAAATTTTTACTCTTTCAAAAAGTAAAATCGATGGATAAAAACAAAGACTCAAGGATACACTATGAATTTACATAGCAATACTTTTAAAACAAATAGGAGAAAATATTTTTGCTCAACACATCATCGTCACAGGATGTGGTAAAAGCAGTGTAGCTGGGTAACAGGTTTGGGCAAATTCCTGGAGGTTAAAATCCATGAACTGCTATGAAGGTAGACTTGGGGAACGCCACTGCTTATTCCTGGGGTATAGCATGGCATCTTGATACTTTTTGGGATTCTGTCAGATACTTGTGACCTGTCTTGGCCACTGTTGGAAGTAAGATTCTAGGCTAGATGGATCTTTGGTCTGACCCAGTATGGTAATTCTTATGTTCTTATCATGTCCACTGGCTCTTTGGACCCAGTGCTGAGTACTCTTTCATCTACTGTAACATAACTTATGCCAAATCCAATGAAGTATGGAACGCCCTCTGTTATTTTAAATTGAACCACCAAATTAAAATCAAGCCTGCAGATCAAGGGAGTGCTGCAGAGGCCCCAGAAAACATAGCCTAAGTCTAGGAGGTAAGTTGAAAGCTGGCTAATAGCTATTTGCCTCTTCCTTCTATTTAAAACTGAAGTGGACAGTCACGAGTCATCTGTCTCTTGTAGTAGGCCACCCTGATATAAATGGCAGTCAGGAAAGGCTATGCTGGGCCAAAGAAAACGGGCCAACTTAGCAAGTTCTTTGTGCAGATGACAGAGTGCCAGCTCAGCGTGACAACTGCTGGATTTAATGTGCTTTCAACAAAAACTATATTAAACATTTTATTCTAGTCAGTTTTCCACGCAGTTCTAGACCGATTGGCGTCATGGGTCTCAAACACCTGCACTATAATAACAATTGTCTACCATGCAGACTGGTGGGAGAGAAATCTAGAATTTGCATCTTGGCCAGTAACTCACCAAGCGTTTGGATTCTCTCATCACATTATATTAGCAGTTTACTTGTACTAAACCAAACGAGTTTGACCTGCAGGTCAGTAACTATACTAGACAACTCTGGGGGCTTTGTATTCACGGCACTGAAGTTTAACTATTACGTATCCATACTTCATGCGTACATAGAACAACAGAAAAAAGCAGGGAAGGAATTTCTATAAGCCCTGAATTACACTAACATTTATGAAACCAGAAGGATTTCTCTCTGTAAGGCTGGATATTGTGATGAACTGTCCTGGGTAGCCACATTCCAACTCCTCAGATTTGCACAAGTCCACGCCTGGCGTGTTGATGTTTGGAAGGGTTTCCCGAGTACATTAAACAGGTCAGGAACAATTGGTGCCGTGGAAAAGGCATAGAGGAAAGCTGGGAACAGTGAGATATCTTAGGACTTGATTTGTATTTGAAGCTTAAGAATGGGATTTAAACTGACACTTCACCGTGTTCACACGACTTTTCTGCTTAAGAAGATAGAAGGATTTACATATTTATTTCACTGAAGTCACAAATGCAGAGTCTTTTCTGCAGTGAGGATCATGGAAACGGCCAGGGTTACAAAACAGAGGAAAAGAAAAATCCAAACAAAGAACTGCTTTATGGTTTGTACCAAGAATTAAATAAAGGAAAAGGGACTGGAAACACTGGAACGTGCATAAAAATACAGACAGACTTGACTTTTCCAGTGCCCAAAAAAGCCTAGATTGCTTTAAATACATCTGATTTTAATACTATAATCCCTTAAGTCGCCTCATGTGCTTCAATCCAGAATCGTGTTAAAACCCAATAACTAAAGAAAACTGAACAAAGGGGAGGTGAATTGTCACTTCAACAATGACTTAAAAAAAAGTCAAAGTGGCTCATCTGGAACGAGCTTTATTTAGGAAAGGTCAGATAGCAATGCAGAGAATAGAGTTCCCAGGATGGTGGTGTGACATTAAAAGCTATGCAGCGGCTGACACGCTGGGGATATTGGGTGTAACCATAATTTGGAGCTATTGAAGGTGATTGTCTGAAGAACTCTATTTTAGAGGGCATGAAAGCTATATAGCATGCCGAGAGAACACAGAATACCAAGTTTGCAGGGTGGGGAATACTACAGAAGAATGGTTTGGAGAGAAGAGCATGTATGGTAGGTGGAAACTCTAGGGATGCTGTGGCTGAGACGGGGAGGGGCATGCAGAGAATGACATGTAAGTTTCATCCCAAACACTTCTCCTTTTTCTACCTTCACAGATAACAAGGTCATTTGCAGATCCCCTCAGCCCAAAGCCCTCATCTCCTCTCCTGCTTCTCTGCAGAAATACTGCTAAATATATTTCTTTATCTATAACACCACAAAATTTTGTTATGTTCATTCTGAAGTCGGGGGCAGGATGAAGGCACAGGTATACGACACACGTGCCTGGGCCCAAATGTTAAGGAAGGGGCTTTCTCAGGTATGCTAGTTCAATGGCTCCTAAGGCTAATTTTTACTTTATTAATATAGGGGCCCTTTTACTAAGCCACGTAGGTGCGTATGAGCGTTCTATGTGCGTCGATTTTGAACTACCATGTGGCTCGGGAGGTAATTTCATTTTTTATGCGCATCCACCAAGCGCACCGGAAATTTTTCCAGTGCATGGCACTAACCGGACAGTAATCGGCATTGTATGCGCGTAGACCATTACCACCTGGTTAACGTGTTTGACTTTACTGTTAGGTCAATGGGTGGCGGTAAGGTCTCAGGCCCAAAATGGACATGCGCCAATTTTTAATTTTGCCGCACGTCCATTTTCAGAAAAAAAAGGTCTTTTTTGCAGGTGCACTGAAAAAATGGACCTGCGCAAGTCCAATACACACATCTACACCAGCTCAGGCCATTTTTTGGCTCACCTTAGTAAAAGGACCCATCTTTCCCTACACCTGTGCAATGCCCTCCATTCAGCAGAATGGTGCTTCTTACCTGCGGCTTCCTCCTCTTGTCAGTTTTTATCTGCAGTCAGAACTGTGGGAGACCCAATTTCTGGAAGTTTAAAAATATATATTATGATGGGAGCTGCCCAATGCACTTATTTGCCTCGGACCTCCTAAGAGGTTAATCCTGCCCTGTCTGAACACACTAATGAGGTAGCTATACACTGCTGTGTAGAAAGCAACCAAACTGCAGCTCACTGATCTCCCAAGGAACCGCCTACGATGCTCTTGTAAGACTATTTAACTATGCTATCCTTTCAACATACAAAAGCTACACAAATATTCAAACAGTAACTTAGTATAAAACCACATATGCTTCCACCTTTTCCTATATCAGCACTCATTTGTGGAAGACATTACCTAAATCTGTAAAAACGGTTCAAGATCATCTGACTTTCCGGAAGTCTCTCAAGACCTACTTATTTGGGCAAGCTTACCCTAAAGATCCCGCCCTGCCTCTGTGATTCCTGGACTCCAACTCCTCTAAAGATCTTGTGGACTTTATTTTCTCTTAACCCTGTACCTTTCCGCCCCTCGTATCACTTTCCATTTTGGAGTGGAGGAGTGGCCTAGTGGTTAGGGTGGTGGACTTTGGTCCTGGGGAACTGAGTTCGATTCCCGGCACAGGCAGCTCCTTGTGACTCCGGGCAAGTCACTTAACCCTCCATTGCCTGCCGCATAGAGCCTGCCATGAGTGGGAAAGCGCGGGGTACAAATGTAACAACAACTTTATTGTACTTTCCTGTTTGTTAACTAAATGTTGTAAGCCACATTGAGCCTGCCAGCGGTGGGAAATTGTGGGGTATAAACGATATAAATAAATAAATAAACCAACGTGGAACTTAGTTTCCACAAATATCCTAACAAGACCCAGTTGAGCTGATAAAGCCTTCTGTCATAAAGCAGCTACAGAATCTTCTGGAATTAGAGGGTGGTTTGGATGGTGCAGATGGGTTTTAGAATTAGTTTTAGTAATGACACTTATGGAGACTTTGGTAAATATGAGATCTTTTGATAAGAGGAGAATCTGGTGTTTGGTCTTCCTGGACCTAACAGCCACATTCAATATGGTTGCTCATTGATTTCTTGAACAGTTCAGCTGGGGATTGGTGAGGTGGTTAATAATAATGGATTAAATCCTTTTTATTGTATACATCTTATGCTGTGGTCAACGGACCACAGAAATCAATGACTTACAAATTGTAGAGTGCCAGAAGTGTGCCCTCTTTCACTCATTCTGTTTAACATTTATTGTTGTCCATTGGCAAATATTTGTGGCTTTAAGCTACAGTGGGGGAAATAAGTATTTGATCCCTTGCTGATTTTGTAAGTTTGCCCACTGACAAAGACATGAGCAGCCCATAATTGAAGGGTAGGTTATTGGTAACAGTGAGAGATAGCACATCACAAATTAAATCCGGAAAATCACATTGTGGAAAGTATATGAATTTATTTGCATTCTGCAGAGGGAAATAAGTATTTAATCCCTCTGGCAAACAAGACCTAATACTTGGTGGCAAAACCCTTGTTGGCAAGCACAGCGGTCAGACGTCTTCTGTAGTTGATGATGAGGTTTGCACACATGTCAGGAGGAATTTTGGTCCACTCCTCTTTGCAGATCATCTCTAAATCATTAAGAGTTCTGGGCTGTCGCTTGGCAACTCGCAGCTTCAGCTCCCTCCATAAGTTTTCAATGGGATTAAGGTCTGGTGACTGGCTAGGCCACTCCATGACCCTAATGTGCTTCTTCCTGAGCCACTCCTTTGTTGCCTTGGCTGTATGTTTTGAGTCATTGTCGTGCTGGAAGACCCAGCCACGACCCATTTTTAAGGCCCTGGCGGAGGGAAGGAGGTTGTCACTCAGAATTGTACGGTACATGGCCCCATCCATTCTCCCATTGATGCGGTGAAGTAGTCCTGTGCCCTTAGCAGAGAAACACCCCCAAAACATAACATTTCCACCTCCATGCTTGACAGTGGGGACGGTGTTCTTTGGGTCATAGGCAGCATTTCTCTTCCTCCAAACACGGCGAGTTGAGTTCATGCCAAAGAGCTCAATTTTTGTCTCATCTGACCACAGCACCTTCTCCCAATCACTCTCGGCATCATCCAGGTGTTCACTGGCAAACTTCAGACGGGCCGTCACATGTGCCTTCCGGAGCAGGGGGACCTTGCGGGCACTGCAGGATTGCAATCCGTTATGTCGTAATGTGTTACCAATGGTTTTCGTGGTGACAGTGGTCCCAGCTGCCTTGAGATCATTGACAAGTTCCCCCCTTGTAGTTGTAGGCTGATTTCTAACCTTCCTCATGATCAAGGATACCCCACGAGGTGAGATTTTGCGTGGAGCCCCAGATCTTTGTCGATTGACAGTCATTTTGTACTTCTTCCATTTTCTTACTATGGCACCAACAGTTGTCTCCTTCTCGCCCAGCGTCTTACTGATGGTTTTGTAGCCCATTCCAGCCTTGTGCAGGTGTATGATCTTGTCCCTGACATCCTTAGACAGCTCCTTGCTCTTGGCCATTTTGTAGAGGTTAGAGTCTGACTGATTCACTGAGTCTGTAGACAGGTGTCTTTCATACAGGTGACCATTGCCGACAGCTGTCTGTCATGCAGGTAACGAGTTGATTTGGAGCATCTACCTGGTCTGTAGGGGCCAGATCTCTTACTGGTTGGTGGGGGATCAAATACTTATTTCCCTCTGCAGAATGCAAATAAATTCATATACTTTCCACAATGTGATTTTCCGGATTTAATTTGTGATGTGCTATCTCTCACTGTTACCAATAACCTACCCTTCAATTATGGGCTGCTCATGTCTTTGTCAGTGGGCAAACTTACAAAATCAGCAAGGGATCAAATACTTATTTCCCCCACTGTATATATGTTTTTTGTTTCTACATCACTAAGTGCTTGCTCTTACTAAATACTTGGCTTGGTAGTTTCCCTGAATTTAGGGAAGTCAGACTCTTTGGGCGAGTCATCCTTATAAACTAGATGGCATGAAAAAGTTGGTTCTACAGGGAATAGCCTTCCCATTGTACGAAGAAGTGAAAGGCTAGTTGCCATTTCAGATTCTAAACTGTCACTGTCAAATTTGCCTATTGAAGAATGATGGTCAATTTAGAAAATGTGTGAAGGCATTTGCTATTGATCTGGAGGCTTAGGGATGTTTGCATGTTTCTATGGAGACTGACGTGCTCTTCTAGATTTGTGCACAACTTTTTGCATACAATTTGGTTGCAGTATTGGGCACATGCATGTGCGTGCACACTTTATACTAATAGCATGTTGACCTCTAACTGGGTAAAAGTGGAGAAAAAATTTCCAGATCTCCACATTACAGCTATCTTGCATTGTGAGAGACATATCACCAGGCTTACTGATTCATAATACTTGAATCCCTTCCCGCTCCTCTCATTTACACCTTCTATTATGTGATTTGTACTATTAAGTATTCAATAATCAACTTTAAAAGTGATATGAAAAACTACTTACGACTTAGAGCCCACCTTTCCAATATAAGAAATATATAAATTACAGCAGTACTCAAGTAAATGGAGAGGTAATCACTATTCTTTTCTAATTTGGTATGATTTGCATTACACTGACCCATACAATTAACCTTACATTGGTTTCACTGTCTTCTCTCCTACTGATGACAATCAAATACACATCCAATAAGTCAGTATTACTGTGCAAAGGACAGATGACAAGCCCATTTCAAGAAAAAAAAAATGGAAATGTTGCTCTCCTTGCAAACCAGTTCAGTGACTACTGCCTATTACTTTTCCATGCAGCCTTTCCCCAGAATAATCTCTCCCCAAAAAAATCCTTCTGAAGGCAACATCTG
Organism: Microcaecilia unicolor; assembly: GCF_901765095.1. Classification (NCBI taxonomy): domain Eukaryota; kingdom Metazoa; phylum Chordata; class Amphibia; order Gymnophiona; family Siphonopidae; genus Microcaecilia; species Microcaecilia unicolor. The sequence goes on from NC_044033.1 coordinate 525,898,792, forward strand.
TGCTGCCTCAGTTCACATACTGTTATAGCATATATGTTACAGTGAATTGTTTCAGATCTTTAAACAAAATGTAAAATTAGACAAAAGGAACTTGAGTAAATATAATTTTTAAATTATTACTTCAATTAAGTTACTAAGTTATCCAATACTCATATTACCCATGTGAAAAAGTAGCTGCCCCTTAACCAACTGACCAAATTTAACTGATAATTAGATTTAGCTTCATTGAACAGCAAGGCTTGATTTTAGCCAGCCCTGTTGAATCTAACCCTATTCACTTGGTCACTGCACAGAGAGGCAGAGGGAAAAAGAAGCCTAAGGTATTCTTCATACCTTGTAAAATGAGTTTATCTTGTTGGGCAGACTGGATGGACCGTACAGGTCTTTATCTGCCATCATCTACTATGTATTGAACCTTACCATGAGAGTGAAGTAGTCTCCACAAGAACGCTATGCCACAATCAAAGGATATTTCAGAAGAGATGAGAAAAAAAAAAGCTGTTGAAATATCAGTCTGGAAAGGGTTACAAAACTATTTCTAAAGCTCTGGAACTCCATCGAACCACAGTGAGAGCCATTATCTCTACAAATGGAGAAGACTTGTAACAATGGTGAATCTTTCTAAGAGTGGCTGGTCTACTAAATTACAAGCACAGCATCAAGTCATCCAAATGGTCACAAAACATCCCAAAAGAACATTCACTGAACTACAAGACTCTTTAGCTTCAGCTTAGGTCAGTGTTCATGACTTCAGAAGAAAAAGGATAGGCAAAAATAGGATTCATGGGAGAGTGGCAAAGCAGGAAACCGCTTATATCAAAGAGTAACATTAACAATAAATTTATATTCCACTATACCTTTCGGTTCAATGCGGATCACGCACTAAAGAAGAGTGGACATTTCCAGGAATAACAAAGCATAACTTAACAAAAACAGAACATCCCTGAGCTACATATTCTATTTAACAATATTTAGCATAAATTTTCTAAATAGGGAGATCCAAGATGGCGCTGTGAATGGACGCACCTGTGTTAGCTCCTGGAAGTTGCTCTGTTTGTAGGTCCTCCTCGGTGCCTCCGTCGCCTCATCAAATATGGGGAAACGGAGGGGAAAAGTGAAGGAACATCCCTCAGCTCCTTTGACTTCTTCGGCGACGAGGCAGACAACTTTGCAATTTTTCAGACAGCAACCGGGTCCTCAGGGTTTTTCGACCCCCTCTGCAACTCTCGGCGCTTTGGCGTCGATTGAGAATGGAAACGGGGCTTCCCTGAGCCCCGTGGAACGAGTTGCTCCACCCCAGCCTGGAGGGGAGTTGCTGGCAGCTCTAACAGAGAAGGAAGCCGAAGGGGCTCAGCTCGATCTGTTTGAGGGAGTGTCTGCAGTAACGGAGGCTGAATCTCAACGCCCAGAGCTATTGTTACAATCAGCTTCAAAGGTATTGCCCCAGGACATAGTTTCTAAACTTGCTCGTGTTGAAGATCAGCCTCACTCTTCTCCAGACATTAGTGGTGTGAATAGACCAGCAACTGTGACATTAGAGTCACTATGGGACATGGTTTACAGCATTCACACTTCTATGCAAACTACTTTAAAAATGAATACTTCTGACATAAAGACTCTTTCTGAGGCTGCCCTGCTTCAGGCGCAAAAGACTGCACAGCAAACCTTAGATTTGGAGACTGTGAATACTAAAATTCAAGAAATGGGATCTGTAGAAACGGCTTTGGTTAAGGATAACAATTTCCTACATAAAAGATTGGAGTACCTGGAAAACCAGGCTAGAAGATTAAACCTCAGGTTTCTTAATTTTCCCAAATCGCCTTTAATTTCCCCTTTGGATATGGTTAAAAAATATATGATTGATATTCTTGGAATGGATAAGGACTCACTGCCTCCCCTCACTCGGGCTTATTACATCAGGAGTGGTGGAAGAAAATCCCCCAATAGCAGGGGAAGGAATGGATCTTACTTCTTTCCTTGAAAGTTCATTGGAGATAATTACTCAGAGGTTGACTCTGCTTGTTACTTTTGTGCTGGAGCCTGATAGGAATGCCGTATTAAGGCTTTCCTTGAGACACTTAGAAAATCTGTTTTTCGGCTCAAAAATTCGTATTTTTCCTGATCTCTCAAGGCCTACACAGATGAGACGGAGGGCCTTTCTGGAACTCCGCCCTAGGGTGGTGGCACTGGGAGCAACTTTCATATTACGTTTTCCTTGTTATTGTAATATAATGCTTGAGGGTCAACAGTTTCAATTTGTAGACCCAAAACAGTTAAAAGAATTTCTAGATGCTAGAGTGGAATTGAGTGTTGTGTGCCCTCCCTAAATGCAGGCTGGGGCCTGATCCAGAGGTTGCAACTATTAGTTCGTAATTATTGCTATATGTTTTATTTTTAAATTCTAATTCTTGGATTCCAAATTTCCTAAACTTGTGGACAGAAAGGCTGTTAATGATATTTCCTTTTATTTCTTTTTTTGCCTTTTGTATAAACGCCGATTGCATACTCACGTATTGTGATGATATATTGAAACAAATGAATAAATAAAATAACAAATTTTCTAAATAGGTAAGTTTTAATCTGTTTGCGGAATTGGTTATAAGAGATTTCAGACATCAAGATGTCCTTAATAGCCTTATCCAAACAAACTGCTTGATACGAAAAAAAGAACAGTTCTTACTTTTTACAGAAGGAAAGGTGAAAAGTTCTGAAATCCTGGTGAGTCTTGTTTTGTTAGCAAAAATATGATTCAATAAATGGGGATATGCCATATATAATTTTATACACAAAAAAGAGAACAAACAAAATCCTGGCTTTCACAGGGAGCCAATGAAGCTTCACATATGATACACTGTGAAACTATTTTGAAGAAAAAATTAGACATAATGCTACATTCTGTATAGTAAGAAATTTCTTCAGTATCTGTTTGGATGCTCCCAAATAAACAATATTACAATAATCAAACAAACTCAAAATCAAAGCCTGACCAATACGTTTAAAATGGTTTTGATCAAACTATTTCCAAACTCGACACAAATTACACAACAGAAAGAAGGATCTCTGGGTAAGAGTGTTAATTTGCGTCTCTCAAGATAATTTATTATCCAACCATAGCCCAGAATCTTAATGAAAGATGAAAGCTGATATTGAGCCCGATTTATCATAATACTCTTTTCATCCATATCAGGGTTATGACTAATTAACATAAATTTTGTTTTATCAGAATTTAAGTTTATGCTTCTCGTTTGGGAAGATTGCCAGGTGCCCTTGGCCTGGATTGGCCACTGTCGTGGACAGGATGCTGGGCTCGATGGACCCTTGGTCTTTTCCCAGTGTGGCATTACTTATGTACTTTCTGTCAACGAGGCTGTTTCTTCTTACAACAATACTCTATCCTCTGCCTTAGACACTCTTGCACCTTTGATGACCCGCCCTGTAAGGCGTACAAAACCCCAACCTTGGCTGACTTCTAATATCCGCTACCTACGTTCCTGTACCCGCTCCGCCGAACGCCTCTGGCGGAAATCTCGGGCCCTTGCTGATTTCTTACACTTTAAGTTCATGCTGACCTCCTTCCAATCTGCTCTTTTACGTGCCAAACAGGATTATTATATCCAACTGACCAACTCTCTTGGCTCTAATCCTCGACTTCTCTTCACCACATTGAACTCTCTCCTCAAGGTGCCCCCTCCCCCAACTCCCCCTTCATTATCTCCTCAGACCCTTGCTGAATTCTTTCACAACAAGGTTCAAAAGATAAACCTTGCTTTCTCTACCTCACCAGCTCTCCCTCCACTAGTCCGTTCCCCTCTCTCTCCTTCCCCTCATTCCCTTTCCTCCTTTCCTGAAGTTACTATTGAGGAAACTATACTTCTCCTTTCTTCCTCAAAATGTACCACCTGTTCCTCTGATCCCATTCCCACCCACCTTCTTAATGCCATCTCTCCTGCTCTTATTCCTTTTATCTGTCACATTCTCAACCTCTCACTTTCCACTGCAACTGTCCCTGCTGCCTTTAAACATGCTGTGGTCACACCTCTCCTTAAGAAGCCTTCACTTGACCCTACTTGTCCCTCTAATTACCGACCCATCTCCCTCCTTCCTTTTCTCTCCAAATTACTTGAGCGTGCTGTTCACCGCCGCTGCCTTGATTTTCTCTCCTCACATGCTATTCTTGACCCATTACAATCTGGTTTTCACCCTCTCCACTCAACCGAAACTGCGCTTACTAAAGTCTCCAATGACCTATTACTGGCTAAATCCAGAGGTCAATATTCCATCCTCATTCTTCTTGATCTTTCCGCTGCTTTTGACACTGTCGATCACAGCATACTTCTCGATACCCTGTCCTCACTTGGATTCCAGGGCTCTGTCCTTTCCTGGTTCTCTTCCTACCTCTCCCTCCGCACCTTTAGTGTTCACTCTGGTGGATCCTCTTCTACTTCTATCCCTCTGCCTGTCGGCGTACCTCAGGGTTCTGTTCTTGGTCCCCTCCTCTTTTCTATCTACACTTCTTCCCTTGGTTCATTAATCTCATCCCATGGCTTTTCCTACCATCTCTATGCTGATGACTCCCAAATCTACCTTTCTACCCCTGATATCTCACCTTGCATCCAAACCAAAGTTTCAGCGTGCTTGTCTGACATTGCTGCCTGGATGTCTCAACGCCACCTGAAATTAAATATGACCAAAACCGAGCTTCTCATTTCCCCCCCCAAACCCACCTCCCCGCTCCCCCCGTTTTCTATTTCTGTTGATGGCTCTCTCATTCTCCCTGTCTCCTCAGCTCGAAACCTTGGGGTCATCTTTGACTCTTCTCTCTCCTTCTCTGCTCATATCCAGCAGACCGCCAAGACCTGTTGTTTCTTTCTTTACAACATTCGTAAAATCCGCCCCTTTCTTTCCGAGCACTCTACCAAAACCCTCATCCACACCCTTGTCACCTCTCGTCTAGACTACTGCAATCTGCTTCTTGCTGGCCTCCCACTTAGTCACCTCTCCCCTCTCCAGTCGGTTCAAAACTCTGCTGCCCGTCTCATCTTCCGCCAGGGTCGCTTTACTCATACTACCCCTCTCCTCAAGACCCTTCACTGGCTCCCTATCCGTTTTCGCATCCTGTTCAAACTTCTTCTACTAACCTATAAATGTATTCACTCTGCTGCTCCCCAGTATCTCTCCACACTCGTCCTTCCCTACACCCCTTCCCGTGCACTCCACTCCATGGATAAATCCTTCTTATCTGTTCCCTTCTCCACTACTGCCAACTCCAGACTTCGCGCCTTCTGCCTCGCTGCACCCTACGCCTGGAATAAACTTCCTGAGCCCCTACGTCTTGCCCCATCCTTGGCCACCTTTAAATCTAGACTGAAAGCCCACCTCTTTAACATTGCTTTTGACTCGTAACCACTTGTAACCACTCGCCTCCACCTACCCTCCTCTCCTCCTCCCTGTACATATTAATTGATTTGATTTGCTTACTTTATTTTTTGTCTATTAGATTGTAAGCTCTTTGAGCAGGGACTTTCTTTCTTCTATGTTTGTGCAGCGCTGTGTACGCCTTGTAGAGCTATAGAAATGCTAAATAGTAGTAGTAGTAGTCTCTTGTAACCAGAGCTAATATTGTGATGTCATAATGCCTCAGGCCACCAATAAGAGCCAACCTCATCAGTGATGTCACAATGGCTTGATTGTCCTATACTTGGCTCACTTTTATTACATAGCTCTTTGAGCAGGGACTGTCTTTCTTCTATGTTTGTGCAGCGCTGCGTATGCCTTGTAGCGCTATAGAAATGCTAAATAGTAGTAGTAGTAGTAGTAGTACTTATGCATTAGCATCCAGAGTTCTATTTCTTTTAAAATGTTTTGCAATAACTCTAAATGTGAAATAACTGAAAAGCAATGGGAATCATAATAATATCATCAGCATAGATGAAAAGGAAATCCCAACTTTTCTAAAACAAATTTCAACGAATGTAAGTAAACATTAAAAAGAACAGGAGATAATGGCGATCATACCAATTCTCCGTCACCATCAAATCTCACTTTATAAAAGCGATCTTTTAAAAAAAACCTGAGAACCATTTATGAACATTGCCAGTTATTAATATGCTGTCCAGAATATGTAAAAGAATATCGTAGTCTACCAAATCAAATGTGCTAGATAAGTCGAACTGTAGCACCAATGCCTTCTTGCCCTCTGCCAAAATCTTACGAATGTTGTCTAACAAGGCAATAACAGTCTCGGTGATAACGTTCAACCTAAAGCCAGACTGAGATGAATGCAGAATACCTTAAGAATCCAAATATTCTTAAATAAACTGCCACTATTCCGTCCATAAGTTTACACATCAGAGGAATAGAGGCAATTGGTTTGATTCTTTTGTATTCTTCATAATAGGGGTTATATTTCCCATATAAGAAGGAAAAATCCTATTCTCTAAAGATGTTTGCAGCCAATTCAACAAGGCATACCAACCTGATCAGCAACTATAAATGTATTACCTCACCACCTTATCTACTATCTGTACTGTTATTGCTTATATCTGCTTATTTAACTTTCACTTACGCTATTCTTTATGACATCCCCAACTACCTATTATAAGCAATGTTTTCTACTTATACCTATCTGTTCAATTTTGATTGCGCTACCCTGTATGCAACACTGTTTTCTCCTAATCCATTTTCTACCAATAACGACACACTGTAAGCCACATTGAGTCTGCAAAGAGGTGGGAAAATGTGGAATACAAATGCAATAAATAAATAAATAAATAAAATAATGTGTAAAATTTTCCAGATGCTGTTTGCATAACAAGGCGGACAAGAATCTAAACTGCAATAAGAGGCAGCATATTTCTTAAATAAATTCAATAGAGGCCAAGAAATAATAGAAAATCTTTCCAGATTTTATCTACCGGGATAAAATTCAAAGAATAGTCTAAAGGGTTCCATTCAAAATTAGACCGACTAAAAAAAACTCCTAGTGGTAGCAATTTTAGAGCTAAAGTAAGTTGCTAATTGAATGGCTGATGGTTTACCGTCAACTGATGATGTAAGTTTATCCATGTTAGTAAGATTGGAAAGAACCTTAAAAAGCATCTTAGTATCTGTTGATTTACCATTTATTACTTTTCAATAATACTTTTATTTCTCTTTAAATTTTAAGGCACTCATTCCTTATTGGCAAGTTTCCATTTCTCTTTATTGGCCAAAGATGGACCACAATCCTCTTTCCAATGATCTGTATTTTCGCTTTAAGGCCAATAATTCTGAATCAAACCATCTATCTGAAGGTCAAGATAATTTCTTCTTAACTCTTAAGGTGCTAACTCATCTAAGATATCTTGACTAATCCACAACCAGTCTTTAGCAAACTCTGAAGATTCTAAAATAGCTTCATTTTCATCAAAATGAGACCAAAACGCAGTACAGTCTATGGTTCCTCTAGAAGCAAAAGATACCTTATTCACTCTCTTTTCCTTATTTAACTGTTTCCAATTCACAGAAAACTGATTAAAAAAATTATCTGACCATAGAATTTTCATCCAATGGCCTTCAAAGAAATGTGTATTATTTCCAACATCATGGCTAGATGAAGCAATTAAATCTGAGGGCCCTTTATAGAGAGAGGTGGGTTTAAACACTTTGTAATTTAAAGTCTTAAGATATGAAAGGAAATCTGAGACCTTAGGCAATATATCCACTTTATCCAAATCTAAATTTACATCAACCTGCATTTCAGATTTGAAAAAAAGAAACAATTGGATGATCCCCAAGCCTTTTGGGAACAAGCTCTACGGACAGATGAGTCAAAAGTGGAACTCAAAGTTGTTAAATTGCGACAGGATTGTGAAAAATTACAAGAGGACCTTACGAGACTGGGAGACTGGGCGGCTAAATGGCAGATGACGTTTAATGTGAGCAAGTGCAAGGTGATGCATGTGGGAAAAAAGAACCCGAATTATAGCTACGTTATGCAAGATTCCACGTTAGGAGTTACAGACCAAGAAAGGGATCTGGGTGTCGTTGTCGATAATACACTGAAACCTTCTGCTCAGTGTGCTGCTGCGGCTCGGAAAGCAAATAGAATGTTGGGTATTATTAGGAAAGGTATGGAAAACAAGTGTGAGGATGTTATAATGCCGTTGTATCGCTCCATGGTGCGACCGCACCTTGAGTATTGTGTTCAATTCTGGTCGCCGCATCTCAAGAAAGATATAGTAGAATTGGAAAAGGTGCAGAGAAGGGCGACTAAAATGATAGCGGGGATGGGACGACTTCCCTATGAAGAAAGATTAAGGAGGCTAGGGCTATTCAGCTTGGAGAAGAGACGGCTGAGGGGAGACATGATAGAGGTATATAAAATAATGAGTGGAGTGGAACAGGTGGATGTGAAGCGTCTGTTCACGCTTTCCAAAAATACTAGGACTAGGGGGCATGCAATGAAACTACAGTGTAGTAAATTTAATACAAATCGGAGAAAATGTTTCTTCACCCAATGTATAATTAAACTCTGGAATTCGTTGCCGGAGGAAGTGGTGAAGGCGGTTAGCTTAGCAGAGTTTAAAAAGGGGTTGGACGGTTTCCTAAAGGACAAGTCCATAAACCGCTACTAAATGGACTTGGGGAAAATCCACAATTCCAGGAACAACATGCATAGAATTTTGTACGTTTGGGAAGCTCGCCAGGTGCCCTTGGCCTGGATTGGCCGCTGTCGTGGACAGGATGCTGGGCTCGATGGACCCTTGGTCTTTTCCCAGTATGGCATTACTTATGTACTTAACCTGCATTTCAGATTTGAAAAAAAGAAACAATTGGATGATCCCCAAGCCTTTTGGGAAAAAGCTCTACGGACAGATGAGTCAAAAGTGGAACTCACTGAACAACAGCGGTCCCATTATTACTACAGTAAAGCAAATATAGCATTCCACAGTAAGCTCATACCAACAACTAAACATGGTGATTGTAGTATGATGGTGTAAGAATGCTTTTAAAACTTGCCGCTATTGAAGGAAACACCAGTGGGAAGTGGACCAATAACTCCAGAGACTGGGACAGCGGGTCAAAACAAGAGATTTTATTAGAGAAGCGACACAGATATGTGTTCCCGCCACAGGCCTGCCTCAGGAGTCTCTGTATTGTGTGATCAAATGAAATACCGCTGGGGAAAAAAGGGGGGGTCTTGAAAAAGACCTGGGGGCTTAAACTCGCAACGGCACATATACACAGCTATGTTACGTGTCGTTGCAAGTCTGTAATAAAATCTCTTATTTTGATTCGCTGTCCCAGTCTCTGGAGTCATTGGTTCACTTCCCACTGGTCTTTACTGTTTGTTGGTTATGTGGGATTTGTTGTTCATCCACCTTGGTGGATTATCCGTCCCTGTACAGGTGATTTAGCACTCTTTAACTTGTCAATTTGGCTCAGTACATCTTCCATTCAACGAGATTTCTTTCAGTTCCTCTGCATCATCACCCTTGAAAACCTTTTCTGGAACAGGTAGATCTCTTACATCTTCTTCCGTAAAGACCAAAGCAAAGAATTCAATTCATCTCTCCGCTATGGCGTGGCCTCCCTAAATGCCCTTTTTGCTCATTCATGATCTAATGGTCCTTTGGATTCTTTCACAGGCTTGTGATGTACCTGAAAAAGCTGCTGCTATGAGTTTTTGTCTTTGCAACAAGTTTCTCTTCATATTCTTTTTAGCCTTATCAGTGCTTTGCATCTAATTTGCCAGTGCTCATGGTGCTTATTATTTACTTTATTCAGATCCTCCATTCTTTGAAGAATGTTTTTGGCTCTAATAGACCCTTTCACTTCACCTTTTAACCGTGATGGCCATTGTTTGTTCTTCTTCCTACCTGTGTTAACCTTTGCAGCCCATACTTTTAGCTTTTTAAATCATTTTTCTCATTTTATCGTAGTTGCCCTTTTAAAATGTAAATGCTCCTACAGTAATTTCCTTAGTGACTTCACTCCAGATATCAGCTCAAATTTGATGTCATGATCAGAGTTACCCAACGGACCCAAAACCGTTACCTTTGTACTATGCCCTGCATTGTAAAGACTATATCAAAATGGCTCCCCCTCTTGTTGGTCCTTGGACCAGTTGCGCCAAGCAGCAGTTATTTATTACATCTAAGAATTTTACCTCCCTGCGCTCCCCCGATGTAACATTTAACCAGTCAATACTGGGGTAACTAAAATCAGGAAAATGAGATAAATAAATCCAAATAAATTCATACAATGTTTCTTCTCAATTTTCATAAGCTGGCCAACCAACACTCATGTAACTCTGGTCTCACCACACACAGTCTAGGCACCAGAAAGCTCTTCGTGGGTCAGTGGTATCTATGACAAGGGCCACAAAGAATACAGTCATTCAAAGAACTGTAGCTTTTCTAGTCACAGACACTGAGTAGAGCACGGGCTGGGGCTGGATAAAAATCTGGAAGGCTGTAGGATATTAAGCCGGTGGCTTTTACTCTTTAAACTCTCCACTCACTTTTCTCAGTCAATCCTGAGAGCAAAGATCCTTACTCTCAGGCAGTTCAAACCAACTTACTTTGTAATGCAACTTGCTATCAGATGCAAACAAGTCCAGAGTTTAACTCAAGGATATGGGTTATCTTCTCAAGTGCAACCTATAACCCTATAGTATATATACATTTACAGCTCCGTCTTATCCATATCCATCCCTTCTGGGTGTAACAATCTAAGGCTGTGCCTGCAGCACTTTTGCAGCAAGTAGATCTTCCTCTGGATCTGTCCATATTCCTCTCCCAAAGGAGTGCCTCTCTAGGCTACCACCTTTGACTCCAAACAGACTCTTCTTTCCTGTTCCCAGGCTAGAATCCCCTACTTCCCACCTGGAGCATTCCTCCACTTACCAGTTAATGCTTTACTGGCAGAAACGTCCTCTTTGGTCAGCCTTAGTTTCTTGAACCCATTCAGGACATCCTCCCTCTTCTCAAGGGTCCCGGAAAGGGTAAAGGCAACCAAAGAACTCATGCATTCCCCAACACTAACATTTATTAACTCCAAACTCCTCCCCCTACTGTCATTCATCAACCAGGAACATTTCCCTCGGTATTTTTCCAAAAACACTCCTTGCAACTGGTCTTCTCACCTTCCCTTCACAATCAGTTTCCCTCTCCCCAGTGACTGCACGGAGTGGTTACCACTAGACTAGTAATCCCCATTATAATGGGGATTATACTTAGAAACATCATTGGAGGAAAAAAAAAAAGACCACGTAAGTGGAGAAAATAAAAAGAGCTCAGATTTTGATCCACTGTACCCTACTGTAGGGTTAACAGCTTGCCATCACACGTCACAAAAAATCCTCCATTATCATCAAGTTAGTGTACAAGAAGTCTACCATTGGCATGGCTCAAACATATGAAACAGTTCAACAATTAAACTTAGCTCACTCAAATAATATACTTAGCTGAAATATGATTTAGGCCCATTCCAAAGTAGATCAGCAATCTAAGATTTTTTTCTCTACTTATATGGTCTTTTCTTTTCTTCACTGATGTTTATAATTATGAGTGCTGGTTGACCAGCTTATGAAAACTGACAAGAAACAATGTATTTGATTTTCCTGGGTTTTTTTTTTGTTTGTTTCTTGCACCCGAGATTGAGTGGTAATCTAAATCACCATTATACTGTTGCCCAATTTGCCAGCTTTCCTAATTTTTGTAAACATTTCTTCATTTGTCTGATCATTCTGACCTGGCAGACGGTAGTACAGCCCTACCAGTATACTCCTTCCCTTCACACGTGGAATTTCTATTGTAAGAATTCCACACTGTTTCATGAAGAATGTTTATTTTATTTGATTCAATTCCCTCTTTAATACGTAGCACAACCCCCCCCCCCCCCCCCCCCTCCAATTTGATCCAGTCTATCATTGCGCTATAATTTGCACTCTGTTAACAGTGTCCCATTGATTGTCCTCCTTTCACCAGGTCTCAGACGCCTATTATATCTACCTATTCATTTAGTGCTATATACTTTACCTCATCTTATTTTTTAGGCTTCTACCATTTATAAATAGACACTTCAAATTTTGTTTTGTTTACAAGTTGCTTAGAAGTTACGGGAATAATCTGCATCCTTTATTCTATTCTCCCATTAAACACTCCTGGCTTTCTTTCACCATTATTGAAACCTCTCTATTGGGATTCCCTAAAGATCTTGTTACAATAGTATCCTTCAAAGATACTCCACACCGAACCATGGCTTCCTCCCCCCCTCCATTTTTGTTTAAAAGCAGCTCTAAATCCTTTTTAAATGTTAGCACCAGCAGCCTGGTTCCATCCTGGTTAAGGTGGAGTCCATCCTTGCAGAACACACTCCCACTTTCCCAGAATGCTGTCCATTTCCTAACAAATTTAAATTCCTCATCCCTGCACCACTGTCTCAACAACCTATTGAGACTTCAGAGCTCTGTCTGCCTCTTGGTCCTGTGAGTGCAATGGGATGCATTTCTGAAAATGCTATCCTGGAGGACCTGGATTTCAACTTTCTACCTAAATTTGGCTTCCAGAACATCACTCCCCCATTTTCCTATGTCATTTGTACCCACATGTACAGCCGACTCCTCCACAGCACTACCTAAAATCCTATCTAGGTGCAGCACGAGGTCTGCCACCTTGGTATCAGGCAGGCAAGTGACTAGGTGAACCTCAAGTCCATCAGTCACCCAACTATCTACATGTCTACTGATTGAATCGCCAACTACAACAGCTGTCCTAACCTTTCCTTCTTGGGCAAAGCTCCTGGAGAAACATCCTCAGTGCGAGAGGATATTGTATCTCCTTCCTACTTCACCAAGGTGATGCTCTCCTTTCAGGAGACCTCCCTCCTCAAAGGCAGCACAGGGGATGTCAGACTGGAGGTGGGACTTCTCTACAACGTCCCTGTAGGTCTCCTCTATGTATTTTATTTGTTACATTTGTACCCCACATTTTCCCACCTATTTGTAGGCTCAATGTGGCTTACATAGTACTGTAGAGGCGTTTGCCAATTCGGTTGATAACAGATACAGAGTTATATTGTGGTCAGATGAGGTAGGTGTGGATCAGGCATCAAGGGGTCGAAGGAAGTGAAGATTATAGATTGTCCAGTACGATCATTAGTTATGCTGTGTTGCTGGGTTCTGGGATTTATGTTGGATCGGTGGGATAGGCCTTTTTTAAGAGTTGAATTTTGTGATTTCCTGAAGTCTAAGTGGTCATGTATTGTTCTCACAGCATTTGGGAGTGAGTTCCATAGTTGTGCGCTTATGTAGGAGAAGCTGGATGCGTAAGTTGTTTTGTATTTTAGTCCTTTACAATTTGGATAATGTACCTCTGTCTCCTTCAGCTCCTCCGAATCTGCTACTCTTGCCTCAACAGAACAGATTCATTCTCTGAGAGTTAAGAGTTCTTTGCATCGAGCACACACATATAAACCTCTCACCAACTGGGAAATAATCATACATGTGATAATCAGTGCAAAAGACTGGATAGCACCCCTCTCACTGCTGGACTGCTATCTGCATCTTAGTATGATTGAGCTGTTTAATTAAAACTTAAGGGATATTAAATATAAAGAGCCTTAAGGTTATATGGTTTATTGTGATTTAGTGTTTGCTTCTCAGAAATTAAACTCCCCTGTTATAATAATTAGAATGACTATAAATTAAGACTACAAATGAAGAGATGTGCAAGGGGTGAGTGGGAATCAAGATTGAACTAGGCTCTGTGTGCCTTGTAGAGGCTATCTGTTAACGCTGTAGGCTGTGGCAGAAAGTTTACAATTTAAAACAATGGGAAAAAGGACTTTATACTATGGAAACTAGTTAATAAAAGTTTGATTTTTTTAAATTCAAATTGTCTATCAATAAACCTACAATTCCTCTTTTATCTCGAATCTTTAATCGCCAAAGGATAGAGCAAAATAATGTTCACTTACTCAGAGGAATGTACTCTTCTTTCAGTTCTAGCGCTGCATTTACTAAGGTTCCCTTTGTCTAATACAGTACTACATTTTATTTAAAGATCAGAACTCATTCGGTATGACATATATGCAAATAAGGGAAAACAGGAGGGGGCAAAAACACTCATCAATGTACATGACATTTTTGCTGTTCATTCTTTAAATGCCATATAATCTATAGAGGCTCCAGTGTTATCCAGAACTGACAACTCTACGGCATAACAGATGGAAAACCAAATAATTATTTCCAAAGCCTGATAGACCACCAATCGCATAGTACATTTGCTGCTAAGCAGTTCACAAAAAAAATTAAGGGAGAGGTTGAGAAACAGGGAAAAAGGAGGGGGGGGGGGGTAGAAACATGAGGAAAGGGTTGCGAGAGGATGAAACTGAAGGTGTAACATAGTAGATGACGGCAGAAAAAGACCTGCACGGTCCATCGTCTGCCCAAGAAGATAAATTCATATGTGCTACTTTTTTATTTGTACTGTCCTTTTCAGGGCACAGACCGTATATGTCTGCCCAGCACTATCCCCGCCTCCCACCACCGGCTCTGGCACAGACCGTATAAGTCTGCCCAGCACTAGTCCCGCCTCCCAACCACCAGCCCCGGCACAGACCGTATGTCTGCCCAGCACTAGCCCCGCCTCCCAACCACCAGCTCGGGCACAGACCGTATAAGTCTGCCCAGCACTAGCCCCACCTCCCAACCACCAGCTCGGGCACAGACCGTATAAGTCTGCCCAGCACCATCCCCGCCTCCCAACCACCAGCTCGGGCACAGACCCTATAAGTCTGCCCAGCACTAGTCCCGCCTCCCAACCACCAGCCCCGGCACAGACCGTATGTCTGCCCAGCACTAGCCCCGCCTCCCAACCACCAGCTCGGGCACAGACCGTATAAGTCTGCCCAGCACTAGCCCCACCTCCCAACCACCAGCTCGGGCACAGACCGTATAAGTCTGCCCAGCACCATCCCCGCCTCCCAACCACCAGCTCGGGCACAGACCCTATAAGTCTGCCCAGCACTATCCCCGCCTCCCAACTACCAGTCCCGCCTCCCACCACCAGCCCAGGCACAGACTGTATAAAGTCTGCCCAGCACTATCCCTGCCTCCCACCACCGGCTCTGGCACAGACCGTATAAGTCTGCCCAGCACTATCCCCGCCTCCCAACACCAGCTCTGGCACAGACCATATAAGTCTGCCCAGCAGTATCCCTGCCT
Source organism: Microcaecilia unicolor (assembly GCF_901765095.1). Lineage (NCBI taxonomy): Eukaryota > Metazoa > Chordata > Amphibia > Gymnophiona > Siphonopidae > Microcaecilia > Microcaecilia unicolor. Next base: position 525,914,003 of record NC_044033.1, read on the forward strand.
CCCACCACCAGCTCTGGCACAGACCGTATAAGTCTGCCCAGCACCATCCCCGCCACCCAACCACCAGCCCCGGCACAGACCGTATAAGTCTGCCCAGCACTAGCCCCGCCTCCCAACCACCAGCCCCGGCACAGACCGTATAAGTCTGCCCAGCACTAGCCCCGCCTCCCAACCACCAGCTCTGCTACCCATTCTAGGCTAAGCTCCTGAGGATCCCTTCCTTCTGCACAGGATTCCTTTATGTTTATCCCATGCATGTTTGTTTACTTACTGGTTCTGAAGCTCTGTTTGAAAAGCTAGGCTTTGATTAGTTTTTTAAACTTTGGGCAGGAGGCTTCCATTCAGTCTTCAGAGAGTAGGGAACTCCACAGATGAGGGCCAACATAACAAAAAAAGAGCCCCTGAAATGTAAATTACTTACCTGTAGCAGACATTCTTTGTGGAAAAGCAGGATACAAGTCCACAGATGGGCGACGCCAACCAATGGAGCCTGGCACAGAGAAAGCTTCCCTAGCGTAAGAATTCGCTGGAAGCTTTTGAGAAGTCTCACCACACATGCACACCATTTTCCACTCATTGCTGTCATGCAGAACCTCCTTTGGTCCATAAGAAAGCTTGGTGGTATATGAGGATTGGAAACCTGCTGTCCTGGGAAAACACATGCCACATGTAAAACTTTTCTCCAAGGACAAGAGATTCTATCCAAACCTACTGACGTATCAGGAGTCTCTAAACAGTAATAAGATATTAACTGTAAACAATGTCCATGTTGCAGCTTTACAACATTTCTTCCATCGAGACTAACCTCAAGTGGGTTGCCAATACACCCACTGTTGTGACATTATGTGCCCTGACATGACCCTCAAACATCACGTTTGCCTGGACATAAGTGAAGAAATGCAATCTGCTAGCTAATTAAAGTGCACTTGACAACAACCATCTCTGGCTTACTGGAGTAAAAAAAAATAAAAAATAAATAAATAAAAAGCATGGTGGACTTTTAAGGGCTTTAGAGTACATGCTAAGTATTAAGGCTCATTTGCAATCCAATGTGTGAAAGATTCTTTTCACCTTTGTGGGCATGAGGCCAAAGGAAAAATGCTGGCAGGATGATTAACAAAAAAATCACCCTACAGATTTCGTACAGGATGAATCAGTCACTACAGCAGAAATTACTACCACCGAAAATAAGACCTTCAATGTCAAGTACTTCAGATCACACTCATCTAGTGGTTCAAAGAAAGGCTTCAGCTAGGTTTTGGCATTAGGGGCCCAATATTCAAAGGATTTATGCTCCTAAGCTGGCCTTTTTGTAGTTTTGGTTTTTATTTTGCATGTGTTAAATGGCCTCAACTATATATAACTTGTAACCACTCGCCTCCACCTACCCTCCTCTCCTCTTTCCTCTACACATTAATTGATTTGATTACTTTATTTTTTTGTCTATTAGATTGTAAGCTCCTTGAGCAGGGACTGTCTTTCTTCTATGTTTGTGCAGCGCTGCGTATGCCTTGTAGCGCTATAGAAATGCTAAATAGTAGTAGTAGTAGTAAATAGGTGCAACCAGAAAAAAAAAAAAGGCCAAAAAGTTCTATTACTGGTTATTCAACTTAGTTTCAAGAACTTTATTTTTTTTTGCTGACTTTTCTTCTGGTCACAGAGATTGGTGGACTGATTTTTAAGATTTCTAGGTTGAACCTTTGTGTTTGAACTTTAGAATGCTGTTGCCTAGAATGTTGCTTTAACATTTTTTATTTTGCAACGAAAAATGGATTGTTTGCACCCAGAACACAGCTTCCTTGCAAATGGTTCTGCCCACATCCATTGTATATAGGCTCAGTCAACACACGTTAAACTTGCATTTTTTTTCAATTTTATTTGAAAACATGTACATTTTTAGACAAATGGTATTAGTATATAAATTTGATTTTGTTTATACACAATATAAAGACATTTCCTTCATTATGTTTCAATTATAAAGACTGGAAGGAAGATCCACAGGCAAGATGGGCCGTCTTGGGCACAAGAATAATAAAAATGAGTTGTATAATGCTTAAGCGCACAAACACATCAGAAGAGGTAACCATGTTAGTGTGAGAGATACTTTCATTGCCACATCATCATAAGCAAAAAGCACGCTCGTTCTAACAGAGAAATGCAGACATGCAGGTTATTAGCTAAAATTTGGCATGCCGTACAAAAAGGCATATGCGTGTGCACACAACAGCTACACAGAGCTGTGGACCAGCTTAAAATAGCTGTCGGTTTATTTAACCAACGTGGTTTCAGAAAATGTCTTACTGAAGCACAGTAGACCATCAGCATCCTCATTTTAACTGCCAGAAAATAAGAAACTCATCTGCAGTGCATTAGATATTAGTTCCCTGGGTGTTCAGTGCCAGCCAGGTTATACGATGCATGCTAAAAAGAAACCAAATGGTCTTAAACCGAGTTTAATAAATGCAGGATTCTGAAGAACATGAGTTCATTACTGCAGCACTCAGGCATGCCTGATTTTGGACGGTGTGTAGTTTTTATCTATTGCTTCATCTTGTAAAAACATGTGGAGACATCGTTCATTCTGTGCCAAAGGGTGGCCTGCAACTCTGAGAAGAAAATAAAAATTTCAATTAGATTATTTTTTTGTAGAAAATGTTTGAGCAAACCTCCAGAAAGGGGAGTAAGTCAGGTTATTAGTTGCAATTGAGTGTGTTATTTTAAATAGCCTCCCCCCCTCCACCCCCCAGAGGTTTATGGTCATAAAATGAACAAATCATCTTCTCCCTCACCTTAGAAGCATCAAATCCAGAATCATCCACACAGGACATTCAGCACAGTAAAAAAAAAAAAAAAAAAAAACCAACCCTATTTGACAAATCAAACTTTGACACTACCTTCCACTTCTATGCACAATATACAGTAAAGCTTTTTTTTTTTTTTTCTGATACCCTTAATTACAGCAAGTTAGATTGGTGAATGTGTATACTGAAAGGTAAAAGACAGTAGTGCATTACAGATTTCCTGTAACCAGTTCCATTCACTCCTATTGATCTCAAACTAATATCTTCAGGTCTTGCTTCCTTTCACTCTTTTTAAATCAAACAAAATAAAACATGGAAAAGAAAATAAGATGATACCTTTTTTATTGGACATAACTTAATACATTTCTTGATTAGCTTTCGAAGGTTGCCCTTCTTCGTCAGATCGGAAATAAGCAAATGTGCTAGCTGACAGTATATATAAGTGAAAACATTCAAGCATTACTATGACAGTCTGACAGGGTGGGAGGATGGGGGTGGGTCGGAGGTATGCATGGGGACATCAAAGCATATCATTGATATTCTAACAGGGTGGGTGTGGACAGGTGAGGGGAGGGTGATCAACAGAGACATACAGCTTTATGGTTTATAATGGGTTAGGAACCCCAGGTCCTTGTTAAGTCCTTTCTGTTGGGTGTTAAAATATTCAATCATTCTGACTTCAAAGGTCTTACGTTCTTGTATGGTTTTAAAGTTACCTTTCAGTATTCTCACTGTGAAATCACTGGTACAATGTCCTGGTTCTGTGAAGTGCTGTCCCACCGGGGTGGGGGCCCTACTGGCTGTATTGTTCATGTGATGTCTATGTAAATTGAATCTTGTCTTAAGCATCTGGCCTGTTTCTCCAATATAGCATCCTTCGTTACATTTTTTACACTGAATGATATATACCACATTGGAAGATGAGCAAGTGAAAGATCCCTTTATGTTAAATATCTTTCCTTTGTGGATGACTGTGGGGGTCCTGTGAAATATTTTGGCATAGTTTGCAACTGGATAAATTACAGGGAAGTGTGCCCTTCTGTTCCTTTTTAGTCTGTGATGGAAGTTTACTTCTGATTAGCTTGTGTTTTAAGTTGGGTGGCTGTCGGAAGGCCAGTACTGGTGGGGATGGGACTATCTCTTTCAGTAATTCATCCTCCTGGAGTATAGGTTGTAGATCTCTTATGATTTTCCTCAGTTTTTCCAGCTCTGGATTGTATGTCACTACAAGGGGGATTCTGTCTGTGGATTTTTTCTCCTTGTACTGTAGCAGATTCTCCCTGGGTGTTTTGAGGGAGAAGGCAATATTCTTGGAGATTATTTTGGGGTTGTAGCCTGTTTGAAGGATGCAGTCAGGCTTTTAAGGTATCTGTCTCTGTCCCCTGGGTCAGAGCAGATACGGTGGTATCTTGTGGCTTGGCTGTAAATGATGGATCTTTTTGTATGTGAAGGATGGAAGCTGGAGTTGTGGAGGTAGCTGCATCTGTCTGTGGGTTTCTTGTATATAGATGTTTGTATACAGCCATCACTGATTGAGACCGTGGTGTCCAAAAAATTGACTTTTTCTGGGGAGTAGTCAATTTTGAATCTGATTGTAGGATGGTATGTATTGAAGGCAGAATAACATTGTTTCAGAGTTTCTTCACCCTCCATCCAAATCATAAAAATGTCATCGATGTACCGGTAGTATTTTAGAGGTTTGGTCTGGTGTGTATTCAGAAATGTGTCTTCCAGCTCAGCCATAAAAAGGTTGGCATATTGGGGTGCTGTCCTGGTGCCCATCATTTGTAGATAGATATCATTGTTAAAGCGGAAGTAGTTGTGAGTTAAAATGAATTTGATTAATTTTGTAATAGTTTCTGGTGAGTATTGATGGTCCAGTGTGGATTTTTTTAGGAGTCTTCCACATGCAGCTATGCCATCCGCATGTGGAATGTTGCTGTATAGTGATTCTCCATCCATCGTGACCAGAAGGGTGTTAGGTGGTAGTTGCTTGATATTTTTCAATTTATTCAGAAAGTCTGTGGTGTCTTGTATGAAGCTGTTAGTTTTGTGTACGAGAGGTTTCAGAATTCCCTCTATGAATCCAGATATTTCTTCCGTGAGTGTGCCAATACCTGATATGATTGGTCTGCCAGGGTTTCCCGGTTTGTGGATCTTGCGTAGCATGTAGAATGTGCCCACAGCAGGCTGGTTTGGTATGAGTTTCTTCAGGTGAGGTTGCGCTTGTGTAGGAAATGTTTTGATAAGGTCTTTCAGCTGTTTTGTGTAATCCTGTGTGGGGTCCTCAGTTAGTTTCTTGTAGTATTTATTGTCTGGGAGCTGTCTGTGCCCCTCTTCAATGTATTTTTGTATGTTCATAATTACCACTGCGCCTCCTTTGTCTGCGGGTTTGATGATAATGTGTTCATTAGTTTGTAGGGTTCTTATGGCCGCTCTTTCTGGTGGGGTAAGATTGTACAGGATTCTCTTTTGTTTGTTGAAAAGTTGGGATTTCACCCTATGTCTGAAACTTTCTATGTAATTATCCAGCTTGTAGTTTTGTCCCTCCTGTGGGGTGAAATAAGTGTTCTTTCGTTTAAGACTGTATTCCGGTCTGTTTGGTGTCCCTTTATTATAGAAATGTGTTTTAAGGCGAATTTTTCTAAAGAATTCTTCTAGGTCTGAGTATAGTTGGATTTCATCTAGTTTCCTGGATGGGCAGAATGAGAGCCCTTTGGAGAGCACAGAGACCTCATGCTGTGATAACTGATGGTTCGAGAGGTTTATTATCCCCATTTGGTTTGCATCTGTAAAGGTGTGATCAGTATTCCCTGGTTTGTTTGGGCTCTGATTTTCACATGCCTCAGATGTGTATCCAAGTGTCTCCAAGGAGTCTGGGGATGTTGGTTCTGCAGAGTTGTAGCTATTCAAGGATAAGCAGTTTCTCTCTCTTTGATTTTGAAGAAGAGAATATAGCTTTATTTCCTTTTTGTGGATAGCAATGTATTGTTTTTCTCCTTGGATGTTATGTAGGTCCTCTTTAAGTTGGTTCACAAGGTGTGGATGTAATTCCTCCATGTTCCTCATGATTACATCCCTTTGGGTTTGTATTATTCTTTTTTTACTTGTAGAGTTGATGTATAAGTTCATTTCTTAGTTTCTGACTAGTGCGTTTGCAGAGTTTCTCTGCATAGTCAGAATTGTAAGTTGAATGTTTTCACTTATATACACTGTCAGCTAGCACATTTGCTTATTTCCGATCTGACGAAGAAGGGCAACCTTCGAAAGCTTATCAAGAAATGTATTAAGTTATGTCCAATAAAAAAGGTATCATCTTATTTTCTATTCCATGTTTTATTTTGTTTGATTTCTATTGATAACCTTAAGAGTGGACTAACACGGCTACCACACTCCTCTACTCTTTTTAAAAAATCCACATTTTTAAACTGGAGAATTCTATAGTAAGGAGATGTGTAAAACTGGTAGTAGAAAATAAAATCGCAATTTCCTCAACAACAAAAAAAAAAACCATGGACATGGAAGAGGATCAAATATATAAGATCACGTTCATTGTTGATTTAATCTTGAATTGAGAATGAATGTGACTGTTGAGCAGACTGGATGGATCATTCAGGTCTTTATCTGCTGTCACTATGTTAATACATAGGATGGTGAACCCAACTTGCGCTAAATGAGGCAAGTCTCACTGGGAACGATTTTGGCTGTCAGGACCTGAGGCACAGCTGTGTTGACATCAGAGTAAAACTTACCCCTATAAGAGCTACTTGCAGCTGTAGCCTGAAGGGACAAGGACTTTGTGAGCTCTTTCAGAGCCATGTGGAGGCTTGGGACTTTACATCTTTCCCTGTCCCCAACTGCCACATGGAAGTGAAGAATTAAACTGTGAAGAATTAAACTGTAAAGGCCTGATCCTGTTACTCCTATGGTAGGTCCCACGGATAAGTTTGTGGATGCCGGGGAAGGTATTTGCCTCAGTGATTTCTCCTATTTTAGTGGATAGCCCTTTCAAACCTCTACCTCCCATATTCTACCGCCCATAAATTTCATTGATGGTCTACCCTCTGGTTCTTGAATCTGGAGAGGGTGATATGAACACAGGAGGTGATAATTCTAACAGTCTGACAGAGTGGGAGGGTGCTGAAATAGAATTTAGATGGGACCTTAATACCCTCAGAGATGTTTATTTTTGCATCCGCAATGGCTACTACCAAGTTAACTGTGATTAAGTCAGTTCATTTCTCAGTTTATGTAATTTTTTATATGGCCTTCTTCTACTGTTCCCCCTAGAATTTTCAAATGCAGAATTGTGGAAGATGACTAGACTAGAATCTAGTGTGTCAATTTGCCCTTCCCAATTATGTAACTTTTCTGCTGAAGCTCCTGTCAACTTCGCAAGAAGAAATGATTAGAACAGCAAAGAGATTTCTGCTCATACTTGAATTAATTACCTTATTGGAGAATGCAAATCAAGCTTTAATGAAATAATTTTAAGAATTTCAACAAGCATGTACTTGAAAAAGAAATCAGAAAAAGACACAGAAACACAGGGAAAACCCTTAATAGAAGAATTAAACGTCATCCATTAGTCCACAATATTGCTGGAATCAAGTTGGAAATAAAGATACAGAAAAAGGAAAAAAAAAACACCTTAACAAGGCAGATGAATCCTATACAGCAACAGCCAGATTATGTACTAACCAAGGGGAACTACCATCACAAGCCAACACTAATTCCAATTGCTTAGGTTCAAGAAATCTCACACTAGAAAGCCGTGCGAAAAATACAACAAAGAAAATGTTCCACTCAATGTGGAAACTCAAAAGAGTAAAACCTTTCTTCCCAAGGGAAACATTCTGCAGCCTGGTACAATCAATGGTGCTAAGCCACCTAGATTACTGCAATGCCATCTATGCCGGATGCAAAGAACAAATCATTAAGCAACTCCAAACTGCTCAAAACACAGCAGCCAGACTCATATTTGGAAAAACAAAATACGAAAGCGCCAAACCCCTAAGAGAAAAACTACACTGGCTGCCACTTAAAGAACGTATTGCATTCAAAATCTGCACCCTGGTTAATAAAATCATTCATGGTGAGGCCCCGGTCTACATGCCAGATCTCATAGACTTACCAACCAGGAACACAAAAAGGTCAGCACGCACATTCTTGAATCTCCACTACCCCAGCTGCAAAGGACTAAAATATAAATCAACATATGCATCCAGCTTTTCCTATATAAGAACGCAACTATGGAATGCACTACCATACGCCATAAAAACAATGCACAACCTAAAAAACTTCCGAAAATCACTAAAAACCAACCTGTTCAATAAAGCATACCATAATGATCCATCCTAAATACTAGACAACAAAACTTACACCAGAACTGGACAAAACCGAACTCTCTACACCTGACTGCTTCATTTACTTTGCCGCTAATGAACTTTAACGCAATACCACTTTATTTCTCATTCCGGAAATGAATTCTCTATACTTGATTCCTTTCTAATCTGTCACTTATGAACTTTAATGCAATAGCACTTTGTATTTCTCATCCTGGAAATGGCGATCACTATTACGGAATAATGTAAGCCACATTGAGATTGCAAATAGGTGGGAAAATGTGGGATAAAAATGCAACAAATAAATAAATAAATAAATAACCTATCATCGCCATTAAATTTTACATAACATAACAAGAAATTTAAACAAGACAATTTGTTTTTGAAATCAAAATGGGATCTCACTAAGGATAATTAGCAGTATAATAAACTTGTGTTTTATTTTCTGTTAAAAAGAATGACTTGTTCAGTTGAAATGTTAAAATATTATGTCCTGGAAGTTTTGTATGTGTCAGTGGAGGATTTGCCTGTGATTCCTAAAGCTTTTTAAGCGCCCACCTCTATCAAGAGAATGTGGGGTCAAATCAGGAGAGTTTAACGAGTTCTTCTCTAGGAGGGATTTAAAATTTGACTTATTAGAGACATCCGTGGAAGAAAACTAAATAGTAGTAACATTTTAGCGTTCTATTGATATAGATGAGATTAAAAAAAAAAAAGATTTTAAATATCAGCATATTATTTCATGGTTATAAGATCGATGTTTTTCCACATTTGACTTTTAATACCTTAGAGATAAAGAGAGAATTTCTGTTTCTATGTGGTCTAAAGCAGAGCTTAACAATTTTTTTTTTTTTTTTGGGGGGGGGGGGGGGGGGGACACACAATCCCATGGCCGTGGCTGCTGCAATGCCAGCGACCCGCTCCGTGTAATGCTAGCAACTCCACAGAGGCACATCTAAATTAAATATCAGAATACAACAACATTTTCTTTTCAACTTTCTCAATAGATTTTTTGGAAGGAAGAGAAAGGGAGGTGCAATTTGATTTGTGTATTATCAGAGTTTTAGAGGGATATATTTTGCAGTCTTGATTTATGAGGAATAGAAGAGGATAAGTAATGCAGGAGATCTTATTAGAAGTATTCCTTTTTTTTTTTTTAATTTACATGACCTTCTCCAGTGGTGCTTTTGGGATGTGACAGGCTTCCTTATTGTTTACGATTTTAATTTTCTCCTTTTGCCTACAATTGACAGAACTGTAATAATTTTTTTATGAAAAAAAAACCCCCAGACAAGATCATGGACATTACAGACATCTTAATCTTTAGCACCCTCAATTTGGCATTAGATTTCTGTATATCAAAGGGGTTAATGGCTTATCACTTTTGCACAAAATGCTGAGTCCTATTTAGGATACCTTTCAAATAGTGATTCCCATACTTCAGTTTGTTACTAATATCATCAAAATTACAGATACAGTGCACTGGAAAAGTCTTTATAGCCTTGTTTAAAACAGTTCAAAACGCATTCATGTAGAAGCTGATTTCACTGATCTACACAACATACTGCATATTTTCAACATGAAAGAATTACAAACATCTTCAAAAAGTTATTAATAAGCCCAAAATTCTCCACACTATTTGCCACAGTAACATAGTAACATAGTAGATGACGGCAGAAAAAGACCTGCACGGTCTATCCAGTCTGCCCAACAAGATAACTCATATGTGCTAATTTTGTGTATACCCTACTTTGATTTGTACCTGTGTTCTTCAGGGCACAGACTGTATAAGTCTGCCCAGCACTATCCCAGCCTCCCAACCACCAGCCCTGCCTCCCAACCACCGGCTCTGGCACAGACCGTATAAGTCTGCCCAGCACTATCCCCGCCTCCCAACCACCAGCCCCACCTCCCGATCTTGACTAAGCTCCTGAGGATCCATTCCTTCTGCACTATTTGCCACAGTAAACATTTCCGTTTACAAAACTTGCCGTATCAAGGCCCATATGTTAGAGACAAAACTGAATTAAAAAAAAATGTAAATAGAGAGGTGTGATAGCCGTGTTAGTCCACTCTTAAAGGTTATCAATAGAAATCAAACAAAATAAAACATGGAAAAGAAAATAAGATGATACCTTTTTTATTGGACATAACTTAATACATTTCTTGATTAGCTTTCGAAGGTTGCCCTTCTTCGTCAGATCGGAAATAAGCAAATGTGGTAGCAGATAGTATATATAAGAGAAACATCAAAGCACTACTTTGACAGTCTGACCGAGTGGGAGGGTGGGGGTATGCATGGGGACATCAAAGCATTTCATTGATATTCTAACAGGATGGGTGTTGGTAGGTGAGAGGAGCAGAGAAATACAACTTTATGGTTTATAATGGGCTAGAAAACCCAGATCCTTATTAAGTCCTGTCTGTTGGGTGTCAAAATATTCAATCATTCTGACTTCAAAGGTCTTACGGTCCTGTATTGTTTTAAAATTACCTTTCAGTATTCTTACTGTGAAATCACTGGTGCAGTGTTCTGGTCTTGTAAAGTGTTGGCCCACAGGGGTGGGGGCTTGACTGGCACCGGCTATTTTCATGTGATGTCTGTGCAGATTGAATCTTGTCTTAAGCATCTGGCCTGTTTCTCCAATATAGCATCCTTCATTACATTTTTTACACCGAATGATATATACCACATTGGAAGATGAGCATGTAAAAGATTCTTTTATGTTGAATATTTTTCCCTTGTGAATGACTGTGGGGTCCTGTGAAATGTTTTGGCATAGCTTGCAGCTGCATATGTTACAGGGAAACGTGCCCTTTTTTAAAACAATACAGGAACGTAAGACCTTTGAAGTAAGAATGATTGAATATTTTGACACCCAACAGACAGGACTTAATAAGGATCTGGGTTTTCTAGCCCATTATAAACCATAAAGTTGTATTTCTCTGCTCCTCTCACCTACCAACACCCATCCTGTTAGAATATCAATGAAATGCTTTGATGTCCCCATGCATACCCCCACCCTCCCACTCGGTCAGACTGTCAAAGTAGTGCTTTGATGTTTCTCTTATATATACTATCTGCTACCACATTTGCTTATTTCCGATCTGACGAAGAAGGGCAACCTTCGAAAGCTAATCAAGAAATGTATTAAGTTATGTCCAATAAAAAAGGTATCATCTTATTTTCTTTTCTATGTTTTATTTTGTTTGATTTCTATTGATAACCCAAAAAAATTTAAAAATCAGATCTTGTTCACCATAAAAATAACAAGCAGTAACCCATGACAAAAAAATGATAAAACAATAAATTACTTGGGAAAAAACATATGCAACAATCATCAAAAAAGTGGAGGAAAAGTCCTCATAAAACTATTATAAAAAGACACCCATAAAATAAATCATGGAGGCCACAAATCAAATTGTATCCAGTGAAAAAGTAATCATAGATCTAAAAAAACCTACATAAATAATGTGTTTCTTTATTTTATAGCATATCTCTTTATATCAAAAAAATCATTTCTTTAATAAATATATTATAGAGATCAAAAAGTGCACTTAAGCTTTGTTGCTAATAGTGATTCACTCCGCAGCATTGGAACTTCAAAGAACTCAAGACATAAAGCTCCTCATTCGGCATCCCAATGGAACCAATCTTCTAATGTTGAAGCAATGTTATAGCCCCCAATATAGCATCATGGATCAACAGAGGTAGGCATAGGTCCCAACGGGGATCCGTTTCGCTACGGCTTCTTCTGGAGACCTAGCCATGAGGACACCGTTGCCTTGTAAACCTGCGGTTTTCATTGTACTTTTTGAGCTCTACAATATATTTATTAAAGAAATGACTTCTTAATATAAAATAGACAGTTATTTGTGGAGGTTTTTTTAGACCTATAATTACTTTTTCACTGGATACAATTCGAGTTGTGGCCCCCCCATGATCTATTTTATGGGTGTCTTTTTGTATCAGTTTTATGAGATCTTTTCCTCTACTTTTTTGATGATTGTTACATGTTTTTCATGAGTAATTTATTGTTTCATCACCATATGTTAGAGAGCCACCAGTGTCTGATCACATTAGCTGATCTGATCTCAATACCCTTCCACTGTAAGAAGTTAATTTGAAGCAAATGCCTATACATAATGAACATGAAGCTGCTGAAACTCGGTGGTAAAGAATACAAGAATATTTAAAAACCTTTGTAAAGTGCAGACAAGCTAAATAAGACAGGTGGTCCCACAAAACAGAAGCAGGTGTAGCGAAGTGACTCAAAGGCTTACATCCTAAGCTGGAGAAACTTTCCAGTGTGAGCTCCATTGATGACATCACTAATGTTCTATTAATGACATCACTAATGCTATCCTGTTTTCCTTTGGAACAAATGCTGACTGCTCGACAACTGGCACTGTGGCTTCCTGGACTATGGGATGGTCTCCCCGAGAGCTGCTGAGCAGATGGCATTCAGCTATTGAAAAGGGGTGAAATCTTCTGTAGCAGACTGGCTAACTTACTGACAAGGGTAGTACAGCAGGACTGATGGGATGGGAGGACAGAGCTCTCTGGTAAGTAAACACACACTTGCATAGGAATGGGGGGGGGGGGGGGGGGGGGAGGGTAACCTCGAGAGAACTACTAATGCCCATAGAATGGGAAATAAAGTTCTGAATTGAGGAAGCAATGGAAGAGGCAGACTTGAATTTTGTGGCAATCATGCAGATGTGCTACAAGAAAGCAAAGTTAACTCCCTGTAACAAGTGATCTCCAAGGACAGAAGGCCAATTAATCTTACATGGGGGCGACATCATCCATGGAGCCTGGTGAGGAAAACGCTGCCTAGTATAATTTTATTTTAAGAGTTTGAGGCAGCGCTCCCACCGTGCACATGCAGACGCATTCTCACCTGATTTGCAAGTGTGGGACCAACAGTCCTATAATATGGCTAATAATAAATCCAAATCCTAGAGGAGGTGGGAGGGTATGTAAGACTAATTGGCCTGCTGTCCTTGAAGAACACCTGCTACAGGTAAGTACTTTCACTTTCTCCAAGGACAAGAGGCCATATTAGTCTTACATGTGGGAAACCCTAACTCCCAGGCTCACCCAAAACAAATAAAAACGGGCCTAGGAGGGCGGAGTTAGATTCTAGATAAATTCTGCAAGACTGTCTGACCAAACCAGCTGTCGCTTCACGTATCACGCTCAAGGCAGTAGTGGGATGTGAATGTGCAAAATCTTTTCAATGGAGGTTAATCTCAAGTGGGCTTCCGATGCAGCCATTATGACATCTGACATTATGAGCCTTGACATGGCCCTCCAGAGTTAGCCCAGCCTGGGAATGCAGTCTGCAAGCTAATTTGAAAGAGTGTGTTTACCAATGGCCACCCCCATTCTGTTGGGATCAAAAGAAAGAAAGGAAAAAAAAATTGAGCAAACTGTCTATAAGACCTAGTATGCTCCAGGTAAAATGCAAAGGCTCGCTTGCAGTCCAAGGTGTGCAGTGTGCTTTTGCCAGGATGAGCATGCGAAGAATGGTGGCAGAACGATTAAGATGGAACTCGGACACTACCTTTGGAAGGAACTTAGGGTGGATATGAAGAACTACTCTGCTGTGATGAAATTTTGTGTAAGGTGGATCTGCTACTGGGGCCTGAAGCTCACTGACCATGCAAACTGAAGTAACTGCCACCAAGAACAAAACCTTCCAGGTCAAAGTACTTCAGATGACAGGAACCTAGTGATCAAAAAGAGCTTTCATCAACTAGGTAAGAACATCACTGAGGTCCCATGACACAGGCGGAGGTTTGACAGGGAGGCCTTGTCAAAAGCAAACCTCACACAAATTGAACTACTAGATGGTGTCCTATACGGTGATGGTAAGCACTAATTGCACTGAGGTGAACCCTTACGGAGCTGGTCTTGAGACCTGATTCGGACAGGTGCAGAAGGTATTCAAGAAGGTTCTGTGTAGGGCAGAGAAAGAGGATATAGGACCCTGCTCTCACAGCAGACAGCAAACTTCCTCCCTTTGAAAGTGTAACACCACTTAGTAGATTCTTTCCTAGAAGCCAGCAAGACTTTGGAGACACCCTCCAGGAGATTCAAGGAAGCCTATTCTACACTCTCAACATCAAGGACATAAGAGCCAGAGACTGGAGATTGGGATGCAGATCTGCATTAGGAGGGTTAAAAAACATTCCAATCTCCATGGTTCTTCAGAGAATAACTCCAGAAGAAACAGGAACCATAACTGTCTGGGCCAATAAGGAGGGTGGCCAGTGAAACTGGTAATCGTGGAAAATATATAACAAGTGTAGAAAAATGGTACAGCCTGAGGCCTTGTGGAAAAAGATAGGTCAAGTAATAGGACCTAGAAATCAAATGGGCCTCTCTGTATCAAAAGATGACAAGAAAACAGTGACACTGGTTTCTGACAGTTTGGAAGATGCTAGATGTCGAAACTAAGAGATGACGAAATAACTGTATAAACACCAGAGGTGCAAGAAGAAAAGGAGAAGTTGTGGTCAGAAGTCCAGTACGAACCAGGTGTGGAAAGTTGGGGTTTTTCAGTTATGAAAATCTGCGGTTAGAAGTGTCATAACAGTCATCTGGAAAATTAGGCGTAACATGTTTATCGGTTGTAATTGGATATAACAAAAGAGAGGGAACGAAGTACAAACTAAAGTCCAAACAAAAAAACAGCACCATGGGCCTTTAAAAATGGAACACAGTTCTTTAATGAATGAGCCTTGACAAAAAGACCCGACACGGGCCGTGTTTCAGTGACTAGCACCTGCGTCAGGGGTCACAGTGATGACGTGGAAAACTTGGGGAATAACTCGAATATATTCCTCTACAATATATTATTCCTTACCCCACGTCTCATATAGTAAAAGCTACAAAGCAACAAGGCACTTTCACTTTCTGTATCCAAACGTGGGGTAAGGAATAATATATTGTAGCGGAATATATTTGAGTATTGCTTGCCTTCTGGAGACCAAAATCTTAGCCACTGAATCAATGAAATTGAAACAGAGTTGGGCACAAGATTTTTTTTTTTTTGTTACTTGCAGCTGTTGATTAGAAAACAGAGGGGAATAGCTATCCTTCTAGTTAAGCATCTGCAATACTCCATTCTCTCTCCCTGTGTTGATCTTGAGGGACAGTGGGCGACTGCAGTTGCAAAAAGCTTCCCATTACTATTGGCTGATCAATATACTATATACGGGCCAAATGTCTATGACCCGACATTTATCATGTATCCAAACAGGTATCAATATTTAAAGTTGATCACATCTTTGGGGGGGGGGGGGGGGGGAAGGACACCTAAGTGTCCCTAAGGATGCAACCCTGGAGAGAAAACATTTAAACACTTCAAGGTGCCAAGCAGCGAAGGACTCACTACAGAATTTTATCAGAAATTTGAGTCCATGCTTGTTTTTACTTACCCAAAAAAGTGAGGGATTTTTTTCTGAAGCTGCTCTTGTGGTTTCCCTATACCACTTCTCACCAAGAATTAAAGAACCATAACCCTTCTTAACTATGACTAAGATAAATGCAAACGTTTTGGCTGAAAAACTGGCCAAAGTGATTAGGTCCCTTGCCCATACATCTCAAAGTGGTTTAATCAAAGGCTGTATGGTGATGGATAATGCTCAAGTATTCTATTCATGTAGTTTATGCAACCAAACATGCCAGATCCCGCATGAAATCAGAATGAATTCAGATATAAAAGAGGTGACCGTACGCAATGTAATTCTTAAGGCATTTGTTTTTGCAGGCAATGTGTTATTATATTTTTCGCCACTGCAACAATCTCTACCATAGCTGTTCACCCTGTTACATGACTCTGGAACTCTGTCAGGATATACTAAGACAAACCATGCCGCTCAATATTCACTACAATACTCCAGTTAAATAGAAAGGGAGTCAGAGATGCAGGTTCATCTTAGCTCACCACGGAACAGGGCAGCTGTAGCCAGCTGACCCCCATGGTATTACTACAGGATCGCTTTTATAGGTTAAGATACGCCATCAATTAGCCATATACTTGGCAGGCAGGTAACTGCAAACCACTGGAATAGCCTCACAAAACACCTTACACATAACTAGACATTACCAAATAAGAGAAAGTACAAAAATGAGTAAAACAGAATGATATTTCTTCTATATTGAGTTCATTCTTTTGTAGGTAATACGATTTAATGGATGGCATTATTTTGTTCACCCATCAATGATGCAATGTTTATAACTGCAGTGCAATAACCTATAATCATTTCAAAATATAAAACAGACACTTCATATTCCATGAAGCTTACAATCTAGCAAAGACGAATAAGTTGGTTACTAAAGCAAACGCATTTTGTGAAACATGGTTAAACTAGCAACATTAAGACTGCGAAAAGACTGAAAAGTAATATCAAGTAGATTTTTACGAAGGACCACAATATGAACAGACAGCATGAAGGTAGCAGCTTGAAAGGCTGTTCTAGATCACAGGTTCTCCACCAGGTCCTCAGCACAAACTAAGCCAGTCTGGTTTTCAAGATATCCACAATGGATATGCATGAGAGATTTGCATACAATGGAGGATGTGCATTGATTTATCTCATACATTTCATCATGGGTGTCCTGAAAACCTGAATGGCCGAGTGTCTGAGGACTAGGTTGAGAATCCCTCTTCTAGACATATGGAGCAACAAGGCTGAAAGCATATGGTTAGGAAACGTAACAGTTCACCAACTCGTTGTAGGTCATTTGACCCATCAGTACAGCTTACTGCTTATCAAAACAGCATATTAATCCTTCATATTTTGTTTCTTCAAAAATTATATGCTACAAGGTTTCTAAAGATTTATCACTCCATAATGCATTTTTGAATAAGACAAATGATACCCATATGTTTTATGGTCTTTATAGGACTAAGTTTATTAATTTTCTCCGTGTGTAACTTCACATAAGGAGTCCATAGGTAAACGATCAGAAGTGCAATTATCAATTCTTACTGTTCAGAAGATAGTGCATTCCTTAAAAGCAAAAACCAGCATCAACCTAAAACATTTTCCCCATAAATGCTATAATTCTGAGATAATTTACATAAATTAAAGCAAAACAAATACAAAATTCAGGTCAATACCAGGATATGATCTTGCTGGAAGAGTTCCAGCAGATATGCTAATTTATGATGTTCACATAATCAAGCAGAGCAATTCCAAGCACAATGCTTTTCATGTTGGTTAGAAGATATGGAGAAGGTAAGAGAAAGGAATTTAGCTCAAACCATTTTCAGTTACCGAGTAAGGAAAGTTGAATTCAGCTACAGTACCCTGGGGGGGGCTCATAATCTCAGTTTGTACCTGAGGCAATGGAAGGCTAAGTGACCTGCCCAAGATCACAAGGAGATTTGAACTGGGCTTCCCTGGTTCTCAGCCTGCTGCTCCAATTCTCAACTGCCCAGAAGCAGTATTGTGAGGCACACAGGTTTGATTTCTAGGATGGGGTTAGACTGCTCCAAATCACAAGGTGGGAGAAATCTGAAGAACAGAGGCACAATCACAGCCACTGTCAGACCACATGCTGCTGCCTGGCCCCTTCAGATTGTCGATTTCTCTTATGCAACCCAGAGCAAAATATTGAGCAGCTGAGAATGAAAATGCACAGAACTTCACCTAAGAAGTCATTCAGTTAGAAGATGCCGACTCTTCAAATGTGTCTAACTATTCTGTGTTCTAGTTTGTGTATATAATTGGACACAGGTTGGGGAGCCAGGTGCTGTTCAGTGCCTGTAAGTCAAGGCTGTCAATACTTACTTGTTAATAAACTGTTCAAGCCCTTGCTTCCTTTCCTCTATAAACGCGTCATCAAATATTCCGTCATCTCCCCTGAAAGGGAGCTGCCGTAAAAAAGCTTTTCCAGGCAAGGATGGAACTACCACCTAAAGACAAGCAAATGTGAAAAATGATTAGAATCCTTAGGAGCCCCAGTGCAGCTTATTTGTTATTTAGGCATCCTTATCTTTGCCTGATCATCCCAAGAACCTCTATTTCTAGTCAGGTGGCTAGAGAACTCAGTCCCACGAGGAACACACTTTATACTCTTCTGCTATGTTCATCACTTGACAGGACTTTGAGGCTACTGACCTGTTCTAAACCATCTGTTTGCTTGTGTCCATTGTTAACTTTTAATCCAAAGTTAAAACAAAGCTCTCTTTTCATCCTGCACACTAGAATAGCCTTATTCACTCTGCCCTGTGATCCTTTATACCTGGAGCTCTGCAGTGATTTCACCAGCTTCCCTCAACTGTGCTCCATCTCCAGTCACCTTCTGTTCTCCACCAAAGACTCCCCATCTACTACATATCCTACAGAGGGTTATCTTTCCCTCCTGGAAATGCCTCATTTGCCTCTTTGGGCTCAAGCTTAGGAGATTGGATTAACCTTATATTTGTTGTGCACAATGATACTGATGCTTCTCAAACTTTATGCAGTCGCAACCCCATTTGAGTGGACAAATAAGCAATGACCCCAGCCCTACTTCACTCCCATGCTGCTACCTTAGACCCACATGTAGTGCTGGTGTGATGCTGCCATGTTCTACAGCTGCCACTGAAGCCACAGTAGCCAAGCTGTAGCACTCCTGTTGGACCCCCATTTTGGGGCCACGACACAGTTTGGAAAGTGCTGCCCTTCACAAATTACAAACATAACATTACAATGTCACAGGATGCACTAGTGCTTTTCTTTTTCATGGCTATTCTACTTTTTCTGTTTTTAAGTTTAGAGGATTTTTTTTTTTAACTAATTTGCCTACTTTCTTACTAACGCATCTTTTTACTGTGTACAAAAAAAAAAGGGGTAAAGAAAAGAATTCTCTTTATTCAGGTCACTGTCATTTGGACAGCAGCCAAAATCCTCCTGGATCTTTTGTTACTTGGGGGCTCTGCTCCATGCAATGAAAGAAAGCTTCTAGAAGAGGGTCATTCTGGGGCTTATAGTTGGCACCAGTAGCCGAGAAAGAAGCACCTTGGTGGCGTATATTAATTCACAGGAATGTGTTGATGTAAAAAAAATAGACAAAGTCTGGCTGCTAATAGCACACCTGGAATGTGGTCTTTGAGAAGGAGGTTTCCTGGCACAGACACTAGAAACAAAGTCCTGAAACATAAAATCCAGATTCTGAGACAGCCAGGTATACTTACTGTAAAACAAGTCACCATTAACAAATGTTCCTTGCATTAAAACCTATAATAAAGATTTCTTCCTCTCTATGAAATTCATCAAAACATCAAGAATGAAAGCACTCATTTTAAGAAGATCAACCTTCATAACTAATACAGTAAATGGCTGCATGAAAGACCAAACAGGTCTATCCAGTCTACCTAAGATTGGATTTTTTCATTTGAGGTAGGTGATTGTGAGTGTACCAGTTCCCATAAGGAAGCCAGCATAACTCTTCTTCCTGGTCCCACCACCATTCTCTACAATGCCAAAGAACTGGCCTCTACCGCTTCCACTGGTAGGCCACTTCAGATCATTATCTTCCTCTACGATTCTTATAAGAGCAATAATAAACCCAACCAACCATCCAGGTTCCTCTATCATGTCTTACTATTAATTTTTGTAATAACCCTGTTTTGGGTTAAATGTCTGTTCAAGGCAGAGAGTCTAGAAGTTTATATCAAATCAGTAAACAGTCGTCTAAAAAAAAGGAATATTTATCTGAGCCAATGTATGTCTAACTGTTATGGTCACCAGTGGCAGTTTCATATGTGTTGGCTCAAAACTTATTTTGTTGACAGCAACTTGGTATTTGAAATATACTTTGAAGTAGATTTTAGTCACAATTGTTGCACAATATACACAACGATTAAGCAATGACCTTAAGACTGTATTGAAAAAACTACACAATTTCTGATGGTCCCTTTATTTTCCTGAACACACCACATAAGTTATAGCAAGAGAGGATTAACAGAATTGTTCTGGAATACTGCGATACTTATATTTGGTGTTATTTGATGGTCAGGCTGTTAGGGGTTGTAACCTGCTCACAACTAATTTCCTAGATCAGAAATAAAATGGGAACCTTGAAATTCAAATCATCCACAGGGCACAGATGGTAGAAAACTAGACTGGGGCTATCAACATAGAGGTCCCTGCTTCCAAATTTTCAAAGAGAAGTCTGCAGATCTGCAAGCAGTGTCACTTAACACACAACCAGGAGCTTTTCCTGAACCCCAGGGAAAAAAAAAACAACTCACCTTGCTTTCTCGCTCTAGTTCACTTCGCAACCATTCAAAATCACTGTATCTTCTTCGAACAGAAGACTCTTTCAACTTGAAAATAGGAAGATTGGTCTAAGAGAAAAACATTTCAAAATTAGTGTTTAAGATGAAAAAAACATGATGCATAAATATTTTTAAACATAAGAAATCAAGGGACTTGATTAATTTATCATAATGAACAACTGACAAGAGACAGGAAAGGAGGTTGTTCATTTAAGTTTGTCAGTGCATTTCTTTATCATAAAGACTGGACTCTAGAGATCAAAGAGTGTGGGGAAGTCTAATTTAAAATTGGGATCCATAAACTAAGTATAATTCAACATTTTTTTCTACCAAGTGAAATAATTACAAATACATAACATACTATAAACAAACAACAATAAAGAGCAAATTCATACTATACGAAAGATCTCAGTAATTTGAAAAACAAAAGTACTATAAAACAATTTTAAGCTGCTTTGTGTGGAGAAAACACGTGCATAAACGGGTACAAATGTGTTGCTATTGGTTGTTCTTCTAAATTAAGTAGGTAGATTTTGCCACCATTTGTGCCTAGTCCAACTTAAAAAAAAACAACCTAGCTTTTAGCAACATGCAATTACTAATCTGAAGATTTTAAAACTGCAAATAAAGGAAAGTGACTATGGCATCCAAAAGTCTTGACACACTTCCAACTGATTTACTACTACTAAAAAAAAAAGTTTACAAAACCCCAAACATTTAGTTATTCATTACCCTTCAATTAGGTGAAAACAATATTTTGACCCTTCTAAACTAATAGATGGTGTATGTTCTAATTTCAACAACCACGGGTTACTTTCAGCAGCCTT
Organism: Microcaecilia unicolor; assembly: GCF_901765095.1. Classification (NCBI taxonomy): domain Eukaryota; kingdom Metazoa; phylum Chordata; class Amphibia; order Gymnophiona; family Siphonopidae; genus Microcaecilia; species Microcaecilia unicolor. Next base: position 525,935,260 of record NC_044033.1, read on the forward strand.
CTAAAATTCTTTATAACCCTCTGTTTGTAAACTCCTCCAGCAACCAGTTTCAACGGTGAGACAATTTTAGGAAATGGAACTGTTGAAGTCAACATTAAGATCTTCAGACCAATAAAAAAACTGATAGAACTGGCCAAAAGAAGAAATTAGGTCTTACTTAATAAATTTTCAATTAGTCCTTCCCACTGTTCCAGAATCTGTGGGATAGTTGTGTCCATCAACCAGCAGGTGGACATAAAGAACTGAAAACTGAGCCGAGACCTCTCTCTCTCAGCATCCAGTATAGCTCCTCAGTAATTACGTAGACAAGGAGTAAGGAAAAACTCTATAACCTAACACTAACCAGACAAGAAAACATGTATGGACCTCTCTCATCTCCAAGCAACTTGTAGTGAACAAAAAAGATATGCAGGAAGCACAATGCAAGGTGATAGTTATTATTTTAACCTACTACTTTGCACAGACTAAACATCTAAGAAACCTTGGGAGGGCCTCTGGAATAGTGGAAAGGACTAATGGAAACTAAATTATCAGGTAAGACCTAATGTCTCCTTCCATTACAAGCTTCTCACTATTCCTGAGTCTGTGGGATGTTCAAAAGCAATCCCTAGAGTGGGTGGGATCCTGGTGCTGACGCCCTGAAGACCGAAGCCCCAAAACCTGCTTCCAAGCATGCAGCAACGTCTACCCTGTAGTGCTTGGCAAAGGTATGCAGTGACAACCACATCATTGCCTTGCAAATATCAGTTGAAAACAGTAACATGGTGTCCGCCCAGGATGTCACTGTACATCTCGAAAAATGACCCCGCGAGGAGCCTGCTTCCTCACAAGTAAATAAACTGATGTGATAGTCTCCTTCAGCTATCTAGCAATTGTGGGCTTGGAAGCCATGAGGCCCGCGCCTCTGCTTACTAAAAAGCACAGTCTAACCCCCTGATGGCGAACCTATGACACGCGTGTCAGCACTGACACGCGTAGCCATTTTCGATGACACGCGGCACCGCCGCAGTGTGGTCCGCCCTCCCTCCTCGCTCCCAGAAACTAACCTTAAAGCCTCCTTTCACGTCGCAGCAAGCAGCAGCAGGGCAGGCCACTCCTTCCTTCCGTGTCCCGTCCTCGCCTGACGTCCGTGAGGGCGGAGCACAGAAGGAAGGAGGAGAGGTCTGCCTTGCTGCGGCTTGCTGCGACGTGAAAGGAGGCTTTAAGGTTAGTTCTGGGCCCGGTAGCGGGTGGAGGGGGGGCCCAGCGACCTCGGGTGGGCAGCGATCTTTCTCGAAGTGACACACCACCTGAGTTATGCTCGGTTTTTTGGCGAATTTTGACACACCAAGCTCAAAAGGTTGCCCATCACTGGTCTAACCGATTTGCAAAAAACTCATTCGTGACTTCCAGATACTTAATGAGGACTTTACACGCGTTGAGAAGCTTCAAGGAATAATACAAAGCCTCTTTGTCCTCTCTATGAAAAGACTGAAGCTCCACAGAATGGTTGAGATAAAATGCAGGTACCACTTTTGGAAGAAAGGAACGAACGAACCATGGCCAGGGAGACACCAGACTCTGAACAGCAAAAAAGCATCCCAACAAGAAAATCTGAAATTCTGAAACCTTATATGCTGACATAACAGCCACCAAGAACGCTGTCTTTAGCGTAATGTCTTTCAAGGAGACCTTCTGAAGTTGCTCAAAAAGGGTGTCCGAAGAGCCCAAAGGACTGAATTAAGGTTTCACTGTGGACATAGCGTATGAAAAGCATGCAAGCGGCCCATTCCCCACAAGAATCTAACAAGATCCATGTGAGCCGCAAGAGATATCTTCTGTAGTCGGCTCCGGAAAATGCGATCCTTTTCAACATGTGGACTACCGTGGGCCAAGGAAAGCAGATGTGTCTTTGACTAGGGCTGCCAGTAGGGCATTAAGCACAGTTCTTTCCAAAGGCCGAAGAACGTGGGCACTCTGGCACTCCTTTTTGTCACCATCAGTTCCAGAAGTGGAGAATCTCATCAGTCTACTACCAGCTGAAAAATTCTGGTTGGACAGTTCCCATTCTCCTGGGTCTACGGAGAGCCTGCTGAGAAAGTCCATCTCAAAACAAAACAACGAAAAGAAGTGTCCCCCTAACTACAAGTCACACAATATAAAAAAAAAAAAAAAAGAAAGAAAGAGAGAAGTCGAGGGTAGACCAAATGTATATCCAAAGAGCAGGTTTATTACATTTTAAAAAATCGTAAGACTCGACACAGTCCTGTGTTTCAGCGCTTGTTGCACCTGCCTCAGGAGTCAATGTCAATTATCTCAGCCACTGACTGTAATAACAGATAAATGGGCTTGAATACAGCATTCAGTGAAGACACAAGAAGGTATCGTCACAGCAACAAATTCAAGCATAAATGCGTGTCAGCCGAGGACTACTGAGGCAGGCGCAGCAAGCACCGAAACGAAGGACTGCATCGAGTCTTGATTTTTTTATGTGAGAATAAACTTGCTGTTTGGATATACATTTGATCTACCACCTATTTCTCTTTTTTTGTATATTGAGAAAGTCTCTCGCTACATTCAAGGACCCAGCATTCCAATTCCCCAGGCTAAACAGAGACAAGGCAGATACTCCATCTACTACATTGTCCAAAAGAAGGAAGGCACCTTTCGTCCTGTCTTAGATCTTAAAGCTCTAAACTGCTACAGCCGAGTGTCCTGCTTTCACACATCAGATAAGGAGGGAGAAGTAGAGTTAGCCTATCTGCCCACAGTCCAGGTCTAAACTAGATCTCTTAGGAGGGTCAGTGGGGTAAGAAACTGAAGCACCTTTCAGCAACTCTGACTGTCCCTGCTTCAATAAATATAGACCTGGTGTAAGAGCAATATAAACTCCGGAGAGAACAAAACTCCCGATGCAACTGAATGCTTTTGTCAGGTCCTGAGGCTGGAAAATGGTGGTTGTGCTCTGCGCATGATCAGCCAGAGGCTGCTCTTCACTGCCAGGCAGCCCCAACAAAATGGCGCCTATTTCCATGAACTCGAATCAAACTGTGCACTGGCCCTGCTGGAGAGCCTGAAGACCCTAGCATATTCAGATGCTGCATCAAATCTGAAGATGTGCCGCCGCCAATCGACTCCTCTGTCCTGTGAGATTTCTGACTTACACGCAGTGCAACACCCCCGATGTCAGCTGGAGAGTCCCACAGCAAGACCACCACTTAACTGCCTCTGCAGGAGACGCCATTCACCCCAACTGTCACAAGCACAGCACAGCGTGCCCAAAGCGGTGAGTCACAATCCCTCCCCTGCACCAAGTAGAACTTGCAGCCCTCCAAGCGGTTCTGAGTCAAACTAATTGGACTTATCAATGCTGGCTGCTGCTCACAAGCTCACAGTCTTCAGAAGTCTTAAGGCTCAGGACTGAAACTCTGTCCCACGCTCTCCAACAAACCTCTTTCCTTTTTTTTTTTTTAAAAGTTGTGCTGGAAAAGGAGAGCTCCACAGGACACATGGGAGAGGTGAAGGGAGGGAAAAAGTAAATTCACAGGGGCACCACAATGATCTGAAGACCTTCAAGGTATGACTCTGCAGACTCAAGCCCCGACAAAGCTCAGCTGACCAACTGAATGGGGGGAAAGCTGACAGTCGCCCAGGAGCACATGGTTCGGTGTGGAGTATCCTTAAAATACCATTGCAACAGGACATTTAGGGAATCCCAGTAGAGAGATTTCAACAATGCTGAAAGTAAGCCAGGTGTGCTTAATGACAGAGCAGGATAAAGGATGCACATTATCCCCTTCAACTTCTAAGCAGCTTGTAGATCCAAGGAAAAAAAACACAATCTGAAGTGCCTGTATACAGATGCTAGAAGTCTAAAAAATAAGATGGGAGAGTTAGAGTAAATAGCACTAAATGATAAGGTGAATAGGCAGAATATTCAACTTGTCGAGGGCACTTCAAGGGGAGGCCTATTAATTGTGAAATGAAAAGACATCATTACGTTATTCAGATAAGTTCACGTTTTGATATACATTTATGTTTAAGCACTAATGTGTGGGGCAGGGCGATAGCACATATAGAAATAAAATGAAAGGGAGGCCCGATGAATGAAGTGCTAAACCACTTGGCAACGAAATATATTGCCTTTTTACAAAAGAAAGTGGTGTGTTGGCTGAGGGCTCCCTTTATCACACATATATATGTATTTATAAAAAGGTTTAAAAAAAAAAAGGTATTTGTGATCTTTCTGCCTGTATTGAACAGCAGATTTTTGAACTTGGAATGCTATTAGCCCGGACTTAAAGCAAATATTGAGTCTTGGTTTTTTGTTTTTGAGCTCTCGTTAGTACCAAAGACTGAGGGATTTGTTTTGAGGGTAAATATAATAGGCATCTCAAAGACTTGGTGGAAAGAGGGCAATCAATGGGTCACTGTGTTATAGCAGGGTACAAACTGTATTGCAATGATACAGAGGATCAAACTGGAGGGGGAGTTGTGCTACATGTTAAACAGAACATAAGAGTAGCCATACTGTGCCAGACCAATGGTCCATCTAGCCCAGTATCCTGTTTTCCAAACAGTGGCCAAGCCACATCACAAGTAGCTGGCAGAAACCCAAATAAACATTCCACATAAAACAGATAGCAGCGTGGAATCATTATGGATAGAAATTCCATGTGTGAAGGGAAGGAGTATTCTTGTAGGGCTATACTACCATCCAGCGGGACAGAACAGACAGACAGCTGAAGACATGTTTACAGAGATTAGGAAAGCTTGCAAATTGGGCAACACTATAATTATGGGTGATTTCAATTACCCCAATAGTGACTGGATAAATGAAATATAATTTCTAGACATAATAAATGACCACTTCTTGGAGCAACTGGAACCAACAAGAGGGGGAGCCATTTTTCTGGTTCTTGGTAGCGTGCAGAACATAGTGCAAGAGGTGGCGGTGTTGGGTCCCCTGGGAAACAGTGATCATAACATGATCGAGTTTGAGCTACTATCTGGGAAAGGGGGACTATAATAAAATGAGAAAAATGGTTAAAAAGAAGCTAAAAGGATCGGATGCTAAGGTTAGGACACTAAATCACAAGTGGACGTTATTCAAAAATACCATCTTAGAAGCCCAGACAAAGGTGGAAACAAGAAAAAATGACAGCCAGCATGGTTAAAAGATGAAGTGAAAGAGGCTATTAGAGACAAAGAATGGAAACAGAATCCAATTGAAGAAAACAAGAAGCAACATAAGCAGTGTCAAGCTAGGATGCAAAGCACTGATAAAGAAGGCTCAAAAAGAATAAGAAGAAGAACTTGTCGCAGAGACAAAAATTCATAGCAACACCTTTTTCAGGTACATCAGAAGCAGAAAGCCTGTGAGGGAATCCATGGGACTGTTAGATCATCAAGGAGCAAAGGGGTACTCAGGAAGGACAAGGCCATAGCCAAAAGACTAAATGAACTCTTTGCGTCAATCTTTACGAAAGACGATATAAGATATCTACCTGTACTGGAAATGGTTTTCAAGGGTGATGATGCAGAGAAAGTGAAAAAAAATCTCGGTGAACTTGTAAGATGTACTGACCCAAATTAACAAGTTAAAGAGTGATAAATCACCTGGACCAGATGGTATACACCCCAGGGTACTGAAAAGAACTCAAACAAGAAATTGCTGATCTGTTAGTGATCTGTACCTGTTGTTAAAATTATCCATAGTACCTGAAGATTGGAGGGTGGCCAATGTAATGCCGATATTTTAAGAGGGTTCCAGGGGTGATCTGGGAAATTATAGACCAGTAAGCCTGATTTCAGTGCCGGGCAAAACAGTGGAAACTTATTATAAAAAATAAAATTATGGAAAACAGACAAACATGGTTTAATGGAACAGAGTCAGAATGAGTCACCAAGGGAAGTCTTGCCTCACCAACTTGCTTCATTTCTTTGAAGGTATAAACAAACATGTGGATAAAGGCTAGCCGGTTGATGTAGCAAATCTAGATTTTCAGAAAGGTTTTGAAAAGTTCCTCATGAGAGACTCCTGAGAAAATTAAAATGTCAAGGGATAGGAGGCAGTGTCCTTCTGTGGATTAGTAATTGGTTACTGGTCAGAAAGCAGAAGGTACAGTTAAATGACCATTTTTCTCAACAGAGGAGGGTGAATAGTGGAATGCTGCAGGGATCTGAACTGGGATTGGTGTTACTTAACATATTTATAAAAGATCTGGAAAACAGAACACTGAGTGAAGTGATTATATTTGCAGATAACACAAAGCTATTCAAAGCTGTCAAAACAAATGCAGATTGTGAAAAATTGCAGAAGACTTTAGGAAACTTTAAGACTGGGCATTCAAACTGACCCACATTGGGAAGAATAATCTGAATCAGTTACCTGATGCTAGGGTCCGCCTTAGGAGTCAACACCCAAGAAAAAGATCGAGGTTGTCACTGTAGACAATACGCTGACATCTTCTTCCCAGTGTGCAACAGAAGCCAAAAAGCCAACAGGATAGTAGGAATTATTAGGAAAGGGAATTATTAGGAAAGGAGGAGTGGCCTAGTGGTTAGGGTGGTGGATTTTGGTCCTGAGGAACTGAGTTCGATTCCCGGCACAGGCAGCTCCTTGTGACTCTGGGCAAGTCACTTAACCCTCCATTGCCCCATGTAAGCCGCATTGAGCCTGATGAGTGGGATAGCGCGGGGTACAAATGTAACAAAAAAAAAAAAACACCACCAAAAATATTAGAATGCATCTGTACTGCTCCATGGTGCGCCCTCACCTTGAGTACTTCTGGTCGCAGTATCTCAAAAAAGATATAGTGGAATTAGAAAAGGTTCAAAGAAGAGCAATCAAAATGATAAAAAGGGATGGAACTCCTGCCATATGACGAAAGGCTAAAGAGGTTAGGGCTCTTCAGCTTAGAAAAGAGATGGCTGAGGGGGGATATGATTGAGGTCTATAAAATCCCGAGTGGTGTAGAATGAGTAAAAGTGAATTGATTTTTCACTCTTTCAAAAATTAGAAAGACCGGGGGGACACAATGAAATTATATGGAAATACTTTAAAAAACAAATAGGAGGAAATATTTTTTCACTCAAAGAATAGTTAAGCTCTGGAACTCACTGCTGGAGGTTGTGGGAACAGCGGTTAGCATATCTGGTTTTAAAAAGGTTTGGGCAAGTTACTGGAGGAAAAACCCATAGTCTGTTGTTGAGGTGGACAGAGGGGAAGCCACTGCGTGTCCCAGGATTGGTAGCATGGCATGTTGCTACTAATTGGGTTTCTGCCAGGTACTTGTGACCTTGACTGGCCATTGTTGGAGGCAGTGTACAGGGCTAGATGGGTTACTGGTCTGACCCAGTGTGGCTATTCTTATGTTCTCCAATCCCGTGGAACCTCTCCCATCTCCAAGGAGTAGACTACTGGTTAGAGCAGTAGATGAGAACCAGGAAAGCAAGGACTCAAATCTCACTTTTTTGACACTTTGTGACCTTGGACAAATCACTTCACCCTTCATTAAGGAGAGGGAGACTAAGCTTTTTTTGGGGCACCATCCACCCTCTGTACTCGAGTTGTAAATTGTCTTGAGCTAGTACCTAGAAAGGTAATTCAATCCAAATCCTCCTTATCCAAGTCAGTTTTAGGTTTCTTCCTCTTTGGTTTTCCATCATTCTAACCCATTACTACAATTCATATATTCTACTTTCAAATTATACAGTACATATCCAAACTTCCCAGATTATCCCATACTCAATCCAGTACCCAGATTATATCAATCATCCCCATATCACACCAACAAGCTCTGTAATAATCTTAACTATCATCTGAACTAGCCAGGCTGTTCCCCAAACAGCTAACAAGGCTGTTGTCTTAACATCTGACTACTTAGGACCCAAGGTCTATTGGTCCCTGACCAATCTTCTGCTACACTGACTACCTAGTAGCCTGCAGTGCCACTATATCGTATCTTCTCCCTGTTTTTTCATTATCATCTCTTCCCTTAATGGTGTCAAAGAAGAAATTTTACCTTACCTGATAACTTCCCATCCTTAAGTCCTGCTAAGTCAGTTCAGACTGAAGGGTTATATCCCTCTATCAGCAGATGAAGGCAAAGGCTTAAAGATTTCAACACAGGTGCAGCCAGGAATATTCCTAATATGCTAATGCCACAGATAAGAGAAACTACATACACGTGGAACCCATTATCAAATGGGAAACCCCTCTGTAGACAGCAGAATATTAAAGAAAATTATGTATAACTAGTAAAAAAGGCCCGTTTCTGGCACAAATGAAACGGGCGCTAGCAAGGTTTTCCTCGGAGTGTATGTTTGAGAGAGAGTGTGTGTGTGTGAGAGATGGAGTGTGTGTGTCAGAGAGATGGAGTGTGTGTGTGTTTGGGTGAAAGAGAGAGATGGAGTGTGTGTGTGAGACAGAGAGATAGAGAGTGTGTATGTGTGTGTGTGTGTGTGTGTGTGTGTGTGTGTGTGTGTGTGTGACAGAGAGATAGAGACTCTGTGTGTGTGTGTGTGTGTGTGACAGAGAGATAGAGACTCTGTGTGTGTGTGTGTGTGTGTGTGACAGAGATAGAGACTGTGTGTGTGTGTGACAGAGAGATAGAGTGTGATAGACAGAGAGAGTGTATGTGAGAGACAGAGTGAGTGCCCCCACCCCCCCTCTCAGGGTCCCCTTCCCCCCCACTTTATGGTCTGAGGACCCCCTTCCAACCCCACCTCTCTGGTCTATGGAACCCACTCCCCCCCCCCCCCCCCATCAGGTCCCTGGACCCCCCCTCCCCTGCCCAGCGACCCTCCTCTCAAAGCAGCGGGAGCGCGGTTGTTATAATAGTATACGCGGCTGGCTGGCTGTTTTTTCTTTACATTTCTCTTTTTCTGTTCCTCTTCCCCGTCGACATTTTCCTGTGCATCCATTGGTTGCGTGTCATAATGGGTCCAGTGACGTCAGCGATCCACGGAGCCTAGCAGACCAACTCCAAAGGAGCCACAGTCTGAGGCAGCAAGATTAGAACGTTGGAGGTGAGAATTATATAGGATGAATAGAGTGGAGGAGTGGCCTAGTGGTTAGGGTGGTGGACTCTAGTCCTGGGGAACTGAGTTCAATTCCCACTTCAGGCACAGGCAGCTCCTTGTGACTCTGGGCAAGTCACTTAACCCTCCATTGCCCCAGGTACAAATAAGTACCTGTATATAATATGTAAGCGGCATTGAGCCTGCCATGAGTGGGAAAGTGCGTGGTACAAAATGTAACAAAAAAAAACATAGGAAAGGATAGCCTAAAGCTAAGGATTACCAGCACACTGTAATCTTCCCAGGAGAGAGTCCTAGACTGGTCTAGCAGGACTCAAGGAAAGGAAATTAACAGGTAAGGGTAAATTTCTCCTTCCTCACCATCCTATTAGACCAGTCCAGACTTACAGAATGTATCGTAGCTTTATCCCACCAGGTGAGTGAAACACACAATACCTTGCAACACAGCTGTGGCAAATGCAGCATCTTCATTGGCCTGAACCTCAATTTTGTAATGTTTCACAAAAGAATGCAGTGAGGACCAAGTGGCTGCTATGTGGGGATATCCTCAGGGTCAATCACGCTTCCACCCAAGAAGAAAAGTGAGCTCAGATCTGCTGAAATCTCTTTCCAATTGAGGAGGTAAGTTGTTCCTATTGCCTTATCCAAAGCGCAACAGATTTTGAGGCTGCGTCACCTTTTGCAGCCCACGGAATATAACAGCCTCACTTACAAAAAGAATCTGAGACGACAAGATAATGCAAAAGGAGGCTCTGTATATATTCAACTTACAAAGGATTCAAAAACCGAACTGCAACTCCTTGTGACACTGAGCAGGACACTTAATCCTCCACTGCCCTAGGTACAAAACTTAGATTGTAAGCACACTAGGGACAGAGCACCTGCAAATATGTAAACCGCTTTGGCTGTATCACAGAAAGGCAGTATATCAAATCCATGATCCCCTTTATCATTTTTGATTCCAGAAAAGTTGGAAGCACAATCATCTGATTTAGATGAAGGGGGAAAACCACATTCAGAAGACAGGCTGGTACTGTTCTAATGGAAACAAAATAGCTGAAAAGGACAGGTAAGGATCTCTGTAAGAGTCTGCAATTCAGATACTCTCCTGACCAAATGGTCACTTAAAAAAAAAAAAAAAAAAAAAAAAAGACTGTTTAATGACAAAAGCTCAAAGGGTGGTTTGGAAAGAGCCATTAAGACCAAACTGAGGTCACAAGGGCTAAATTTTCTGAACTGCCTACAAAAATGGACTGAAAACCTCTGCTTCAGAGAATAAGGGCCAAGCCCTGGTCAAGACCCCACAAGAACATAAGAATTGCCCTACTGGATGAGACCAAAGGTCCATCTAATCCAGTATCCTGCTTCCAACAGGTGGCCAAGAAAAGTGACAAGTACCTGGCAGAATCCCAAGTAGCAGAAAGATTCAATGCTACCATCATTCAGTGATGATAAGCAGTGGCTTTCCCCAGATCTAACAGTTCATGTACTTTACCTCCAGGAACCTAACCAAACCTTTTTTAAACCAAGTTTAAGTTTCAATTCAACGTATCATCAACAACACCACCTAGATCCCTTTCTTGGTTCGTAACTCCTAACGTGGAACCTTGCATGACGTAGCTATAATTCGGGTTCCTCTTTCCCACATGCATCACTTTGCACTTGCTCACATTAAACGTCATCTGCCATTTAGACGCCCAGTCTCCCAGTCTCGTAAGGTCCTCTTGTAATTTTTCACAATCCTCCTGCGATTTAATGACTTTGAATAACTTTGTGTCATCAGCAAATTTAATTATCTCACTAGTTTCTTAATAATAGTCTCTACCATTTTGCCCAGCACCGATGTCAGACTCACCGGTCTATAATTTCCTAGATCTCCTCTGAAACCTTTTTTAAACATCAGCATTACATTGGCCACCCTCCAATCTTCCGGTACCACGCTCGATTTTAAGGATAAATTACATGTTTCTAACAATAGCTCCGCAAGCTCATTTTTCAGTTCTATCAGTTCTCTGGGATGAATACCATCCGGTCCAGGAGATTTGCTACTCTTCAGTTTGTAGAACTGCCCCATTACATCCAGGTTTATAAAGAATTCATTAAGTTTCTCCAACTCGTCAGCTTCGAATACCATTTCCAGCACCGGTATCCCACCCAAATCTTCCTCGGTGAAGACCGAAGCAAAGAATTCATTTAATCTCTCCGCTACGGCTTTGTCTTCCCTTATCGCCCCTTTTACTCCTCGGTCATCTAGCGGTCCAACTGATTCTTTTGCCAGCTTCCCGATTTTAATATACCTAAAAAAAATTTTTACTATGTGTTTTTGCCTCCAACGCAATTTTTTTTTTTTAAGTCCCTCTTAGCTTTCCTTATTAGCGCTTTGCATTTGACTTGACATTCCTTATGCCATTTCTTATTATTTTCAGTCGGTTCCGTCTTCCATTCTCTGAAGGATTTTCTTTTAGCTCTAATAGCTTCCTTCACCTCACTATTTAACCACGCCGGCTGTCATTTGGTCTTCCGTCCTCCTTTTTTAATACGTGGAATATATTTGGCCTTGGCTTCCAGGATGGTGTTTTTGAACAGCATCCACGCCTGATGTAAATTTTTGACCCTCACAGTCGTTCCTCTAAGTTTTCTTTTCACCGTTCTTCTCATTTTATCATAGTCTCCTTTTTAAAGTTAAACGCTAACATATTTGATTTCCTATGTATACTTACTTCAAAGCTAATATAAAATCCGACCATATTATGATCACTATTATCAAGCGGCCCCCAGCACCATTACCTCCTGCACCAGATCATGCACTCCACTAAGGACCATCAAAGCGGTTTACAAAATGATAAATAAGAGTTAGAGAGGAGGAACTACAATATTCATAGGAAGTGCAGGAATAAGGAACAAGGAAAAGGGGTGGAGAGGAAAGGGGCAGATAGCCTGTCAGGAACTCTTCTTACTCCAGAAAAGTGCAGGAATAAGGAACAAGGAAAAGGGGTAGAGAGGAAAGGGGCAGATAGCCTGTCAGGAACTCTTCTTACTCCAGAAAAGTGCAGGAATAAGGAACAAGGAAAAGGGATAGAGAGGAAAGGGGCAGATAGCCTGTCAGGAACTCTTCTTGCTCTAGAAGACTATCTAGTTAGAGGCCCAAATACCTGTTTGAAAAGATAGGTTTTAAGGGCATATGACAGACAGTAACAAGCAGAGAGTTCCACAGAGTAGGTCTGGACAAAGAAAACATTGCTTTCTATTAAGTGGCTAATGGCATTATGTGAGTGTAGGAAAATTGAAAAGATGTTATGTGGCAGAACTAAGTTCCCAAGCCGGTTGAGCGAGACAGTAAGTACCGAGAGAAGATAGGAGGTTGGCCAATAGAGTTTTGTGAATTAAGGCTATGATTTTATATAAGTACATAAGTATTGCCACATTGGGACAGACCAAAGTTCCATCAAGCCCAGTGTCCTGTTTATGACAGTGGCCAATCCAGGTCACAAATACCTGGCAAGATCCCATAAAAGCTTAATACATTTTATGCTGCTTATCCTAGAAATAAGCAGTGAATTTTCGTCATTTTAATAATGGTCTATGGACTTTTCATTTAGCAAGCTGTCCAAACCTTTTTTTAAACCCCGCTAAGCTAGCTGCCTTTACCACATTCTCTGGCAAATCCAGAGTGAAGAAACATTTTCTCCGATTCATTTTAAATTTACTACTTTGTAGTTTCATCGCATGCCCCCTAGTCCGAGTATTTTTGGAATGAGTAAACAAACGATTCACGTCTACCTGTTCCACTCCACTCATTATTTTATAGACCTCTATCATATCTCCCCTCAGCCGTCTTTTCTCCAAGCTGAAGAGCCCCAGCCACTTCAGCCTTTCCTCATAGGGAAGTCGCCCAACCCCCTTTATCATTGTCGTCACCCTTCTCTGTACCTTTTCTAATTCCACTATATCTTTTTTGAGATGCGGTAACCAGAATTGAACACAATATTCGAGGTGCGGTTAAACCATGGGCAGATACAAAAGCATTATAACAGCCTCATTTTTGTTTTCCATTCCTTTCCTAATAATACATAACATTCTATTTTCTTTCTTAGCTGCCTCAGTACACTGAGCACAGGGTTTCAATGTATCATCAACGACAACTCCTAGATCCCTTTCTTGGTCAGTGACTCCTAACGTGGAACTTTGCATTCTGTAGCTATAATTCGGGTTCCTCTTTCCCACATGCATCACTTTGCATTTGCTCACATTAAACGTCATCTGCCATTTAGACGCCCAGTCTTCTAGTCTCGTAAGGTCCTCTTGCAATTTAATGACTTTGAATAACTTTGTATCGTCAGCAAATTTAATTACCTCACTAGTTACTCCCATCTCTATATCACTTATGTTAAAAAGCAGCGGTCCCAGCACAGACCACTGGGAAACCTCACTATCTACCCCTCTCCATTGAGAATACTGACCATTTAATCCTACTCTCCGTTTTCTCTCTTTTACCAGTTTTTAATCCACAACAGGACACTGCCTCCTATACCATGACTCCAATTTCCTCTGGAGTCTCTCATGAGGTACTTTGTCAAACACCTTCTGGAAATCCAGATACAAAATATAGCGGAAGATACATACCTGTAGCAGGTATTCTCAGAGGACAGCAGGCTGATTGTTCTCACTGATGGGTGATGTCCACGGCAGCCCCCTCAGAACAGGAGAGATTCCCTAGCAAACTCCAAAAGTCTCGTGGGAGGTCCAGCGCACGGGGCACGCCCACCACGTATGCGCGGCCGTCTTCCCGCCCGTGCGTGACCACTCCCGCTCAGTTAAATGAATAGCAAAAATGAAACAAACACTCCAAAGGGGAGGCGGGAGGGTTTGTGAGAACAATCAGCCTGCTGTCCTTGGAGAATACCTGCTACAGGCATGTATCTTCCGCTTTCTCCGAGGACAAGCAGGCTGCTTGTTCTCACTGATGGGGTATCCCTAGCCCCCAGGCTCACTCAAAACAACAAAAAGGGTCAATTGCAACGGCGAGGAAATAAGAATTGACCTACGAAGAACAACTAACTGAGAGTGCAGCCTGAACAGAATAAAACAGGGCCTAGGAGGGTGGAGTTGGATTCTAAACCCAAACAGATTCTGCAGCACCAACTGCCCAAACCGACTGTCGCATTGGGTATCCTGCTGAAGGCAGTAATACGATGTGAATGTGTGGACTGATGACCACGTCACAGCCTTGCAAATCTCTTCAATAATGGCTGACTTCAAGTGGGTCACTGACACTGCCATGGCTCTAACACTATGAGCCGTTACAGGACCCTCAAGAGTCAGCCCAGCTTGGGCGTAAGTGAAGGAAATGCAATCTGCTAGCCAATTGGAGATGGTGCATTTCCCGACAGACACTCTCCTTCCTATTGGGGTGAAAAGAAACAAACATTTGGGCGGACTGTTTGTGGGGGCTTGTCTGCTCCAGATAGAAGGCCAATGCTCTCTTGCAGTCCAATGTGTGCAACTGACGTTCAGCAGGGCGGGTATGCGGACGGGGAAAAAAGGTTGGCAAGACAATTGACTGGTTCAGATGGAACTCCGACACCACCTTTGGCAGGAACTTAGGGTGAGTGCGGAGGACTACTCTGTTATGATGGAATTTGGTGTAAGAAGCATGGGCTACCAAGGCTTGAAGCTCACTGACTCTATGAGCTGAAGTAACAGCCACCAAGAAAATGACCTTCAAGGTCAAGTCTGGAACAGAACTGAGGCAGCTTGTGATTGGCTTGAGAGGCAAAAAGATCCACTGAGGGGGTGCCCCACTCCCCGAAGTACCACACTCGAATTGAGCGACCACTCGTGCGGTTGCATAATTCTGCTCAACCTGTCGGCCAGACTGTTGTTTATGCCTGCCAGGTACGTGGCTTGGAGAAGCATGCCGTGCCGGCGAACCCAACGCCACATCCTGATGGCTACCTGACACAGGGGGTGAGAACCGGTGTCCCCCTGCTTGTTGATGTAGTACATTGCAACCTGATTGTCCGAATTTGAATGACTTGAAAGGACAGCCGATCTCTGAAAGCCCTTAGAGCGTTCCAGACCACTCTCAACTCCAGAAGGTTGATCTGCAGACCTGATTCCTGGAGGGACCACAGTCCTTGAGTGTGAAGCCCATCAACATGGGCTCCCCACCCCAGGAGAGATGCATCCATCATCAGCACCTTTTGCGGCTGAGGAATTTGGAAAGGGCGTCCCCAAGGTCAAATTGGACTGAATCGTCCACCAGTAGAGAGAATCGCAAAAACTGGTGAACAGCTGGATTGCATCCTCTAGATTCTCCGCAGCCTGATACCACTGGGAAGCTAGGGTCCATTGAGCAGATCTCACGTGGAGACAAGCCATGGGAGTCACATGGACTGTGGAGGCCATATGGCCCAGGAGTCTCAACATCTGCCGAGCTGCGAGCTGCTGAGACGCTCTGGCCCGAGAGGCGAGAGACAGAAGATTCTCCGCCCTCTCCTCGGGTAGATAGGCATGAGCCATCTGTGAATTCAGCAGAGCTCCTATGAATTTGAGTGTCTGAACTGGGCGGAGTTGGGACTTTGGGTAATTTATCACAAACCCCAGTAGCTCCAGAAGTTGAATAGTCATCTGCATGGACTGTAGTGCTCCTGCCTCCGAGGTGCTCTTCACCAGCCAATCGTCGAGATAAAGGAACACATGCATTCCCAGTTTGCGTAGAGACGCCGCAACCACTACCAGGCATTTTGTAAACACCCGTGGTGCAAAGGGTAGCTCACAATACTGAAAATGCTGTGTTCCCAGACGGAATCAAAGATACTGCCTGTGAGCTGGTAGTATCGGGATGTGGGTATAAGCATCCTTCAAATCCAGGGAGCATAGCTAATCGTTTTTCTGAATCAGGGGGAGATGGGTGCCCAGGGAAAGCATCCTGAACTTTTCTCGGACCAGATATTTGTTCAGGCCCCTTAGGTCTAGGATGGGACGCATCGCCCCTGTTTTCTTCCGCACAAGGAAGTACCTGGAATAGAATCCCAGCCCCTCTTGCCCTGGAGGAACGGGCTCGACCGCATTGGCGCTGAGAAGGGCAGAGAGTTCTACTAACGGTAGAACTGAATTAGTAAAGTGCAAGTACTGTATTACTGTTTCGTCCAGGAAACAGCTACAGTTCTATTTTATTTATCACACTGTCCTACATGCACAAGTACTTCAATGCCACACTCAGCCTCTGGATGACCTACAGATATTGTTGTGCCTTGCTCTCCATGGATTGTCTCTGTGAAACTTAATCTCACAAGAGGTTTTAAAGGCAGCTGAATTTTTCCTCCCAGGTAACCACATTTGTTCATTGTACTAATGACTTAAGATCAAAATTGCAGCTAACAAAACTCTTATTATGTTAGAAGTCAAGATTATACTCAAAAAAGTTGGATTGCTGTAAATAAAGGGATTCTTATCCATAGGAAGAGATGAACTGAAGTCCCCCAGAGTGCAAGATGAGTCAGAGAAATAAAAGAACCAGATTATTTGTCTCTAATTGCACCTATTGGCTTTTTACCCGACTTCAACCTTCTGCATTCAAATATTAATTCCCAGTGTCTAAAGCCAGAAAAGACTTTGGAACCAGAGTGTTTTCTCCAGGTGAGAGTTTGCATTTTCAATTCCTTCCTCTCAAATTACCTTCCAAAAAGGATTAACTGCTCTCTTTTATTGAGCATTTAAAGATCAGGCTTGTGAAAGAGAGCTCCCTCAGAATATCCATACTTCTGGGTACGGAAGTGTATAAAGTTAATCTCTGAAACATATCAGGCTTACAGGTGCAATATTAGGGTACGAATGCCAATGCAGCTCGTGTTACCATCCATTTACCCTTTTGAACTTTTGACACTACTAACGTAACACCCAACTCATTTTGCACAATACAATCATTGGAGGTTTAAGTACCTTTACACCTATCAATTTTGTGCATAAGTAATCCGAAGGAGGTCTTCGGTCATTTCAAGTGTAAGAGCACAGAAGGATCAGCATTCCAGCTTGGGAGAAACTCATTTCAAAATAAAACAAAACAAAAAATGCTGCAAACTTATCCAAAGGGCACATCATTAAAGGGGAGTGTCTGGAGCTGGGTGTTTCTCCTTATCTAACTCTCCACAGAGCATGCATGAATTTTGTTTTAAATGCTGATGTCATGATGAAACTTAAATTTACAGTCTCTTCTACCTCCTTGGATGTCCCTCTGTGATTCCCAAGCCAACCTGAGCTCCACATACAAACTTCAAGCTTCAGCTTTCTCTACATCAGCACCAATCACCACCACCATAACCTTTCTAGCTTCCTAAGCCCCATTACTGGAATTTTAGATTAATTCCTCTTCAACATCCTTATCAAAGCCTGCTGGTCTCTACATAGCATAGCAACAGCCTGTCCTTTCTGGTCTCTATTCTATAATTTGTAATTCATGAAAATGTTAATTTACTCTTTATCTTATAACACACACATTTATTTGTGTAAGAGCTTGAACCCTAGGGTTCCCCATTTTGTACTGTTTCATATAACAGAACACCACAATTTTGAAGGCTAACAGCTATCTACTTATATTTGTATGGGAATTCAAAACATACCGCAAAATGGCCAACATTGGCATGTCTTTTCTACTATATGATACTAGTATGGTTAAATGAGCTATGAGCCGCTTTACCAAACGAATGGAACAAAATCCCTGTACGTACTCCAGTCAGACAATTCTCCCTCCATCAACTGGAAGAACCAAAGTGCAATCCTCACAACAAACCAGAGACCCAATGACAACCAACAACAAAAAGATAAGCTTGAATATCAATATGACCATAAATTCAAAAAAGATAGACGCACAAACAACTACGAACTGTTAAGCATACCAACATCAAACACGGCACATATACCCCGATACCTACAGGATATATAAATGCTAGATCAGCAGTAAACAAGTCAGCGATACTTAGAGACTGGATAAAAATGGAAGAACTAGGTCAACTGTTCATAACAGAAACATGGCTACACCTCAGACAGCCCAGTACTGCTCAACCTATGCCCATGGGGTTATAAAATAACACACATCAACAGAACTAAAAAGGAAGGAGGTGGGGTTGCATTAAAATACAAATCCCAATTAAAAGTAGAACATATTGCTGAACATATATCTTTAGCACTTGAAATCCTGGCATGCAAAATCACAGATACATGAAGCAGATGAATCCATTACGAATGGGTTGTGTCCACCTACCAGAAGAGGGAGCTAGAGAACACTGCAAACCATAGTGCCTCTAGGACGGCTAGCTCCATCTGCCTCTCAGTATTTTGAAGCTTCCAAAGAAGTGTTAAACCGCAAAGTAGCATAACATGAACTTTCCTCACAGTGAACGAACACCCCAGAACAGGAGCAATAACACAAAGGCGGGACGAACTCAACCTCCTGTAGTAGAACAGAAATCCTGAAGACTGTTTTCCAACTTCTCCCAATGAGGGAACATGTCTGCAGGAAAAACTGAACACAAAACAGAGTCAATCCGGAAGGGATCACGGAGTCATCTGCTGTGACTAAAGGAAAGAAAATTACCAAGGTGAGAACCTAATTTTCCCTTCCTTGTCATCAGCAGCAGATGAATCCATTACGAATGGGATGTATCAAAGCAATCCCTAGATAGGGCGGGAACAAGCCACACCACGCGCAAGCACTTGTGCTCCAAAAAGCGCGTCCCTCCTAGCAGCCACATCCAGCCTGTAATGACGGGCAAAAGAGAGCTTAGAAGCCCAAGTAGCTTAACTACATATCTCTTGAAGAGAGAGTGCTTCCGTGTCAGCCCAAGAGGAGGAAATCGCTCTTGTGGAATGTACCTTAAAGGCGTCAGGCGGAGGCCGGCCAGATAGCAGATACGCAGAAAAAATGGCTTCCTTAAGCCAACGGGCTATAGTGGCTTTAGACACTGGAGACCCTCTGCGAGGACCTGACAACAATACAAAAAGGTGATCAGAGGTCCTGAAAGCATTTGACATCTGCAGATACTGCAACAGAACCCAGCGCACATCCAGAAGGTGCAACTGCCCAAAAGACTCTGGAAACTCCTCCCTAGTAAAGGAGGGCAGAAAAATAGGCTGGTTTAGGTGAAACGCTGAAACCACCTTAGGCAGAAAGGAAGGCACAGTACGTACCGTTACTCCGGACTGAGAACTGCAGAAATGGGTCTCGACAGGACAGCGCCTGGAGCTTAGACACCTGTCCCGCCGATGTAATGGCCACCAAAAAGACTGTCTTTAGAGTCACATCCTTCTCCGAAGCTCACCTCAGCGGCTCGAAGGGCGAACACTGAAGAGCCTTTAATACTAGCCCCAGGTTCCAAGCCGGACAAGGTGTCTGCACGGGAGGACGGAGCCGAAATACCCCTCTAAGAAACCGTGCAATGTCTGGATGTGCAGCTAAGGAGAGGCCAGCGACCTTCCCTCGAAAGCATGCCAATGCTGCCACTTGCACCCGCAGGGAATTATAGGCCAAGCCTTTTTGTACACCATCCTGCAAAAAGTCAAGAATTGGCGAGACAGAAGCCCGCATGGGTGTGATCGCCTTTGGAACACAGGCCTCAAACTAGTGCCAAATCCGGGTATACGCAACAGAAGTGGACTGCTTGCGGGCCTGCAAGAGAGTGGAGATGACCTTGTTAGAATAGCCCTTGTCTCTCAATTGCACCCTCTCAATAGCCATGCCGTAAGACCAAAGCGGCAGGGATCCTCCATGGTTACCGGGCCCTGTGTCAACAGGTTCGGTACCAGAGGCAAAGGAAGAGGAGCCTCCACCAGCATCCGCCGGAGGTCCGCATACCAGGGCTGCCTGGGCCAATCCGGGGCAATGAGAATCACCACTCCCTGGTGCAGCCGAATTCGAAGGAGTACTCACCCTATCAAGGGCCAAGGCGGGAACACATATAGGAGGCCCAGAGGCCAGGGTTGAGCCAAGGCATCCAACCCCGCCGAGCGAGGATCTCTCCATCTGCTGTAAAAGCACGGGACTTTGGCATTGGTGCCTGACACCATCAGATCTGCTACGGGCGTTCCCCATTTGGCACAGAGTTGAAGGAACACTTCGTCTGCCAACTCCCACTCCGCTGGGTCGATGTGGTGTCTGCTTAGATAATCGGCTTGCACGTTGCTCTGACCTGCAATATGAGCTGCTGACAGGAATTGTAGATGCAGCTCGGCCCAGTGGCAAATCTGAGCAGCCTGCGCGGCCAGTGCTCTGCACTGCGTTCCGCCTTGACGATTTATGTAGGTCACTGTCATCATATTGTCTGACAGCACTCTGACAGCCAATCCCTCCAAGGTCGATTGAAAGGCCAGCAACGCCTGGAAAATTGCTTTTAACTCCAAGTGATTGATGGACCACTTCTTCGAGTGTCCACAGACCCTGGGCATGCCTCTCCTGGCAATGAGCTCCCCAGCCCTTCAGGCTGGCATTGGTTACCACCAAGCACCAGTCGGGGAGTGCTAACGGCATTCCTCGCCGCAGCTTGGTGTCTGAGAGCCAACACTCCATGCTGAGTCGGGCCGCAGGGAGCCAACTGAGTCTGAACTGATAATCCTGGGAAATGGGAGGCCAACGTTGTAGCAGGGAACACTGCAGCGGTCTCATGTGCGCTCTCGCCCAAGGCACCACTCCTAGGGTGGCCGTCATCGACCCCCAAGAGCTGGACAATGTCCCAAGCTCGCGGGCAAAGCATCCTCAGGAGCAGACGGACCTGGGTCTGAAGCTTGCACCTCCTTTGCTCGGGTAAAAAAACCAAGCCCCAGGCCGTGTCGAACCGAACCCCCAAATACTCTAGAGATTGAGAGGGGGTCAGGTGACTTTTGGGTATATTGACGACCCAGCCCAGAGATTGCAGTACCGAGATCACTCTGGCTGTTACATGACGACTTTCTGCAGAGTCCACTCTGATGAGCCAGTCGTCGAGGTACGGGTGAACCCGGATACCCTCTCGCCTGAGAAAGGCAGCTACTACCACCATTACCTTGGAAAAGGTTCAGGGAGCTGTGGCGAGACCAAAAGGCAAGGCCCAAAACTGAAAGTGTTTTCCCAACACCGCAAACCAGAGAAACCGCTGGTGCGGGGGCCAAACAGGGATGTGCAAGTAAGCTTCTTTCAGGTCCAGAGACGTGAGAAACTCTCCTGGCTGAACCGCCGCAATGACGGAGCGCAGGGTTTCCATGTGGAAATGCCGTACTTTGAGTGACTCGTTGACTTTCTTCAAGTCGAGAATGGGCCGAAAAGGCCCACCTTTTCACGGCACCACAAAATAAATGGAGTAACGACCGCAGCCACGTTCGGCGGGAGGCACGGGGGATCACTGCTCCCAGGTGCAACAAGCCTTGCAAGGTCTCCTCTACCGCCGCCCGTTTGACGGCAGTGCCGCATCGGGACTCCAAAAACACTTCTCTAGCTGGGGCAGTAAATTCCAATCTGTAGCCGTCTCTGATCAGGTCCAAAACCCACTGATCTGAGGTAAACTTGACCCACTCCTCGAGAAAGAGGGAAAGACGTCCTCCAACTGCAGGAATCGAGGAGTGAGCCGGCGCACCATCATTAAGAGGATCGCCCATGAACTCAGGCCTTGAACCGGCCGCTGTGGAGCGTTTGTCCGAGCGAAAGGAGTTCCTCTGCTGAAAACGGGCACGCGAAGTAAACCCAGCAGAACGCCCAGGGCGGTACCTTCTAGCTTCACGGAAGCGAGGTCTGGAAGAGGAGGGAACCATCTGACCCTTGGAAGAAGGCCGCGGCCTATTCTCGGGTAACCCGCTGGGGTTTAGCATCCCCCAGGCCCTTGACAATTTTCTCCAACTCCTCACCAAATAGGAGAAGGCCCTGGAAGGGCAACTTTGCTTAGAGGCCATGTCAGCCGCCCAATGCTGAAGCCATAGAAGGCGGCGAGTGGCCACCGCCACAGACATCTGTTTAGCCAAGGCTCTGACCAGATCATAAAGGGCGTCAGCCAAAAATGACAAGGCCGACTCCATCCGCGGTGCCACCTCCACAAGGGACTCCGCTCCATCCCCGGGCTGTTCCACTGCCTGTTGCAACCAAGCGAGGCAGGCTCGAGCAGCAAAACAACTGCACACAGACGCCCGTAAGGCTAGACCTGAAATTTCAAAGGGCTGTTTCATTGCTGATTCCAGTCGTCGGTCCTGCTTGTCCCTCAGGGCGACCCCTCCCCTCTAGTGAGAGGGTAGTCTTCTTCGTCACAGCCGTGACTAGGGCATCTACTTTAGGCACGGCCAAGCGTGCCAAGTGCTCCTCACTAAGAAGGTATAAGTGCCCCATTGCCCTGGCAACTTTCAAAGGCCCCTCGGGGTCAGCCCAATGGGCCGAAATAAGCTCTTGGATGGAGTCATGCAAAGGAAAGGCTCGAGCAGGCTTCTTAGTACTTGCCATCCTTGGATTACCAGAGGAGGCCTCACCAAGCGCAGGATCTTCAATAGAGAGGGCCTGCAAGGCGTCAGAAATAAGCGCTGACAGCTCCTCACGGTGGAAAATCCTAACCGCGGTGGGATCATCTGGATCCAGTGGCAATCTGGCACCTTCCTCTGGCTCCTCAGACCACGAAGGCCTGCCAGATCCCTCAGAATCCCCACAGCCCGACCACGGGGGGGAAAAGGGAGGTGCGCCACTCTATGAAGGGGAATTTACCCTTCTATGCTTGTCCTGCGGCCAACTGTCTGGGGAAAAAACGCCTGACAGCCATCCCGGGCCAGCCTCCACTGGAGGGAAACCAGGTAGCAACGCAGAGTCAGACACCTGCGGCAGAGCCCTCTTTAACATGAACACTTTATGTAAAAGCAACACAAACGCAGGGGAGAAAGGCTCACCCTGGTCTCCCGGTTCCAATCCGGGGCAAGCAGCTCCTCTGGTAGCCTCCATCTGAGACTCCCCTCCAGCTCAGACCCCTCCGCTCCTGCGGGGGTCGGACCATGCGACGCATCCAAGATGGCGCCCGCTGTCAGCTCCACCGAGCGGGAAGAGACATCGCTCGCCATGCTCATACCAACCCTGATGTCTGCAGAGCACGATTTACAGAGCCCCGCTGCTAATCTGCGCTTGTCACAATGTGAACAGCGCTTAACAACCTCCACAGCCATCGCTGAAAACGGCGAAAAATTTCAAAAGCATGGACTAATGACACAAAGCCAAGATGGATTTAGTGAAGGGAAATCTTGCCTCAACAATCTAATTACATATCTTTGAAGGGGTAAACAAACATGTGGATAAAGGTGAGCTGGTCAATACTGTGTATCTGGATTTTCAAAAAGCGTCTGACAAAGTACCTCATGAAAGACTCCAGAGGAAATTGGAGAGCCATGGGATAGGAGGTAGTGTCATACTGTGGATAAAAAACTGGTTAAAAATAGAAAACCAAAACAGAGAGTAGGGTTAAATGGTCAGTATTCTCAATGGAGAAGGGTAGATATTGGGGTTCCCCAGGGTTCTCTGCTGGGACTGCTTCTTTTTAACATATTTATAAATGATCTAGAGAAGGGAGTAATTAGTGAGGTAATTAAATTTGCTGATGACACACAGTTATTCAAAGTTGTTAAACTCACAAAAGGATTGTGAAAAATTACAAAGGTAAAATTATGTATCATACCTGATAATTTTCTTTCCATTAATCATAGCTGATCAATCCATAGACTGGTGGGTTGTGTCCATCTACCAGCAGGTGGAGATAGAGAGCAATCCTTTTGCCTCCCTATATGTGGTCATGTGCTGCCGGAAACTCCTCTATGTCGATATCCAAGCTCCATCCGCAGGACTCAGCACTTAGAGAATTACACCCACAAAGGGACACTCTGCCCAGCTCACCACCGCCGAAACGGGGGAGGGGAATTAACCCAGCTCATCCCCACACAAGTGGGGGAGGGGAATCCATCCAGCTCATCCCCGCGGAGCGGGGGAGGGACACCACACCCGCCGATGCGGGGGGATCTGGCTTATCCTGCAACCGCAACCGCGGGAGGAGCTGACTGACCCTAACACCGCCGAAGCGGGAGGGGTACAAAGCTGCCCTACTGCCGCACGAAGCAGGAGGGAGAGCCGGCAGAATTTAAGTCTCAATCCAGCCCCGTAAAACGGAGGGGAGAGGAATGCAGCAGCTCACTAACACAAATTCGTCTCAACTCTTGAAGAATCCATTGAAAAACTTGAACACGAAGTCCTCCTGAACAGGAACTGAAGACTAAACTTGAACCTGAAATGCAACCAGAATATAAACAATACAGATATCTGGGAGGGACTATGGATTGATCAGCTATGATTAATGGAAAGAAAATTATCAGGTATGATACATAATTTTACCTTCCATATCATCATGCTGATCAATCTATAGACTGGTGGGATGTACTGAAGCAGTACTCACCCAGGGCGGGACATAAAAATCCCTGACCGCAACACTGAAGCTCCAAACCGGGCCTCCGCCCGAGCAGCCACAGTCAAGCGGTAATGCCTGGAGAAGGTATGGGCCGATGCCCAAGTTGCCGCCTTGCAAATCTCTTCCAAGGAGAGGGATCCGGCCTCTGCCATCGAGGCCGCCTGAGCTCTAGTGGAGTGAGCCTTCAGCTGGATAGGCGGCACCTTCCCCGCGGCCACATAAGCCGCTGCAATGGCTTCCTTGACCCATCTTGCCACTGTAGGCTTAGCAGCCTGCAGACCCTTACGAGGACCTGCAAACAGGACAAACAGATGATCCGACTTCCGGAAATCATTGGTCACTTCCAAGTATCTGATGATGACTCGTCTCACATCCAGATATTTGAGAGCAGAGTATTCCTCTGGGTAGTCCTCCCTACGAAAGGAAGGGAGACAGAGCTGCTGATTCACATGGAAGCGAGAAACAATCTTGGGCAGGAAGGAAGGCACTGTGCAAATAGACACTCCTGCCTCCGTGAACTGCAGAAAGGGCTCTCGACATGAGAGTGCCTGGAGCTCGGAAACTCTTCTGGCTGAAGTGATAGCCACCAAAAAGACTGCTTTCAACGTCAGGTCTTTCAGAGATGCCCTTGACAAGGGTTCAAAAGGCGGCTTCTGCAAGGCTCTTAGTACCAGGTTGAGATTCCACGCAGGCACCACTGAGTGCAGAGGAGGGCGCAGGTGATTAACTCCCTTGAGAAAGCGCACCACATCTGGCTGCGAAGCCAGGGAAGCACCCTTCAGGCGGCCCCTGAAGCAAGCCAGAGCCGCTACCTGGACTTTAAGGGAACTGAGCGACAGGCCTTTCTCCAGACCTTCTTGCAGGAACGCCAACACTGAAGAAATTAGAGCAGTGAAGGGAGAAAGTGAGCCTGCTTCACACCACGCTGCAAAGGTACGCCAAACCCTGGCGTAAGCAGTAGAAGTAGAGCGCTTCCTCGCTCTCAGCATAGTGGCGATGACCTTGTCTGAGAAGCCCTTCTTTCTCAGACGCTGCCGCTCAATAGCCAGGCCGTAAGACCAAAGTGGGAGGGATCCTCCATCACCACGGGACCCTGATGCAACAGGCCCTGCTCCACTGGCAGCCGCAGAGGATCGTCCACTGAGAGCCTGATCAAGTCCGCATACCAGGGACGTCTGGGCCAGTCCGGACCCACCAGGATTATCCGGCCCGGATGCTTTGCCACCCGGTCTAGCACCCTGCCCAACATGGGCCAGGGCGGGAAAACATAGAGAAGCTCCTGTGTCGGCCACTGTTGGAGAAGAGCATCTACTCCCAGGGATCGAGGGTCCCGTCCTCTGCTGAAAAAGCGCGGCACTTGGCAATTGGCCGATGACGCCATCAGATCTAGGCTCGGCTGGCCCCAACGCTTCGTGATGTCCAAGAACGCCTGAGCAGATAGCTGCCACTCTCCGGGATCCAAGGTATGGCGACTGAGAAAGTCCGCCTTGACATTCATGACTCCGGCAATGTGGGCCGCTGACAGCTGTTCCAGGTTCGCTTCTGCCCACTGGCATAGATTCATGGCCTCCTTGGCTAGAGGGGCGCTCTTGGTACCTCCCTGGCGGTTGACATAGGCCACAGCCGTGGCATTGTCCGACAGGACCCGTACTGGCTTCAACGCCAGTACCGGGATGAACTCCAAAAGCGCCAACCGAATGGCTCCGAGTTCCAGGAGGTTGATAGACCACTTTGCCTCTGCAGGAGACCAAAGCCCCTGCGCTGTCCTTCCCAAGCAGTGGGCTCCCCAGCCCGACAAAGAGGCGTCCGTCGTGACGACATTCCACTCCGGGGTCACCAGAGGCATTCCCGCAGACAACTTGTCTGTCTGCAGCCACCAGCTCAGCGCCTTGCGCACTGCTGGGTCCAAGGGAAGGCGCACAGCATAATCCTCCGACATCGGAGTCCAGCGCTGCAGCAGAGAGTGTTGTAGTGGTCTCATATGAGCCCTGGCCCAGTGCACTACTTCCATCGTGGCTGTCATAGAGCCCAACAGCTGCACATAGTCCCAAGCCCGAAGAGGAGAGGCTACTAGGAACTGGTCCACCTGAGCCTGAAGTTTGACAATCCGATTGTCTGGCAGGAACACTCTGCCCACTTGGGTGTCGAATCGAACTCCCAGATACTCCAGGGACTGAGTCGGGCGCAGCTGGCTCTTCTCCCAGTTGATGATCCACCCCAGGGAGCTCAAAAGAGCAACCACCCGGTCCACAGCTTTGCCGCACTCTGCATAAGAGGGGGCTCGGATCAACCAGTCGTCCAGATAAGGATGGACTTGTACTCCTTCCTTTCGCAGGAAGGCCGCGATGACCACCATTACTTTGGAGAAGGTCCGCGGAGCAGTAGCCAACCCGAAAGGGAGGGCTCTGAACTGGAAGTGTCGGCCCAGGACTGCAAAACGCAGAAAGCGTTGATGAGGAGGCCAGATGGGAATATGCAGGTACGCTTCCTTGATGTCCAAGGAAGCCAAGAACTCCCCTGCCTTCACTGCCGCTATAACAGAGCGGAGAGTCTCCATGCGAAAGTGCCGCATTTTCAAGGCCCGATTGACCCCTTTGAGGTCGAGGATAGGCCGGACAGAACCTCCTTTCTTTGGTACCACAAAGTAAATGGAGTAACGTCCCTTGCCAATCTGATTTTCTGGCACCGGAACGACCGCACCCAGGCGTATCATGTTGTCCAAGGTCTGCTGCACTGCCACAGCTTTGACCGGAGACTTGCAGGGAGAGAGTACAAACCCGTCTCTTAAGGGTCGGCAGAACTCTAACTTGTAGCCGTCTCTGATGACTTCCAGAACCCAAGCGTCTGAAGTTACCCTGGTCCACTCTCCCAGAAACGAGGACAGGCGTCCTCCAATCTGCACTGGGCCATGGACCAGGGCCCCGTCATTGGGTACGAGACCCTGGGGGAGGACCGGAGGGCGCACCTCTGGGACGGCGGTCTCTGCGAAAGGAATGCTGCTTGGGGGAGAAATTCCTCTTGAAGGAAGAGGGGGCAGAGGAGCCCGACTTGCCTGGGCGGTACCGACGGGCTTCCTGAAACCGTCCTCTGGAGATACCGGGGCGAGCACTGGCCCGAGCCCTGACCTCTGGTAACCTCTTGCCCTTAGACGTGCCGAGATCAGTCACAATTTTGTCCAGCTCGACCCCAAAGAGCAGCTTGCCTTTAAAAGGCAACTTTGCCAGGCGGGACTTAGAGGCGTGGTCCGCAGACCAATGTTTCAGCCAAAGCCAGCGCCGCGCAGAGACTGTCTGAGCCATACCTTTAGCCGAGGCTCTCAAGACATCATACAGTAAGTCTGCCAAATAAGCCAAGCCCGATTCCAGGGCCGGCCAGTCAGCCCTCAAGGAAGGATCCGAGGGGGAAGCCCGCTGCACCATCGTCAGGCACGCCCTGGCCACATAGGAGCCGCAAACTGAGGCCTGCAAACTTAAGGCAGTCGCCTCGAAGGACGACCTTAAAGCCGCTTCCAATCTTCTGTCTTGGGCGTCCTTTATGGCCGTGCCACCTTCCACCGGCAACGCCGTTTTCTTAGTCACCGCAGTGATTAAAGAATCCACGGTAGGCCAAATAAAGGCCTCACGTTCACTTTCAGGCAAAGGATAGAGGCGGGACATAGCCCTAGCCACTTTGAGGCTCGCTTCCGGGACATCCCATTGAGCCGAAATTAAGGTGTGTATGGCATCATGCACGTGGAAGGTTCTAGGCGGGCGCTTCATCCCCAGCATAATGGCAGAGCCAACAGGGGCTGAGGGAGAGACGTCCTCTGGCGAGGAAATCTTCAAAATGCTCATGGCCTGCAGTAACAGGTTGGGCAAATCCTCTGAGCGAAAGATCCGCGCTGCAGAGGGGTCATCCACTCCATCCGAGAGGGAATCCGTCTCCTCCAAGGAATCCCCAAAGGACCGTTGGGAGAACTCAGATACGCTGCCCTCATCTACATCAGAGGAAACAGCGTCCTCTAAGGCCTTGGAATTCACCAGAGGGCGTTTACTTCCGGGGGCCTCAATCCCGTTATCGGACAAGGGAGAAGGGGCAGCGTTTTGCATAAGGAAGGCCTGATGCAGCAGCAAAATAAACTCGGGGGAGAAACCCCCCAGACTGTGTATTTCAGCAGCCTGGGCCACAGCCCTAGACGCACCCTCAACCGGCGCTCGCAAGAGCGGGGGAGAAACATGCTGCGCATCCAAGATGGCGTACGGCATGACACTCCGCGAAGGAGCCGTGCGGGAAGAACGGCGCTTAACTTTAGCCGCCTTTTTGCCGTCGCCCAAATCAAGGGCGGCCATGGCATTAACGTCTCCCACCTCAAGGGCGGCCCAAGAAGAAGCCGTCCGAGCAGCGTGGCCGGCCAAGATAGCGGAGGCGAGCAGCGGGGGATGGGTGTTTATGGCGGGAAAAACCGCCGCACCGGAGGAAGAACCGGGACACTGACCGGCCTCCAAACTGACACCCAACAAGGGTGTATTAGACTTTAAAACCCCCGCATCCCCGCTAGAAGCGCCCAAGCGATCCGGGGAGCGACTCTTTGCGCCCTCGCCCTCCGACGCCATAGGCCACGTGGAGATCAATCGGGGAACCCCCTGCCCGCTATAAAAAGGTAAAAATTACCTGCTTCTCGCTCCGAGCTGTAACGACCTGGTGTCCCAGTGAGTAGCTGCAATAAACGTTTAAATAAACTTCGAAATAAACGCCCTTAAGGACGTCCAAAATTTTTTTTTTTTTTTTACGGAGCCAGCGGGAGGGGGGAGAAAAGGAGGGACCTGGCGCCACCAGGTTTGCACTTGCTCAAGAAGAGCCCTCAACCCCAGGTACTCAACAAAACCTAAAGATTAGGCTTGGAGACCTAGCCAGAGCTGCTGCTGTGTGTGACCACCAGATGCTGAGATAGAGAACATACTGAGGAGTTTCCGGCAGCACATGACCACATATAGGGAGGCAAAAGTTTGCTCTCTATCTCCACCTGCTGGTAGATGGACACAACCCACCAGTCTATGGATTGATCAGCATGATGATATGGAAAGGACATTACAAGACTGGGAGACTGGGCATCTAAATGGCAGATGCATTTAATGTGAGCAAGTGCAAAGTGATGTATGTGGGAAAGACGAACCCAAATTATAGCTACGTAATGCAAGGTTCCACATTAGGAGTCAACGGCCAGCAAAGGGATCTAGGTATCATCGTTGATTATATGTTGAAACACTCTACTCAGTTTGCTGCTGCTGCAGCAAAGAAAGCAAATAGAATGTTAGGTATTATTAGGAAAGGAATGGAAAATAAAAACAAGGATGTTATAATGCCTTTGTATCATTCCATGGTGGGAACACACCTCGAATACTGTGTGCAATTCTGGTCACCGCATCTCAAAAAAGATAACGTGGAATTAGAAAAGGTATAGAGAAGGGCCACTTCCCTATGAGGAAATGCTGAAACGGCTTGGGTTCTTCAGCTTGGAGAAAAGACAGCTGAGGGGAGATATAATAGAGGTATACAAAATACTGAGTGGAGTGGAACGGGTAGATGTGAATCGCTTGTTTACTCTTTCCAAAAATACTAGGACCAGGAGGCACTGAATGAAGCTACAAAGTGGTAAACTTAAAACGAATCAGAGAAAATATTACTTCATTCAACATGACAGAGAATGTGGTAAAAGCAGTTAGCTTAGCGTGGTTTTAAAAAGGTTTGGATGGCTTCCTAAAAGAAAAGAAGCCATTATTAAAATGGACTTGAGGAAAATCCACTGCTTATTTCTGGGATAAGCAGCATAAAATGTATTGAACTGTTTTGGCATCTTGCCAGGTACTTGTGACCGGGATTGGCCACTGCTGGAAACAGGATACTGAGCTTGATGGACCCTCAGTCTGTCCCAGTATGGCAACACATATGTACTTATGTATTCAGGACTATCTGGAATATTCCTTCTCCACAAGTCCAATCTGTATTATCTGCTGGAGGAAAAATATGACTGACAATATGCCAAACCTTTCTGTCTGGTGTGCGGTGGTGGTGGCGGACAAAAAAAGAAAAACAGGATGTTAAGAATTATTAGGAAAGGAATGCAAAATAAGACCAAGAATTCTATAATGCCTCTGTATCGCTTCATGGTGCGACCTCACATTGAGAACTGCGTTCAATTCTGGTTGATTTATCTAAAAAAAAAAAAAAAAAAAAGATATAGCGAAATTAGAAAAGGTTCAAAGAAGTGCTGTCAAAATGACAGTGATTGGAACTTCTCCCATATAAGGAAAGAGAAAGTTAGGCCTCTTCAGCTTGGAAAAGTGACGGCTACAAAATCTTGAGTGGAGTAGAATGGGTATAAGTAAACCGATTTTTCACTCTTTCAAAAAGTGCAAAGACCAGGGGACACTCAATGAAATTACATGGATATACTTTTAAAACAAACTATTTTCTCACTCAAAGAATAGTTAAGCTAAGGAATTTGTTGCTGGAGGATGTGGTTAACAGTGGTTAGCTTATCTGGGTTTTAAAAATTTTTGGACAAGTTCCTGGAGGTAAAGTCCATAATCTGTTATTGATATGGACATGGGGGAAGCCACTGCTTGCCCTGGGATTGGTAGTATGGATGTTGCTACTAATTGGGTTTCTTCTAGGTACTTGTGACCTGGATTGGCCACCATTGGAAGCAGGATACTGGGCTAGATGGACCACTGGTCTGTCCCAGTATGGCTATTCTTATGTTATGTAAGTTCCAAGCTAAATAAGTTCTTCTACCAGTGATGTCACAGAAATCTTTCAAGCTTCTCTGCCTCCATCTGCTGGTACAAGGACACAACCCACTGGTCTAGACTAGTCTAGCAGGACAAAATGTAAAGTCACCTTTTAAACAAAAGCCCCAAAAGATCTTAACACTGTTGATATTTTAAACTGAAAATGCATTTTAAGTGTTTCAGAAAAGATGTTAAAGCATTTATATGCAAAAAGATCACTATTTTTTCTCCCAGAACTAGAAATCACAAAATTAACGTTTCTTTTATCCTCTAAAAGACAAGCAATGCATAGACTAAAACAGACACTCCTTTCTCTTGAAGTCTGAGTGATTAACAATAATAAAGCATAGTTCAACAATGCCATTAAGTACGACACAGTTCCGCTGATTGGCAGCACTGCCACAACAATACAGTATTTCTTTCAGCAAAGCCTAACAAACAGTAATTATGGCTCTAATATCCAAAAAGCTTTTAATCACACATCTTTCTTCATTTCAAATTCTTTGCCTGCCTCTTCCTAAAATTCTAGGGACATTTTTCTGTTTATAAAGGGGAGTGGATCAGTATTTACACACGAACACCGAGGAGTTATTTTACCTACTGATCTCATCAATAGTCAGTTTGGATTCTTAGGGGTACTTTTAATGTCATTCTGTCTTTTGTCTGTTTTGTCGTCAAATAGTCATTTTGGGGCCACTGAAGAAGCTGTCGTGTGTAGCAGAATGAAGTTAACAAAAGGAATGTGCACACATTAGTGGGTGAATGATGCAGAAACAGGTTTGATGCACAGTATATTGACATATGTGCTAAGTAAGATATCAGCTATTCTACCCCAATGCAGATATGATTTTAGGAGAGCACAATGCAAAGAAAATTACCACCTGGTCCAAGGCATGAAAAGGTTAGTTTACCTTTTGGATCAGGGAAGAAAAGCTAATAAGCCTGCTCCCCCCCCCCCCCCCCCACCCCAAGACGACTCAAATCCTCCAGACCCCCCCCCCCCCGATACCCCCACAAATAAACCTGGTGTCTAGCGGCAGCCCCCAAACCAATAGCCTAGGTAGTCTAATGGCCCCTCCTCCATGGCCCTCTAGCCCCAACATTTAAAAACAAATGTTCCTGCTGTTTAGTAGCATACCTTCCCACCCCTCTTCTGGCCCCACCAGCCCCCATCATGTGTATCAATGTCTCTGCATTGCCATTTTAGAAAATGAAGGTGCCCGACCCCATGCGATGCAACTTGGAATGTACCTAGCAAGGACAGTGTGACAAATAAGGGTGAAATGGGATGGGGGAGGAGGGGGCTACTACATTACCAGGATGGGAAAATTATGTCTTACTGCTGCACTAAGAGAAAGAGAAGTTATCAGGTTTGACAATTTTCCCTTCCTTAGTGTAGCAGCAGATGAATCCAGAAACTAGCGAGATATATGCAAGCCATCCCTAAAGGGGGGGGGGGGGGGGAATCCGTCGCGCCTGCGGAAAAGGACAGACACCTCAAAACTAGCATCCAACAGCGCAGCTACATCTAAACAGTAATGCCTTGAGAAGGTATGCAGAGAAGCCCAAGTAGTCACCCTACAGATCTCCCCCAGGAAAAAAACTCCATACCGCTGCTCAGGTGGTCACCATGTGTGGAATGCGCCCGTAGACATGAGCAAGCTACGGCCTGCCAGCATATATGCTGAAGAAATGGTGTCCCGAATCCACCGCACAATGGTTGCTTTTGACATTATCTCTATTCAAACATGACAGCAACACAAAAAAGATGATCCAGCTATTAGAAACTGTTCACGACTTGCAGGTAGCAAAGAAGCGCTCTGCAAACATCCAAGCACCGCAGGACCTGAAAATCCATCGGATTATCCTCCTCACAAAAAGAAGACAAGATGATTGGCTGATTGAGATGAAACACCGAGACAACCTTTGGCATAAATGGCGTCAACAGTTCGAATAGTCACTACTTCAGCCGAGAACCAACGAAAGGGATCCCGACACTACAGGGTCTGAAGATTCAATACCCGTCAAGCCGAAGCCATGGCCACAAAAAACACCATCTTCACAGTAAGATCCTTCTATGATGCCCTACGCAGAGGTTAGAATGACATCCCTCATACTGCCTTGAGAACCAAATTAAGGCTCCAATCCGGAAACAGACATCGAAACAGTGGTTTGAGACTGACCCAAATCAGAAAATGGACCACATCCAGATGACAGGGCAAGAGCTTCAAATATCTGAGAGAGTCATTTTAAGCCCAGAATCACAGATATAGAAGGCAGTCAAGCAATATTTATTTATTGCATTTTTATCCCACATTTTCCCACCTTTTTGCGGGCTCAGTGTGGCTTACAATACATTATGAATGATGGAAATTACATTTTGTTACAATTCGGTTATGGATTACATTGTGAAGAGTTATACGAGACAAAATCAAAGTATCGTTAAGGAATATATCAATGGAAGAGAACATTGAAACATTGGAAGGAAAACAACGAGAAACTAGAGGGTCTGAGGACAATATATAACATATAATAACGAAAAACCTATGGTATACATTTTCTGTGATTAAAGGTATGAGTGTGGTGAGATTTCAGGATTGAGAATTCATAAGTGGATGTGTTGATGTTTGTGTGAAGCAAGAGAAAAAAAACACAAAGCTTTATTCTCACATCAATGGCAAGTTCTTTCACTTGAAACTATATAATCTATATATATAAAACTCACCCTCAACGTTCTATTTGCACTAACGTCACTGAAGCCAGGTTCGTAAGTTCGAAGCTCTGAAGCCACACAAAATCACAGTCTGTGGGCCCCGCCCTCGCGTCAAACGTTATGACGTTGAGGGCGGAGCACATTCTCAGCTCCAACGTTGTACTGCACTGTAGCTCTGCTCCGCCCTCGCGTCAAAATGCGATGACGTCGAGGGCAGAGCACACGTTACTCTTATCGGTTCCTACTGAAGGGGCATTCACATGACGCTGAAATCTTCTGTTTCGGCAGGTCAGTGGGGTGGGGGGGCCTTCGGAGAGGGGGGAGCGCCGGCAGCGACGACATCGGTGGGGGTGGAAGGGGGTGCACTGGCAACACACACATCGGGGGGAACGGAACTGTCACGGATGCTGGGGGGCGTGCCAAAAGGGCCAGGGTCACAGCACATTCGCACGGAGCCTGCAGGGGGGCCGGCGACACATGGAGACACAAAGGGACGGAGGGGAGCCTTGCTAGCGCCCGTTTCATTGCGATTTGAAACGGGCCTTCGTTACTAGTCTTTTGATAAAAGATTATTTCCCAGAAGCCAGAGGCACTTGCTCAAATAATCCAAAATCATGTATTATTTCTCTTGAAAATGGCAGATACAAATCAAGGTCAGATATACAAATAGTACATATGAGTTTATCTTGTTGGGCAGACTAGATGGACCGTACAGGTCTTTTTCTGCCGTCACTTACTATGTTACTGTGTAACCCGTACCCAAAGAGAATTACAGGCCAGGCCCTTTTGCAGACTCTCCTACAAAAAGGCCAACAGATACAGCAAAGAAACAGAGAAAAGGACCCACACCAGAGAAAAGCACCACGCCTCAAAGGTGCAGCTCACACTCGCATACGCTGAAGTAGTAGACTGCTTTTAAGGCTGTGAAACAGTCAAAATGACCAACTCCTAATAGCCTCTTCAGTCTTGCCCTCTCAAGAGCCAGGCCTTAAGACACAGGGTAGAGGAGGTCAGAAGTCAACAGAAGATGAAGGGAAGCCTCCATGAGGATGCGAATCAAGTCTGAATACCACAGACTCTGAGATCAATCTGGAGCCACTAGCACCACCATGCCCCGATGGCACCCGATCCTGTGGATGACCCTATCAGCGGCCATCTGCCACAGTTGAAGAAGCGCTTCCAGACCCTCTGAACAAAATTCTCTTCTGCCACTGAAGAACCTGGCCATCTATGAGTTGGCCCTGGTAACCATGAGATCTATGGATAAGAGTCTCACCACTGCTCGATCAGCTGACAACTCCCACCCTGCCTGGACCAGGACATGGCGGCTGAGGAAGTTCGCCTGCACGTTGAGGTTGCCGAGAGGTACGTCAAGTGCTTCTTTGCCCACTGCAAAAGAGTCCATGCCTCAGCTGCCAAGGACACACTGCACGTGCCTCCCTGCCATATGATGTAGGCCACTGCAGTTGTATTGTCAGATGTGACATGAACCGGGTGGCCATCCAGCAAGGCCTGAAAGGACGTCAGCGCATATGCTATTGCCCACGGCTCCAGGCGACTGATTGGCCATTTCGCCTCCATCACAGACGAGATGCATGGCACATACCGATGGAGACAATGTACCCCTCAGCCCAAAAGACTGGTATCCGTCACCACCACTACCCACTGCGGGGAAGCCAAATGCACCCCCCTGCTCAAGTTGGAGATGCAAAGCCACCAGCCCATGTTGCGCTTCGCCACTGGCAACCACCGGAGATGAACCTGTTAATCCTGTGACACTGGTGACCAGTGACTCAACAGCGCCAGCTGCAACAAACAACTAGGAGCACCTACCCAAACCGTCCAATTAACCTTTTGGAATTACTCTGAACAAAGTCACGGTCTTTCACTA
The DNA here is from genome assembly GCF_901765095.1 of Microcaecilia unicolor. Classification (NCBI taxonomy): domain Eukaryota; kingdom Metazoa; phylum Chordata; class Amphibia; order Gymnophiona; family Siphonopidae; genus Microcaecilia; species Microcaecilia unicolor. The sequence continues at coordinate 525,971,101 of NC_044033.1, forward strand.
TCTTGCTATGAATTATAGAAGAAAACTTCACTATGGAGTGGCCTGACCGCCTTTTTGAAAGAATTCACTAAAGGCAGTGTACAGTTGGAATAAATCAAACACAAGTAACAGAATTACAGTAGTAAAAATATTCAAACAACATTACAAAGTATGGTATAGTATACTACTTACAATGTCAACAATACGTAACAGAACATTTTAATAGATAAGCAAAGATGGAACAAATAGGTAGGTAAGAGTAACAGGAGTCAGAAAATAAGGTTACTAATTTAAAGAAAGTTGCACATGAGGTCAGAGAGATGAATAAATGTTATCTCAGCTAAGGTAAGAGTCGATAAACTATATTAAACACTATTGAAAACAACAGCAAAAGATTATTAGAAATAACGGACTGCCTATGTGTGGTCCATCTGTAAAAAGTCTAAAGTTGTCTAAATTCAGATAGGCAGTACTGAAAAAGGTGGATAAAAGATTTTTTTTTTTTTTTGTTTTTTTACTTGAAAGCTTCCTATATCTAGATATATATCAAGAAATAAAATTGAACAACACTAAGGGCCTTGTTTACTAAGCCATGCTGTAGGCACGCTAGTGTTTTTAGAGCACGCTAATACTAGAGACATCCATAGGAATATATGGGTGTTTCTAGCGTTAGCATGTGCTAAACTAAAAATGTTAGTAAACGGGGCCAGAAAACAGCAATAAAACTCTGTATTTTGTGCTAATTTTTCTACACTATTCAATACTATTGTCAGATGTATATACATAGCCAAATTTAAGTGAGGATATCTTGTTTCCTGATTGGTTCATCTTAACTGTTGTAATCTGCCTTGGGAAGACTGGTGTTATAAACATGGAATATACTGAAAATTAAATGAAACTAAAATTGAACTCTCCTTTCATTGGGGCACATGGAATCACATCTTCATTTCTTTTGTAGAAGTTTACATTTTAGATACACAAATGGGTTATTCTATTTTTAGAATGTTTCAGGGACAAGTGGTTTTACAAGTCAAAATAATAAAAACACTTTGTTTCATGCAGATCTCTCATTTGTTAAAACATAACTAAAAAGGGTTATAAGCCCCTAATGCTGTCCACTGGTTTTCTCTTATAATTTCTTAAGACGTGGAGGGGCATAATTGAACGAAAACGTCTATCTCCATGGGCGTTTATCTCCGAGAACGGGTCCGTGAAGGGGCGGACCGAACTGTATTTTCGCAAAAAAAAAAAAAGACGTCCATGTTTTATTCGACAATTTGTGAGCTGGGCGTTTTTGTCTTTCAGCGATAATGGAAAATGAAAGCGCCCAGCTCAAAAACGAATAAATCCAAGGCATTTGTTCGTGGGAGGGGCCAGGAGTCGTAGTGCACTGGTCCCCCTCACATGCCAGGACACCAACCGGGCACCCTAGGGGGCACTTTTACAAAAACAAAAAAAAAGGTAAAAGAGCTCCCAGGTGCATAGCACCCTTCCCTTGTGTGTTGAGCCCCCCAAATCCCCCTCAAAACCCACTGCCCACAAGTCTACACCATTACTATAGCCCTAAGGGGTGAAGGGGGGCACCTACATGTGGGTACAGTGGGTTTGGGGGGGTTGGATGACTAAGCATTAAGCAGCACAATTGTAACAGGTAGGGGGGGATGGGCCTGGGTCCACCTGCCTGAAGTCCACTGCACCCCCTAACAACTGCTCCAGGGACCTGCATACTGCTGCCAGGGAGGTGGGTATGACATTTGAGGGTGAAAATAAAAAGTTGTGAAACGGCATATTTTGTGGTGGGAGGGGGTTTGTGACCACTGGGGGAGTCAGGGGAGGTCATCCCCGATTCCCTCCAGTGGTCATCTGGTCATTTAGGGCCTTATTCGTGGAAAAACAGGGTCCAGGAAAAGTGCCCTAAATTCTCGCTAAAAACGCATATTTTTCTTCCATTATCGGCGAAAGGCACCCATCTCTGATCGCCCGATAACCACGCCCCAGTTCTGCCTTCACCACGCCCCCATCAACTTTGTCCGCATCAGAGTGCAGTTGAAAACGTCCAAATTCGGCTTTCAATTATACCGCTTTATTCGTTTTTGTGAGATAAACGTATATCTCCCGATTTGGGTCGCAATATAGGCATTTTTCTTTTTCAATTATAAGCTGGATACTGTGCCAAAAAAAAAAAAAAAAAAACTTCTCTTCTATCTGGTCGATAATAAAAGGAACTCACTGTGAAAAACTATCCACCTTAAAAGGTTGTTTTGTTGCTGTACATGAGCAATTATGATACTGCATAACTGTGTTTTTGTTCCTAGTCATGCATCCAAAGGTTATATAATCCTTCTAAGAAAGCCAGTTAATCATTTAACTTATTAGTGGAACATAAGCACATTTTCAACATAGTAATACTAGAGCCCCGCTAAGGAACAGGTTATTTTGAGTTCGTCTTCACTTGAAGACGCTTGCTTTCCTTGTGCCATCACCAACCAGTTGGCTAGGCAGTGCCTTAAAAGATGGAGGATAAAGGATTTTTTTATTTTTGACATTTATATCCCACATTATCTCAAACAAACTCAGGTTCAATGTGGCTTACATTTGCGATCTGAAAGCGCAAAACCCCTCCGCAAAAACTACACTGGCTCCCAATCAAAGAAAGCATTGTTTTCAAAATCTGCACTCTGGTCCACAAAAGTATCTACGGTGAAGCCCCGGGATACATGACAGACTTGACTGACCTTCCAACTAGAAACACATCCGAATCTACACGAATGTACCCAAATCTGCACTACCCAAGCTGCAAAGGACTCAAATACAAATCAACCTACGCATCCAATTTCTCCTACATAAGCACACAACTGTGGAACGCATTACCAAAAGCCTTGAAAACCACGTTCGACCACCTAAACTTCCGGAAAAAACTAAAAACTAACCTGTTTAAAAAGGCATACCCTACCAATCCATCATAAATGCCTGATCTCTGCAACACAACAAACCTAAAGTACGAAATGGACATAACACAACTCTTCCATTGAACGATTCCCTAATGTGGCTGGGCCACATGAACTTTATCTTACCACAACATCACTTTGTATTTGTTTACACCGAAGTATGCAAACACCTCTCTGGTACTATGTAAGCCACATTGAGCCTACAAATAGGTGGGAAAATGTGGGATACAAATGTAACAAATAAATAAATAAAATACAGTGAGAAGAATAGAATTCAGTAACATCATGGGAGTAAGTCAATGAATATGTCAAACATTGAACAATGAGATTACCGTATATGATGTCGCACATTCATAAACAAAGCATAGACAGTTATTAAAACGTTATCACATGCACACACCAAAATAGGCATCCATACACACACCGCAAAAGTAAACAACTTTCACAGCACAACACAGTTTATACAATTGTTTTAACCACCCTTAGGTTTCGCCGTTGGGTTTAACTAGAAATATTATGTGCATATAAGGTCTGGAAAAATTAATTACAACAACCGAAGTTTAAAGCAAATGCCCATTACTTGGTAGCAATAATGAAACAGTGATGGAATATTCACATAGCAGCAGTCAACAGATTCATTTTCCACTGAACATAATTAACTTTGTATGAGCTTGGCAGCTACAAATGTGCTGCTTGCTACTGTATTTTGTATTTTTGTATAGTTTGCCTGCCTAATAAAATCACACTCATCTATATACAAACACACAGCCGTTAGACAAAGATTCCAAACCCCCAAAACAAACAAATGCCTTTTACAACAGACTTGATGAAATAAATATACACAACAGAACTGGACAAATGTTGGCACATTTAAACTGATTCTGGACAGAACTTCTGCATGAAGGAAACTCTTCCCTCATTACTCAAAACCTCTCTTTGAAACAGTAGTAATTAAAAAAACAAAATCAAGTGCATTTTACAATTTACCACTGTATTCCACACAACAAAAATGAGCAAGCTCCAACATACCATCTTTTTCTTGGGATATATGCACAGGAAAAAAAGATGTTAAATGCTCCAAAGTTTCAACCTAATTAATGTTTGTTTGTTTTTAAATCTTTGTACTTATAAATAGAAAGAGTGAATGTGGGGCACCCGATTCTCATAACATGATGTCTGTGTCTATTGTCCTTTACTAGGTGAAAATATCTCTGCAGGATCCTATAACCAGCCCCCCCCCCCCCCCAACCCCCTAAGACACAATGATTACAATTTATGAACCAATTACTACTCTAACCGATGAAACCGATACTACTTGTGTACATCCGTATGCTGCACAAGCCGGTATATCTCTATATATAAAAGGCACCACCAACGTTCTAAATGAAGCCTCCAGCCGGAAGTGTGAAGGGGGAGAGATATCCAGTTTCCCCATGAGTGTCTGCCAAGCCCTCGCTCTCTCTGTAACATAAACAGTGAAGGAAAACACAGCAAAGCACGAAATCAAATCGCTCTCTCTGTAACAGTGAAGGACTCCGAGGGGGGAGGGGAGAGAGGGCAGAAGCCCTCACTATCTCTGTAACACAAACACAGCAGAGCAGGAAACTTAACACTGAAGGACTTGACTCCGAGGGGGGAGGGGACAGAGGGCAGGGACACACACACTCCCACATGCACACAGAAGAAAACCTTGCTAGCTCCCGTTTCATTTGCATCAGAAACGGGGCTTTTTTACTAGTAAGTACATAAGTAATGCCACACTGGGAAAAGACCAAGGGTCCATTGAGCGCAGCATCCTGTCCACGACAGCGGCTAATCCAGGTCAAGGGCACCTGGCGAGCTTCCCAAACAAACATTCTATACATGTTATTCCTGGAATTGTGGATTTTTCCCAAGTTCATTTAGTAGTGGTTTATGGACTTGTCCTTTAGGAAACTGTCTAACCCATTTTTAAACTCTGCCAAACTGCCGTCAATAAAGAACGACAATGTGGGTGCAACAGCTGATAGGTTTGTTTGCTTTGTTTTGGGTGTTAATATGGCAGCTGTGCAGGAAGACAGCTTCAGCTTTGACATCATGCCATCTCCTGTTCTCAATCTAACCTCCTTGGTCTGACCAGAGGACTGGGACTACAGGAAACAGGTCTAACTGGTGGCCTTGAACATGTATGAGGAACCCACAGGCTATTAAGAACCCAAATCCTGGGATCTTAAAACAATAACTGAACTGGGTCCTCTATATGATTATTCAAGTCCCCAACTATCAACAGCCTTTCTCTACGGCCAACAAAGAGATATGATCTAATAAATGTATTTGACACAACTGGAGCAGACTATGGTCTATCCAGTATCAACAAAATGTAAGGCTCTGTCTGTAGTAGTCACTAGCAAGACTTCATCAGCAGAACTGTACAATCCTGTAGACTAATTCTGAAAGCAGAGGAGTAGGCCTAATGGTTAGAGCAGTGGGTTGAGAACTGGAGAACTAGAGTTTAAATACGACTCTTCTTAGGCTAGACATAGTAGCCCAGCCAGTCAAGACATTGGTAGTTTCATGCCAGGAAAGGAAAGCTAAAAGTCACTTATGAGTCTCCAAGCTTACATCAGTAACAGTTAAAGGGCGGATGTTCAGTATCTAGTGTTTTACCTACCTACTGAACACTCTCCATAATGCACAACAATCCAAACACAAGATAACCACAATAACAAGATTTAGTCTGGCCAATTTCACTTCTGCAGGAATGCCACAGCAGCCTGCAAACATTTTTCAGAGAGATTCCCTTTTGTATGACTAGAGTCCTCCGTTTCTCCATGGGCTTTTAGGAGCGCCATTAATGTTGTTGTTTACACCTAGCCTTGGACACATCAACCATTCTATTAAAAACAAATTCTGATATTACACCTAATGCTACCTCTCCAGGGCTTCAACCAACTCCACCTAATTTTAGAAATTGTTTTCTACTTTAAAATGATTGCTCCTAGTGCAGTGGTTCCCAAACCTGGTCCTGGAGGCACCCCAGTCAGTCAGGTTTTTCAGGATATCCACAATTAATATTCATGAGAGAGATTTGCATGCACTGCCTACACCTCATGTAAATCTCCCTCATGAATATTCGCTGTGGATATCCTGAAAACCTGACTGGCTGGGGTGCCTCCAGGACCAGGTTTGGGAATCATTGTTCTAGTGTATTAAACCTTTGAAGAATTTGAAAGAGTCCATCCTATTTAGATCCTGAAGTCTAAAATCATAACAGCTTTTGAAACTGACCCCTGCACCTTTTTTCAGTATCTGCTCCCTGGCTTACGCCACGCCAAAAAAAGAGTTGCTATTTCAGACCTACTATGAGGTTTGCCAACCACTATAACTTTGATAGCATGCCGGGAAAGGAAAGCTAAAAGTCAGTTGTGAGTCTCCAAGCTTATATCAGTAACAGTTAAAGGACGTTCAATATCTAATGTTATGGAAACAGTAATGGAATTCAAACGTGCATGGGATAAACACAAAGGAATCCTGTTTAGAAGGAATGATTCCGCGGAATCTTAGCGGAGATTGGGTGGTGACACTGTTAATTGGGAAACAAAACGGGAGCTGGGCAGACTTATTTATTGCATTTGTATCCCACATTTTCCCACCTATTTGCAGGCTCAAAGTGGCTTACATAGTTTTGTTAACACAATTAGTCCTGGATGTCAGGTACAATTATTGTTGTGCAGAGATTAATTAAGGGAAGAATTAGAGAGAAGGAAGGAATTTATTAGGTATAGTAGACTTCTACGGTCTACGTCCTGATTGTAACTGAATAGATATGGATGGGCTGGAGTGTAAATTTTATGGGGCTTTGATGTTAGCTTCAGAACTTAGTACAAGAACAGTGCGGGGCAGACTTCTACGGTCTGTGCCCTGAGAAAGGCAAGGACAAATCAAACTCAGGTATAAAGTATCACATACCATGTAAAATGAGTTTATCTTGTTGGGCAGACTGGATGTACCGTAAGGTCTTTATCTGCCATCATTTACTATGTTACTCTTTAGGGTTCTACATGGAATGTTGCTACTAATTGGGATTCTGGAATCTTGTAATTCTTTAGGGTTCCAGAATCTTGTTATTCTTTGGGGTTCTACATGGAATGTTGCTACTAATTAGGATTCCAGAATCTTGTTATTCTTTGGGGTTCTACATGGAATGTTGCTACTAATTAGGATTCCAGAATCTTGTAACTCCTTTAGGATTCCAGAATCTTCAGAACTTTTAGTACAAAAACAATGCTGGGCAGACTTCTACGGTCTGGGCCCTGAGAAAGGCAAGGACAAATCAAACTCGGGTATAAAGTATCACATACCATGTAAATGAGTTTATCTTGTTGGTCAGACTGGATGGACCGTTCAGGTCTTTATCTGACGTCATTTACTATGTTACTCTTTGGGGTTCTACATGGAATGTTGCTACTCTTTAGGGTTCCAGAATCTTGCTATTCTTTGGGGTTCTACATGGAATGTTGCTAGTCTTTGAGATTCTATATGGAATCTTCGGAACCTTTAGTACAAGAAGACTAAAATGACACATCCCAGTTATCCCACCCTGTTTAGGTGTGGCCAAGTAGCCTGATAGTAAGATCTGGAAGGGCTCTGCTGTCAAAGTGCCCGGGACGCACGAGATCCCGACAGGAGGCGGCTTAGCCTGGGTCTCTGGGAGGAGCCAGGCCCAGCTCAGTCGGACTCTCACCTTCAGTCGGATCTCGTAGGTGGTGAAGCGGGTCCGACCCACTCCCACCGTCTGCGGGCTGCTCACGTCGATCTCCAAGAAGTTACTGGGCGGCCCGTAGGCGTCGTTCAGGGTCTGCGGTTTGCTCAGCAGACGCCGAGTATCAGCCACGGTGTCCGCCATGACCGCGCTCCTCGTCGGCCACCACCGCCCTCGCGCGCCGCTGCCGCTGGGGCCTAACCTGCCCGACACCTCCTCCTCCGCCTCCGCCTCTCTCCAAGGCAACCGCCGCCCGGAAACGGGAAGTGACGCCACACGCACACTAGCGCGGCGTCATGGGAGACGTAGTTTTTTTTCCCCCCCGACATAGGACTTAAACGCCGAGAGGGTTGTTGTTCTGTTCAGTTCGCGTTTCTTCGAACCTCCTCCAGTCCTTGCGGCAGTCTTTGATCAGGCAATATGGACGTTAATCACCAAAATCATTTTAATAGACCGCTTTTATTGTACACAACTACTACTACTTATCACTTCTATAGCGCTACAAGGCATACGCAGCGCTGTACACTTGAACATGAAAAGATAGTCCCTGCTCAAAGAGCTCACAATCTAAATATGGAATGTTGCTGGTGGAGTAGCAACATTCCATGTAGAATCTCAAATAGTAGCAACAGAATCTGAAATAGTAGGAACATTCCATGTAGAATCTCAAGTAATAGCAACATTCCAGAATCTCAAATAGTAACAACATCCCATGTTCCACTGCACTAACCACTAGGCTACTCCTCCACTAGCAACATTCCATGTAGAAGTCGGCCCTTGCAGATCACCAATGTGGCCCACGCAGGCTTCTGCTTCTGTGAGTCTGACGTCCTGCACGTATGTGCAGGACGTCAGACTCACAGAAACATAAGCCTGCGTGGCCGCGTTGCTGATCTGCAAGGGCAGGCTTCTACATTACTACTACTTCTACTAGTTATCACTTCTATAGCGCTACAAGGCATACGCAGCGCTGTACACCATACATGTAAAGACAGTCCCTGCTCAAAGAGCTCACAATCTAAATATGGAATGTTGCTGGTGGAGTAGCAACATTCCATGTAGAATCTCAAATAGTAGCAACAGAATCTGAAATAGTAGGAACATTCCATGTAGAATCTCAAATAGTAGCAACATTCCATCTAGAATGTCAAGTAATAGCAACATTCCAGAATCTCAAATAGTAACAACATCCCATGTTCCACTGCACTAACCACTAGGCTACTCCTCCACTAGCAACATTCCATGTAGAAGTCGGCCCTTGCAGATCACCAATGTGGCCCACGCAGGCTTCTGCTTCTGTGAGTCTGACGTCCTGCACGTATGTGCAGGACGTCAGACTCACAGAAACAGAAGCCTGCGTGGCCGCGTTGCTGATCTGCAAGGGCAGGCTTCTACATTACTACTACTTCTACTAGTTATCACTTCTATAGCGCTACAAGGCATACGCAGCGCTGTACACCATACATGTAAAGACAGTCCCTGCTCAAAGAGCTCACAATCTAAATATGGAATGTTGCTGGTGGAGTAGCAACATTCCATGTAGAATCTCAAATAGTAGCAACAGAATCTGAAATAGTAGGAACATTCCATGTAGAATCTCAAATAGTAGCAACATTCCATCTAGAATGTCAAGTAATAGCAACATTCCAGAATCTCAAATAGTAACAACATCCCATGTTCCACTGCACTAACCACTAGGCTACTCCTCCACTAGCAACATTCCATGTAGAAGTCGGCCCTTGCAGATCACCAATGTGGCCCACGCAGGCTTCTGCTTCTGTGAGTCTGACGTCCTGCACATACGTGCAGGACGTCAGACTCACAGAAACAGAAGCCTGCGTGGCCGCGTTGCTGATCTGCAAGGGCAGGCTTCTACATTACTACTACTTCTACTAGTTATCACTTCTATAGCGCTACAAGGCATACGCAGCGCTGTACACCATACATGTAAAGACAGTCCCTGCTCAAAGAGCTCACAATCTAAATATGGAATGTTGCTGGTGGAGTAGCAACATTCCATGTAGAATCTCAAATAGTAGCAACAGAATCTGAAATAGTAGGAACATTCCATGTAGAATCTCAAATAGTAGCAACATTCCATCTAGAATGTCAAGTAATAGCAACATTCCAGAATCTCAAATAGTAACAACATCCCATGTTCCACTGCACTAACCACTAGGCTACTCCTCCACTAGCAACATTCCATGTAGAAGTCGGCCCTTGCAGATCACCAATGTGGCCCACGCAGGCTTCTGCTTCTGTGAGTCTGACGTCCTGCACGTATGTGCAGGACGTCAGACTCACAGAAACAGAAGCCTGCGTGGCCGCGTTGCTGATCTGCAAGGGCAGGCTTCTACATTACTACTACTTCTACTAGTTATCACTTCTATAGCGCTACAAGGCATACGCAGCGCTGTACACCATACATGTAAAGACAGTCCCTGCTCAAAGAGCTCACAATCTAAATATGGAATGTTGCTGGTGGAGTAGCAACATTCCATGTAGAATCTCAAATAGTAGCAACAGAATCTCCAATAGCAGCAACATTCCATGTAGAATCTCAAGTAATAGCAACATTCCAGAATCTCAAATAGTAACAACATCCCATGTTCCACTGCACTAACCACTAGGCTACTCCTCCACTAGCAACATTCCATGTAGAAGTCGGCCCTTGCAGATCACCAATGTGGCCCACGCAGGCTTCTGCTTCTGTGAGTCTGACGTCCTGCACGTATGTGCAGGACGTCAGACTCACAGAAACAGAAGCCTGCGTGGCCGCGTTGCTGATCTGCAAGGGCAGGCTTCTACATTACTACTACTTCTACTAGTTATCACTTCTATAGCGCTACAAGGCATACGCAGCGCTGTACACCATACATGTAAAGACAGTCCCTGCTCAAAGAGCTCACAATCTAAATATGGAATGTTGCTGGTGGAGTAGCAACATTCCATGTAGAATCTCAAATAGTAGCAACAGAATCTCCAATAGCAGCAACATTCCATGTAGAATCTCAAGTAATAGCAACATTCCAGAATCTCAAATAGTAACAACATCCCATGTTCCACTGCACTAACCACTAGGCTACTCCTCCACTAGCAACATTCCATGTAGAATCTCCAATAGTAGCAACAGTCCATGTAGAATCTCCAATAGTAGCAACAGAATCTCCAATAGTAGGAACATTCCATGTAGAATCTCAAATAGTAGCAACATTCCATATAGATTCTCAAATAGTAGCAACAGAATCTCCAATAGTAGGAACATTCCATGTAGAATCACAAATAGTAGCAACATTCCATATAGATTCTCAAATAGTAGCAACAGAATCTCAAATAGTAACAATATTCCATGTCCCACTGCACTAACCACTAGGCTACTCCTCCACTAGCAACATTCCATGTAGAATCTCCAATAGTAGCAACAGAATCTCCAATAGTAGCAACATTCCAGAATCTCAAATAGTAGCAACATTCCATCTAGAATGTCAAGTAATAGCAACATTCCAGAATCTCAAATAGTAGCAACGTTCGATGTTCCACTGCACTAACCACTAGGCTACTCCTCCACTAGCAACATTCCAGTTAGAAGCCTGCCCTTGCAGATCAGCAACACTGCCGCGCAGGCTTCTGTTTCTGTGAGTCTGACATCGTCCTGCACGTACATGCAGGATGTCAGACTCACAGAAACAGAAGCCTGCGCGGCCGCGTTGCTGATCTGCAAGGGCAGGCTTCTACATTACTCCTACTACTACTACTACTTATCATTTCTGTAGTGCTACAAGGCATACGCAGCGCTGTACACCATACACAAAAAGACAGTCCCTGCTCAAAGAGCTTACAATCTAGATAAGACAGGTAAACAGACAGAACAATTAAGGGTAATGGAATAAAGAGGTGAGGATAAACGGACAGGGCAAGTGAGTAGTAGTTAGGACATAACATAACAGAGGTGTAACTTTCTTAAATTCTGACACAGTCCTCATCTCCACGACCTCCACTGGGAGGCCGTTCCACACCTCCGTGAAAGATGTGTGGATATTATGAATTATGTACGAGGGGCGTAGCCAGACATCTCGGTGGGAGGGGACCAGAGACCGAGGTTGGGGGCACATTTTGAATGCCGCCCCACACCAATGCCTCACCTCGCCCCCCCCTCACAAAGAAATACCTTTGCTGGCAGGGGTCCCCAACCTCCGCCAGCTGAAGCCTTCAGCACGGTCTCCGGCACAGCCGCGTTCACTGCCTGCCCCCTGATGTTCTTCTTGTGCATGCAGACACTCAGCGGTCTCCGACGCAGCTGCGTTCAGCGGTCTCCGGCGCAGCTGCATTCAGCGGTCTCCGGCGCAGCTGCGTTCGCTGCCTGTCCCCACTCTTCTTTTTTTCTCCTCCTCAGCGTCAGCATGCACAGGAGGAGCAAGAAGAAGAGCAGGGGGCAGGCTGCGAATGCGGCTCTGCCGGAGACCGTGCTGAAGGCTTCAGCTGCATAAGGTGGGAGGATCTGTAATTATTGTTGATATTATGATAATTTCATTCAAAGTGTTCATACATGGGGGTGGGGTTTGGAAAGGATAAAAGTATCTGCTTGGTCTTTGGTTACCCACAACCCCAGCGGAGACCCAAGAAGATAAGGGGTGTCCTGTCCTGGCATAAGAAGTGGGGGCTGCAAAAGCAACAAAAATTGGATTGTCTTCCGCCTTCGTGGAAGCGGGAAATTACTTCAGAGGAGGGCGGGACACAGTGAGGGAAGGCCCGAGGCAGCCTACTTCCTTCAGAGATACCACCGATTCAAAGATTTAAGAACTGAATGCAGGGTGGCAGAAGCCAGAAGGGGGCTGTCAGAGCTGAGGGTGGACAGGTAGGGGCTCAAACTAGCAGCTGAGAACGGGGCTAAGGCTGCAACTGGGAGCTGCCTGTAAGGTGCCCTCCAGAGGTCGGTGCCCCTGCCACACTTACCATGCTGCATCAGCCCTGGGCATCCAGAACTTTTTGAGTGAGACCAGGGTTACATTATCTTCCCTATCAATCACTTGTCTTAGGATATAGGAGAGCTTGGAGATTTTGAACCAGGCATGACTGACAAGGTTTATAAGAGGTGGGCACTTAAAGGGTTGAAAAGGGTGTCTGATCTTTTGGAGGATGATGACCATCTTATGCTACTTGATGAGGAGATAAAGAGAATTTATGACATTAACCCCAATCATATGTGGTGGTGGCGGCCAGGTGAATTCAGGATTTTGGAAATTATTCCCTGGATCAGTTCCTGTTGAGTTTAAAATTCATCAAATCATAAGTACATAAGTAATGCCACACCGAGAAAAGACCAAGGGTACATCGAGCCCAGCATCCTGTCCACGACAGCGGCCAATCCAGGCCAAGGGCACCTGGCAAGCTTCCCATACGTACAAACATTCTATACATGTTATTCCTGGAATTGTGGATTTTTCCCAAGTCCATTTAGTAGCGGTTTATGGACATGTCCTTTAGGAAACCGTCTAACCCCTTTTTAAACTCTGCCAAGCTAACCGCCTTCACCACGTTCAATTACGCGTTGGGTGAAGAAAAATTTTCTCTGATTTGTTTTAAATTTACTACACTGTAGTTTCATCGCATGCCCCCTAGTCCTAGTATTTTTGGAAAGCGTGAACAGATGCTTCGCATCCACCTGTTCTACTCCACTCATTATTTTATATACCTCTATCATGTCTCCCCTCAGCCGTCTCTTCTCCAAGCTGTATAGCCCTAGCCTCCTTAGTCTTTCTTCATAGGGAAGTCGTCCTATCCCCACTATCATTTTAGTCGCCCTTCGCTTCACCTTTTCCAATTCTACTATATCTTTCTTGAGATGCGGCGACCAGAATTGAACACAATACTCAAGGTGCGGTCGCACCATGGAGCGATACAACGGCATTATAACATCCTCACACCTATTTTCCATACCTTTCCTAATAATACCCAACGTTCTATTCGCTTTCCTAGCTGCAGCAGCACACTGAGCAGAAGGTTTCAGTGTATTATCGATGACGACACCCAGATTCCTTTCTTGGTCCGTAACTCCTAACGTGGAACCTTGCATGACGTAGCTATAGTTCGGGTTCTTATTTACCACATGCATCACCTTGCACTTGCTCACATTAAATGTCATCTGCCATTTAGCCGCCCAGTCTCCCAGTCTCGTAAGGTCATTCTGTAATTTTTCACAATCCTGTCGCAAGTTAACGACTTTGAATAAGTTTGTGTCATCTGCAAATTTAATTACCTCGCTAGTTACTCCCATCTCTAAATCATTTATAAATATATTAAAAAGCAGTGGTCCTAGCACAGACCCCTGAGGAACCCCACTAACTACCCTTCTCCATTGTGAATACTGCCCATTTAACCCCACTCTCTGTTTCCTATCCTTCAACCAGTTTTTAATCCACAATAGGACATTTCCTCCTATCCCATGACCCTCCAATTTCCTCTGTAGCCTTTCATGAGGTACCTTGTCAAACGCCTTTTGAAAATCCAGATACACAATATCAACCGACTCCCCTTTGTCCACATGTTTGTTCACTCCTTCAAAGAATTGAAGTAAATTGGTCAGGCAAGATTTCCCCAAACAAAAGCCATGCTGACTTGGAGGCATATTTTCAAAGCACTTTGGGAGGCTAAGTTCCATAGGTTTCTATGGAACTTTGGGAAGCTAAGTGCTTTGAAAATGAGCTTGTTGGTCTCAGTAATCCATGTCCTCGGATGTGCTCTGTAATTTTGTTTTTGATAATAGCCTCTACCATTTTCCACGGCACCGACGTCAGACTCACCGGTCTATAATTTCCCGGATCTCCCCTGGAGCCTTTTTAAAAAATGGGCGTTACATTGGCCACCCTCCAATCTTCCGGTACCACGCTCGATTTTAAGGATAAGTTGCATATCACTAGCAGTAGCTCCGCAAGCTCATTTTTCAGTTCTATCAGTACTCTAGGATGAATACCATCCGGTCCAGGAGATTTGCTACTCTTCAGTTTGCTGAACTGCCCCATTACGTCCTCCAGATTTACCTTGAAGTCAGTAAGTTTCTCCAACTCGTCCACCATTTCCAACACCGGTATCCCACCCAAATTTTCCTTGGTGAAGGCCGAAGCAAAGAATTCATTCAATCTCTCTACTACATCTTTATCTTCCTTGATTGCCCCTTTTACCCCTCGGTCATCCAGCGGCCCAACCGATTCTTTTGCCGTCTTCCTGCTTTTAATATACCGAAAAATTTTTTGCTATGTTTTTGTGCCTCTAATGCTATCGTTTTTTTGTAATCCCTCTTGGCCTTCTTTATCTGCGCCTTGCATTTGCTTTGACACTCCATATGCTGCGAGGTAAGAACTCCCAAAAGCAATTTCAAATATACACAAAATGGTGGGAGCTCATCCACTGTCTGACGGCCAAGGATCAATGTCAGTGCAGGAGGAAAAAGCCGAAGGTGCCCAGCTCAAAAACAAACAAATCCAAGGCATTGGGTCGTGGGAGGGGCCAGGATTCATAGTGCACTGGTCCCCCTCACATGCCAGGACACCAACCGGGCACCCTAGGGGCACTTGTAACAATTAAAAAAAAAAGTTAAATACCTCCCAAGTCCATAGCTCCCATCCCTTGGGTGCTGAGCCCCTCAAATCCCCCACAAAACCCACCGCCCACGCTGAAGGGGGGCACCTACATGTGGGTACAGTGGGTTTTGGGGGTGGTTTGGAGGGCTCCCATTTATCACCACAAGTGTAACAGGTAGGGGGGGAATGGGCCTGGGTTCACCTGGGTGAAGTCCACTGCATCCACTAACAACTGCTCCAGGGACCTGCATACTGCTGTGATGGAGCTGGGTATGGCATCTGAGGCTGGCATACAGGCTGGAAAAAAGTTGTTAAAGTTGTTTTTTTATGGTGGGAGGGGGTTAGTGACCACTGGGGGAGTCAGGGTGGTCATCCCCGAATCCCTCCGGTGGTCATCTGGTCATTTAGGGAACTTTTTTGGGACTTGTTTGTGGGGAAAAAAGGGTCCAAAAATGACCCAAATTCGCACTAAAAATGCCTTTCTTTTTTTGATTATCGGCCGAAGGCGCCCATCTCTCCTCGGCCGATAAACACGCCCCAGTCCCGCCTTCACCATGCCTCCGACACGCCCCGTCAACTTTGACCGTTTCCGCAACAGATTGCAGTTGAAGATGCCCAAAATCGGCTTTCGATTATACCAAGATGGGCGCCCATCTCGCGATTTGGGTCGAAATATGGGCGCCCATCACTTTCGAAAATAAGGCTGATAACGTTCTATGAGAGTGCGGAAATTGCCAGCTAATTAATGCTGTGTAATTTATTCAGTGATGTTAATGCATTTGTCAATCTCAATTTTAATCTCCTGTAATATTCTTTTCTGATCTCTCAGGTACTTCCCGCACATTCTCTCATGTGACTCACATACTAGCTCACGTGTGATTCATGTTCTGCCTCTTGTGTGCTTTCACACTAGCCCATGGGTACTCTGCACACTGGCTCTACTGTGCTGCACGCTCTAAATCTCGCTTGCTTCACGCACTGGCTCTTCTATGCTTCATTCTCTCTCTCTCTCTCTCTCTCTCTCTCGTGAGCTTCATGCACTGCCCCTTGTGTGCTTCTCGCACTGTGTCTCATGTGTTTACAGGTCCAAGAAAACAAATAGGCAGGTGATTCTGAAGATGCAGCATGGAATAGAAAAAAAGATGCGAATCGCCAATGGCAATGTTGAGAAAAATAATTTATTCACCATATTATTTAAAATAAACCCGACACCACCACGTTTTGCCCTCTTAAAGGGCTGCATCAGGGGCTAGCATATAACAACTGTAAAAAAGACATATACATATGTGTATAAATAAATCATCCCAGAACAACATACTAAAAAATAAAACATATCATAAAACATATATAAAATCATATATACATCAAACATATAAACGGCGAGTGACCGACTCACTCGCAAATGCGCAGTAGAGACTTCCCTCTCTGTCCCGCCCCCGCGTCAATACGTGATGACGAGGGCGGGACAGAGAGGAAAACTGCGCCGTCGAGGTTGATACCGCTCCCCCCCACCCGCCCACCCGAGGTCGCCGCTACCGTTACCCCCCTCCCACACACACACACCCGGCCCGGGCCCTCTCTCCGCTACTAAACTTACACATCCATTCGCCGGAACACAGCACGCACATCAGCTGAGCTGCCGTCGGCCTTCCTTCCCTGCCTGTGTCCCGCCCTCGCTGACGTTACGTCACAGGAGGGCGGGACACAGGCAGAGAAGGAAGGGCCGACGGCAGCTCAGCTGATGTGCGTGCTGCGTTCCGGCGAATGGATGTGTACGTTTAGTAGCGGAGAGAGAGAGGGCCCGGGCCGGGTGGAGGGATGGCGGCGACTCCGGGGGGGGGGGGGAACGGTAGCGGTGGCAACCTCACGGGGAGGGAGGGAGGGGGAAGGAAGGAAGTAAAACCCCAATACCAGCCCGTTTTTACGGGCTCAACGGCTAGTAAACAAATAAATCACACAAATTTATACATACCCCAGTGGTGCAGTAAAACCAATTCCACCTATGGACTAAAACAACTAAAAACAAGAAACAATGGCTTCGTGTATGAAACGATGGAGAATCAAAGCAGCCTATGGTATAGAGTATAAATGAGCAGGATCAGCATCTAACAATGTATGCTAAAAACAGCAAGAAAAAAAGAACAGCAGGAAACTAAAACTGCTTAGGTAAAAACAATATTATCCATATCTTATGTAGAATCAGCGTAGGTCATATAAACAGCATGATTAAATAACAGCAAGAGACTGAAACCACATAAATAAAACAATTATATCTATGTCATATGTTCCAAATAAATACTATAGTTTACTAAACCTAGATGTGCCACAGGGCACATCTAATTCCTATGGGCCTGGCCACACATAACCCGAGCCATGCCCCAGCAAACAACTCCCTAAACGTTAGTCCATCAATAATTCAAAATAAGCAGCCAAATATACTCCTAACTCTGATTCGTTTCCAAATATACCTGAGAGGGTTTCTTGGTTCCAGTCACAACTGCCCCCGTGATTGGGAATTGCTTTGCTACATTCCACAAGTCCTCGACTGACTTGTGGAATGAAAAGGAAAGAAACATTATGTCTTACCTGATCATTTTCTTTCCTTTAGTCCCATTAGATCACTGTTTTTACACTAGGTCATGCTTCGAGAACAGTGACGCTCACACTCTCATCAAGAAGCTCAGAAGTTTTCTTTCTCCATCCTCTTAAGGTGTTGTTAGAGAAATCCAGTGTTTGCACAAGACTCTCCTTATGAGAACCAATAGCACTTTGCCATACAGGGACTCCTGAGGCAGGCCTGAATGGCCGAAACACGACTCGTGTCGAGTCCAGTTTTTTAAGAATAAACTCTTGCTGTGAACTTTTTTCTGAGTCCAGTAGAAGTTTGTTTGGCGTCATCCATCTTGTCACCATCACCGTGTTCTTTTCTTGGTTACACCTTGTTGGATACATGCTAAGTGCACATTCTTCCCAGAAGTTGAGACAGATTTCTCAGTCTCTTTCGTTTATAAACAAAACAAAGAGAGAAAAGTTGAGAATATCTCATGTTCTGGCAAAGCCTTATCTAAGGCTTCTACTCAGTAGTTATCACATTACATGATGAGTTTGTATTTCACTTCAGTTCCAGTGCTCAATACCTTGTCTCTACGACAGGCAGCTTCCATAGCTTTGGCTTATGATGGGCCCTTATGAATAAATTGATATTCTCACTACCCTCTGTACGCTATATATAACCTCCACTGCATTGTCATTCAGAATACTCGGGACTCTTGGACTGTACAACAGTGGCATAGCTATGGGGGCCCACGGGGGCCTGGGCCCCCCAAACTGACTCTGGGGCGCCCTCCGATTTCAACACCCCCCTCCGCATAACTGACCCCTGGACCCCTCTATCGTGACCCTCTCGACCCCTCCCCCCTTTCCACCAAAAGCCCTACCCCGCCGCCGTCTTGTTCCTGTGCTGACGACTACCAAACTTCTCTTCTCAGCTGCGCCAGGGCGTTGCTTGATGAATGATCATCTGTTCAAGTTTCTGTGCGTGCGTCTGACATCAGACGCAGGCACATAAACTTCAACAGATGATCATTCAACAAGCATCGCCAGCGCAGACGAGAAGAGAACTTTGGCTGTCTTCAGCACAGGTATGCGACGCTGGCGGGGGAGGGTTTTCTGCGGGAAGGGGGGGGGTTGAGAGGGTCGCAGCACAGGAGTCCAGGGGTCAGTAACGCGGAGGGGGGGTGTTGAAATCGGAGGGAGGGGGGAGTCTGGAACTCGGTGGGAGGGGCGTGAGGGGGCCTTGAACTGGGAGTGAGGGGGGTCTGGAACTCAGAAGGGAGGGAGGGAGGGGGTCTGGAACTCAGACGGAAGGAACGGAAGGAAGGGAGGGAGGAGTCTGGGGAGGGGGGTCTGGAACTCGAAAGGGATGGACGGAGGGAGGGAGGTCTGGAACTCGGAAGGGAGGGGGGTCTGGCACTTAGAAGAGAGGGAGGGAGGGAGTCTGGAGGGAGGGGGGATTACCTTGATAGCGCCCATTTCATTGCCTACCGAAACGGGCCTTTTATACTAGTAAAATCATAAGTTCACTTTCATATATCAAACCAGCAGGGTTAAAAGACTGTGCCAACTGACTCCCCAGCTAATGGGGAAAGGCGGTCAGCCTGTTTCTCCTATCTGTGTCCTCTTAAAGAGCTCCGGGATCAGTAGTCCTGCTTGTGTCACTGCAGAATGCAAGACTACCATTCCCAGGATGCCTGAGGCCAACATAACACACTTTCTCAAATTGTCCCTGAAGACTTAGAGGGAGTTGGTAAGTTTACAAAATGCACATTTTTTTTATCTCATGTAGAAATGTCATATCACATATGGATAAACACAAAAATGTGAGTGGAGGGGGGGGGGGGGGGGGGGAGAGACAGACAGTTTTCAAAAATCAGATGTTTTCGCTGAAGATTACTCTGTGATTTTCTTTAATTATTCCTGACATTTCACCCATTCATATTGTGAACCCGCTCTAATAGCAGAAGGAAAAAACAAAATACCCTTGTCTTGTCTCCTTGTTGATTCATCGTTCTCAAGGAGACGGGGCTGTTTGTAAAAGAGAAGTTATTTGTTATTTAAATCACTTTTTGCCGAAGATGTTTTATTTCTCTATTTGTGCTTCTAAAATACTTTAACAATGGGCTTTTTTTTTGCAATGTCTATTCAATTCACAGCAATTTATAATAAAATCCAGCACTAAGTGGGCACAGGTGTTGATGTCTCCAGTGTGCTGGAATGACTCAAACTACAATTACAAGGATCGCAATCCAATGGGGTGGAGCGTAATCCAAGTATGATTAGTATTGCTATTTCTCTAGACACAGTGTTCCAATGGAGCAGCATATAATCCAAGTATTTTTTAGGCAATCGCTTTACGGATAATGTTCTAATGGGGTACTACAACTACCTGTGGCGTAGCCACGGGTGGGCCTGGGTGGGCCAGAGCCCACCCACTTAGGGCTCAGGCCCACCCAACAGTAGCACATAGTTAGCGGTAGCTGCTGGGGATCCCATGCTCCGCCAGCTGAAGACAACCCCCTGATGGTAACGAAAATGCTATTCTCCATAATACTGGCACCTGCTCGTGCTCAGTTTTCAGCGCAGGCCTGCTGCAGACTGCCAAGGTGGAAAGAAGTGTTTTCCCACCAGCTGAGATATTTTTTTTGGTGCCCAACCCACTTCTTGCCTTGGCCCACCCAAAATCTGTTGTCTGGCTACGCCCTTGACTACTACTCAAGATTTCTAAAGCGCTGCCAGACTTACGCAGTGCTGTACAGTCAAACATGAAGAGAGAGACAGTCCCTGCTCAAAAGAGCTTACAATCTAAAAGACATTACAACAGAGACAATCAAATTAGGACAGCATAGTACATCTGATTACACAATAGTTCATAGGGAAAGACTAATAGATCTAAACAGCTAAAGACAATTAAGGTATGCAAATGCATAATACAGACAGATTGGTAGTGGTATTGAACAGAGGAGTAATGGCAAGGTTAAGTGCCAAAAGCAGAGTCGAAAAGATGGGCTTTGAGCAAGGATTTGAAGATGGTTAGGGATGGGGCCTGACATATCAGTTCAGTTCAGGTGTAGGGTATCATCTGAGTATTTGCATGCACGCCCTTTAAAGATAAGGTTTCCCTGGGGCAGGACATAATCTGAGTATTTTCAGGCACCTCCTTTTACAGAAAATGTTCCAGTGGAGTGGGGTATAATCTGAGTATTTCCATGTACTCCTTATATGTAGACAATGTCACAATATACATCCCTTACAAAAATGATCTAACAGAAATCACCAAAGAAGCTTGAACATCATGAACTCATGGGTGAATGCATTTCAACTAAAACTTAGCACAGAAAAAAACACACTGTCTCATCCTCTCATCCCAATATAACACGAACAAACCCACCAACATAACCACCCCAGACTACACCCTCCCTATCTCACTCAGACAGCCTGAAAATTCTCGGAGTTACAATCGACCGAAATCTCACACTAGAGAGCCAAGTGAAAGCTACAACAAAATGTTCCACTCAATGTGGAAGCTCAAACGAGTGAAACCTTTTTTTCCCCCGAGGGAATATTTCGCAACTTGGTACAATCTATGTGTCACACATGAACTTTACTGTACCATAACCTCACTCTGTATTTGCTCATACTGGTATTGGCGATCGTCTCTACGAAATTCAATGCGAAGAAATGCAAAGTGATGCACTTAGGGAATAGAAATCCACGGGAGACGTATGTGTTAGGCGGGGAGAGTCTGATAGGTACGGACGGGGAGAGGGATCTTGGGGTGATAGTATCTGAGGATCTGAAGGCGACGAAACAGTGTGACAAGGCGGTGGCCGTAGCCAGAAGGTTGCTAGGCTGTATAGAGAGAGGTGTGACCAGCAGAAGAAAGGGGGTGTTGATGCCCCTGTATAAGTCGTTGGTGAGGCCCCACCTGGAGTATTGTGTTCAGTTTTGGAGGCCGTATCTTGTTAATGATGTAAAAAGAATTGAAGCGGTGCAAAGAAAAGCTACGAGAATGGTATGGGATTTGCGTTACAAGACGTATGAGGAGAGACTTGCTGAACTAAACATGTATACTCTGGAGGAAAGGAGAAACAGGGGTGATATGATACAGACGTTCAAATATTTGAAAGGTATTAATCCGCAAACGAACCTTTTCCGGAGATGGGAAGATGGTAGAACGAGAGGACATGAAATGAGATTGAAGGGGAGCAGACTCAAGAAAAATGTCAGGAAGTATTTTTTCATGGAGAGAGTAGTGGATGCTTGGAATGCCCTCCCGCGGGAGGTGGTGGAAATGAAAACGGTAACGGAATTCAAACATGCGTGGGATAAGCATAAAGGAATCCTGTGCCGAAGGAATGGATCCTCAGGAGCTTAGTCAAGATCGGGAGGCGGGGCTGGTGGTTGGGAGGTGAGGATAGTGCTGGGCAGACTTATACGGTCTGTGCCAGAGCCGGTGGTTGGGAGGAGGGACTGGTGGTTGGGAGGCGGGGATAGTGCTGGACAGACTTATACGGTCTGTGCCCTGAAGAGCACAGGTACAAATCAAAGTAGGGTATACACAAAAAGCAGCAAATATGAGTTATCTTGTTGGGCAGACTGGATGGACCGTGCAGGTCTTTTTCTGCCGTCATCTACTATGTTACTATATGTTACTATGTAAGCCACATTGAGCCTGCAAATAGGTGGGAAAATGTGAGATACAAATGCAACAAATTAATAAATAAATACAGATAATGCTCCAGAGGGGTGTGTGTTCTGCCCCAATTTGCATGGAGGCAGGCTGTTTGTTCTTTATGAATATATGTTAGCAATGTCTGTAACAGGTTAATTGCCTGTACGTTTAATGTAAGGATGCGCCCTTAAGTACATAAGTACATAAGTACATAAGTAGTGCCATACTGGGAAGACCAAAGGTCCATCTAGCCCAGCATCCTGTCACCGACAGTGGCCAATCCAGGTCAAGGGCACCTGGCACGCTCCCCAAACGTAAAAACATTCCAGACAAGTTATACCTAAAATGAGGAATTTTTCCAGTCCATTTAATAGCGGTCTATGGACTTGTCCTTTAGGAATCTATCTAACCCCTTTTTAAACTCCGTCAAGCTAACCGCCCGTACCACGTTCTCCGGCAATGAATTCCAGAGTCTAATTACACGTTGGGTGAAGAAAAATTTTCTCCGATTCGTTTTAAATTTACCACACTGTAGCTTCAACTCATGCCTTCTAGTCCTAGTATTTTTGGATAGCGTGAACAGTCGCTTCACATCCACCCGATCCATTCCACTCATTATTTTATACACTTCTATCATATCTCCCCTCAGCCGTCTCTTCTCCAAGCTGAAAAGCCCTAGCCTTCTCAGCCTCTCTTCATAGGAAAGTCGTCCCATCCCCACTATCATTTTCGTCGCCCTTCGCTGTACCTTTTCCAATTCTACTATATCTTTTTTGAGATACGGAGACCAGTACTGAACACAATACTCCAGCTGCGGTCGCACCATGGAGCGATACAACGGCATTATAACATCCGCACACCTGGACTCCATACCCTTCCTAACTACAAATCCCTGTAATCTTGTAGTTCTCTATAACAGGCTCTTTCTGAGCACATGGCCTAGATCCCAGTGTTTTATGGGACTCTTCCTGTGCATGTTGGAGTAGTTGCCCCCCACTCCCACCCTTCCTCCCTCAGGTCTATAACAGTTAGTCTGCAGCATTCTCCTCTGTGAACTGAATCTGCCTATGCTGTACTTTGCTGGATGACCCCCTTCAAACTGCTGAGTTGCTATCAAGATTTTGCCAGTGTACAATTATAAACAGTATTTCTACTCAGCGTGTTGCTGGGTCTTCTCAGCTTCTCTTGCATGGAGAGAGAGCTGGTTAAGAACAAACTTCCAGTTTGCGAGGCAAAACTCTTGTTCAGCACAGCTGAACTGTAAATGACTTGTAATTGTTTGATTACTGCAGTAAAGAAGATTTTGGTTCAAGAGTTCTCATAGTGATGTTCCGTACTCTGGAATAAGCTGCAGCGAATCACAGCCAGTGAGAGAGCTGAACAGCGCGGGGTATAATCTGAGTGTTTGCAGACACCCCCTTTTACAGATAATGTTCCAGTGTGATTGGGTATGGAAGAGCAAAGTTTCTTTGGCAAGAGAAGCACTTTTCGTTCCTCCTTGTCTGTAGATATAGGAAACCGCTGTTATCTTATCCGAGCACACTCTCACTGACATGCCCCGAATGAGAGAAGCAAACACCAAAACAGAATTCCTGATTGTTCTGAGCTCTAGTCTGTTCATAGATCAATTTCAACATAGAGACATTACGATTGCTCACAATACACTAATTCAGGAAGTCAAATACCTGTGGAACATTACAAATGTGGATCAAGCTCCTTGTGCAATGTTAATATTAACATTAAAACCTTTGGTCATCCAGAGACTGGTGAGAGATTCGAGCTAAGAAGTTTCACCAACTGTAAAAGCTCAGGAGTCATTTACATTGCCCAGTGCCCATGTGGATGACTTTCGGGCTCATTTTCAAAAGAGAAGGACGCCCATCTTTCGACACAAATCAGAAGATAGACGTCCTTCTCACAGAAACGTCCAAATCGGTATAATCGAAAGCTGATTTTGGACGTCCCCAGGGATGGTCAAAGTTCAAGGGGGGTGTATCGGAGGTGTAGCGAAGGCGGGACTTGGGTGTGCCTAACACTTGGACGTCCTTGACCCATAATGGAAAAAGAGAAGGACATCCCTGACGAGCACTTGGACCTGTTTTATTTTCACCCGGACCTGTTTTTCTTACGACTATAGCACACAAAGGTGCCCGAAATGACCAGATGACCACCGAAGAGAATCAAGGATGACCTCCCGTTACTCCCCCAGTGGTCACTAACCCCCTCCCACCCTCAAAAAACATCTTTCAAAATATGTCGTGCCAGCCTCAGATGTCATACTCAGGTCCATGACAGAAGTATGCAGGTCCCTGGAGCTGACATTGCTGCTTGGATGTCTCAACGCCATCTAAAGCTCAACATGACCAAAACTGAACTTCTCATTTTTCCCCCTAAACCCACCTCCCCTCTTCCCCCTTTCTCTATCTCTGTTAATGGCTCTCACATCCTCCCTGACTCCTCGGCTTGTAACCTTGAAGTCATCTTTGATTCCTCTCTCTCCTTCTCTGCCCATATTCAACAGATCGCCAAAACCTGTCGCTTCGTTATCTACACTATTAGCAAAATTCACCCCTTCCTTTCTGAATACACTGCCAGAACCCTTATCTACACCCTTGTCACCTCTTGCTTGAACTATTGCGATTTACTTCTCACTGGTCTTCCGCTCAGCCATCTCTCTCCTCTCCAATCTGTCCAAAATTCTGCGGCATGACTTGTTTTCCACCAGAATCATTATACTCACACTAGCCCGCTCCTCAAGTCACTTCACTGGCTCCCTGTCCGCTTCCGCATTCAGTTTAAACTTCTCGTACTGACCTTTAAATGCATCCACTCTGCAGCCCCCCATTACCTCTCCGCTCTCATCTCTCCCTACATTCCACCCTGTGAACTCCGTTCACTAGACAAATCTCTCGTCATCCTCCTTCTCCTCCACTGCTAACTCCAGGCTTTGCTCCTTTTCTCTCGCAGCACCTTATGCCTGGAATAGACTTCCTGGACCTATACGTCTAGCTCCATCTCTGTTTTCAAATCTATGCTGAAAACCCACCTTTTCACTGCTGCTTTTGGCTCCTAGCCACAATTGCCCTCCCCTTATCCCTTCCTCCCTTCTCACCCATTACTTCCCTCACCCGTAACTGTCTTCTCTGTCTGTATTATTTAGATTGTAAGCTCTTTTGAGCAGGGACTGTCTCTTTGTATCAGGTGTTCAGCGCTGCATGCATCTGGTAGCGCTATACAAATGCTAATAATAATAATAATTGCTGAACAAGGGGTGTGATCTCATTATATCCCAATGCCATTTTATGATCCCCATTATGGCTTCTCCTCCGGGTACATATCTCGTCACAAAAGTCACGATCTTGTCTTTGTCTTTCCTGTAGCAACAAGTCCCTGTTATTAAATTTCGCCCTGGTATAAGCGCGCTTCACAATTTTACACGGATAGTTTCCTTGTATTAATCTGGCACCAAAATGTTCAGAATGTGCCTTGTAATCTTGTTCTGATGTGCATATGCGCTTAAACCGAAGAAATTGGGAAAACGGGAGACTCTGAGCTGTAGTTTCAAAGCACTTAGACTTACAAAGTTCTATAGGTTACTATCCTGCTTATAATCGAACGAGAAAAACGCCCAAGTTCCGACCTAAATCGGGAGATGGACGTTTATCTCACAAAAACGTATAACGCGGTATAATTGAAAGCCGAACTTGGACGTTTTCAACTGCACTCCATCACGGAAGCGTACAAAGTTGACGGGGGCGTGTTGGAGGCGTGTTGGAGGTGTGGTGAAGGCGGGACTGGGGCATGGTTATCACCCGAACAGAGATGGGCGCCTTTCGCCGATAATGGAAAAAAAGTATGCGTTTGTAGCTAGAATTTAGGGCACTTTTCCTGGACCCTGTTTTTTCACGAACAAGGCCCCAAAAAGTGCCCTAAACGACCAGATTACCCCCAGAGGGAATCGGGGATGACCTCCCCTGACTCCCCCCAGTGGTCACAAACCCCCTCCCACCACAAAATATGCCGTTTCACAACTGTTTATTTTCACCCTCAAATGTCATACCCACCTCCCTGGCAGCAGTATGCAGGTCACTGGAGCAGTTATTAGGGGGTACAGTGGACTTCAGGCAGGTGGACCCAGGCCCATCCCCCCCTACCTGTTACAACTGTGCTGCTTAATGCTTATTAGTCGTCCAACCCCCCAAACCCACTGTACCCACATGTAGGTGCCCCCCCCTTCACCCCTTAGGGCTATAGTAATGGTGTAGACTTGTGGGCAGTGGGATTTGAGGGGGATTTGAGGGGCTCAACACACAAGGGAAGGGTGCTATGCACCTGGGAGCTGTTTTACCTTTTTTTTTTTGTTTTTGTAAAAGTGCCCCCTAGGGTGCCCGGTTGGTGTCCTGGCATGTGAGGGGGACCAGTGCACTACGAATCCTGGCCCCTCCCACGAACAAATGCCTTGGATTTATTCGTTTTTGAGCTGGGTGCTTTCATTTTCCATTATCGCTGAAAAACAAAAACGCCCAGCTCACAAATTGTCGAATAAAACATGGACGTCTATTTTTTTTTGAAAATACGGTTCAGTCCGCCCCTTCACGGACCCGTTCTCGGAGATAAACGCCCATGGAGATAGACGTTTTCGTTCGATTATGCCCCTCTATGCAACTTTGTAAGTCTAAGTGCTTTGAAAATGAGCCCATCTGTCTCCGTGCTTTCGGATGACAACTCCCATATTCCAGAAACGTATTCCTGTCTGTACTCTTAGTGAATACTCTCGTACTAATCTGTTTGTGCATCAAAAGTATCTCTACATCTAGGAAATGTATTTTATCATGTGAATAAGTTAACGTGAACTGGATTCTGGTGTGGCAGCAATTCAGCCAATGATGAAATTCTTGAAGTGCAGGCATTAAAGATGAACACTGAAGTGGTTGTCAAACGTTCAGATAAGGGGGGGGAGCCACGGTGTTGCTTGACAGAACTGCAGGACATATGGGGTATTGTTATTTGAATATTTTTACTGCTGTAATTGTGTATTGCTCATGTTTGATTTATTCTTACTGTAAATAAATCCTAATAAATAAATAAATAAATTCAGATAGTGATATTATTATTTTTGTGGGAGTGATTGCTCCTGGTGCGCTATCATTGTTGCTAAAGTTATTCAAATAGCGATCGTATTCTTATTATTGAGGGCATGTTTGATCCTGGGTGCTCTGTTCTTGTTTATGTGAAGTTATTCAAATATTGATCTACTTCTTATTATTATTGTTGAGGGAGTGTTTGTTCCCTGCGCTCTATCCTTGTTGCTAAAGTTAAGAACAAATAGCCATACTGGGTCAGACCAATGGTCCATCTAGCCCAGTATCCTGTTTCCAACAGTGGGCAATCCGGGTCACAAGTCCCCTGGTAGAATCTGAAAGAGCAGCAACATTCCAGAATCTCAAAGAGTAACAAGATTCCGGAATCCCAAATAGTACCAACATTCTATGCTACCAATCCCAGAGCAAGCAATGGCTTCCCCCATGTTTATCTCAGTAGCAGATTGTGGACTTTTCCTCCAGAAACTCTTCCAACGTAAGAGTGGCCATACTGGGTCAGATCAGTGGGTCCTGATATTATTATTATTATTACAGAGAGTGTTTGTTCCTTGCGCTCTGTTCTTGTTGATAAAGTTATGCAAATAGAGATCTTCTTCTTCTTCACCTTCTTCTTGTTGTTGTTGAAGTGTTTTGTTGTTAATAAAGTTATTCAAGACCGTCATGGCGGCGGCCAGGTCGCCCTTGGTTACTCTCTGCTCTTTCTTGGGTACCGTCCGGCACCGGTGCAAAGTGGTGCCGCTGATTTCGCGGTTTTGTCCAGGTGAGTAGCTGAGTCCCGGTCGAGCTCCGGTACCGGGAAGGGGGTTGGGCACCGGGCCCGCCTCCCTGCTTCTGTGTCATTCGTTGCCCGACCGGCGGTGCTGTGGCATCTTGTCCTGCTTTTTCATTCCAGTTTCTCCCAAGCCTTCGATCCAGGGCTCAAGTCTCTCTCCTTTGCCACCGACCTCGCCCTTTTCTTACAACGCGCGTTAACTGTTAGCGCTGCGCGATAGGGATTGTTCACTTTCAACCAAGGTTTGGTTACTACTCAGTCAGTGCCTCCAAAGGACAGGATACTGTCTGTCCTCCTCGTTCTCTTCTGCTGCCTGTTGAAAAGCTGATACTGCAGTCAACACGGTTCTCCCAGGATGATCCCATCCCCTAGGAATGGAGAAACTGCCTTGGGGGTTGGAACAGTGGACTTATAGGGAGCCAAGGTTCAGATTCTGCCTTGCACTTTGTGGCTTCCCCTCACTGCTTCATTTCCAGTCTATCTATCCTATATAATAAAATGCACCTCCAACATTCTGAAGCTGACTGCATGGCTGAGGCATTCCTGCTCTCTGTATCCATCTCCTGAATTGACATCACGTACTTCCGGGTTCGTCACAAGCAGAAGTGACCAACCACACGAGGTTTCTGGGCTTCAGAATGTTGGAGGTGCATTCTATTAAATAGGATTGGTCAGTTCCTTTCCTATATAATAAAAGGCACCTCCAACATTCTGAAGCTGACTGCATGGCTGAGGCATTCCTGCTCTCTGTATCCATCTCCTGAATTGACATCACCTACTTCCGGGTTCGTCACAAGCAGAAGTGACCAACCACACGAGGTTTCTGGGCTTCAGAATGTTGGAGGTGCATTCTATTAAATAGGATTGGTCAGTTCCTTTCCTATATAATAAAAGGCACCTCCAACATTCTGAAGCTGACTGCATGGCTGAGGCATTCCTGCTCTCTGTATCCATCTCCTGAATTGACATCACATACTTCCGGGTTCGTTCGTCACAAGCAGAAGTGACCAACCACACGAGGTTTCTCGGCTTCAGAATGTTGGAGGTGCATTCTATTAAATAGGATTGGTCAGTTCCTTTCCTATATAATAAAAGGCACCTCCAACATTCTGAAGCTGACTGCATGGCTGAGGCATTCCTGCTCTCTGTATCCATCTCCTGAATTGACATCACGTACTTCCGGGTTCGTCACAAGCAGAAGTGACCAAGCACACGAGGTTTCTGGGCTTCAGAATGTTGGAGGTGCATTCTATTAAATAGGATTGGTCAGTTCCTTTCTTATATAATAAAAGGCACCTCCAACATTCTGAAGCTGACTGCATGGTTGAGGCATTCCTGCTCTCTGTATTCATCTCCTGAATTGACATCACGTACTTCCGGGTTCGTCACAAGCAGAAGTGACCAACCACACGAGGTTTCTCGGCTTCAGAATGTTGGAGGTGCATTCCATTAAATAGGATTGGTCAGTTCCTTTCCTATATAATAAAAGGCACCTCCAACATTCTGAAGCTGACTGCATGGCTGAGGCATTCCTGCTCTCTGTATCCATCTCCTGAATTGACATCACGTACTTCCAGGTTCGTCACAAGCAGAAGTGACCAACCACACGAGGTTTCTCGGCTTCAGAATGTTGGAGGTGCATTCCATTAAATAGGATTGGTCAGTTCCTTTCCTATATAATAAAAGGCACCGCCAACATTCTGAAGCTGACTGCATGGCTGAGGCATTCCTGCTCTCTGTATCCATCTCCTGAATTGACATCACGTACTTCCGGGTTCGTCACAAGCAGAAGTGACCACCACACGAGGTTTCTGGGCTTCAGAATGTTGGAGGTGCATTCCATTAAATAGGATTGGTCAGTTCCTTTCCTATATAATAAAAGGCACCTCCAACATTCTGAAGCTGACTGCATGGCTGAGGCATTCCTGCTCTCTGTATCCATCTCCTGAATTGACATCACGTACTTCCGGGTTCGTCACAAGCAGAAGTGACCAACCACACGAGGTTTCTGGGCTTCAGAATGTTGGAGGTGCATTCTATTAAATAGGATTGGTCAGTTCCTTTCCTATATAATAAAAGGCACCTCCAACATTCTGAAGCTGACTGCATGGCTGAGGCATTCCTGCTCTCTGTATCCATCTCCTGAATTGACATCACGTACTTCCGGGTTCGTCACAAGCAGAAGTGACCAACCACACGAGGTTTCTGGGCTTCAGAATGTTGGAGGTGCATTCTATTAAATAGGATTGGTCAGTTCCTTTCCTATATAATAAAAGGCAGCTCCAACATTCTGAAGCTGACTGCATGGCTGAGGCATTCCTGCTCTCTGTATCCATCTCCTGAATTGACATCACCTACTTCCGGGTTCGTCACAAGCAGAAGTGACCAACCACACGAGGTTTCTGGGCTTCAGAATGTTGGAGGTGCATTCTATTAAATAGGATTGGTCAGTTCCTTTCCTATATAATAAAAGGCACCTCCAACATTCTGAAGCTGACTGCATGGCTGAGGCATTCCTGCTCTCTGTATCCATCTCCTGAATTGACATCACCTACTTCCGGGTTCGTCACAAGCAGAAGTGACCAACCACACGAGGTTTCTGGGCTTCAGAATGTTGGAGGTGCATTCCATTAAATAGGATTGGTCAGTTCCTTTCCTATATAATAAAAGGCACCTCCAATATTCTGAAGCTGACTGCATGGCTGAGGCATTCCTGCTCTCTGTATCCATCTCCTGAATTGACATCACGTACTTCCGGGTTCGTCACAAGCAGAAGTGACCAACCACACGAGGTTTCTGGGCTTCAGAATGTTGGAGGTGCATTCTATTAAATAGGATTGGTCAGTTCCTTTTCTATATAATAAAAGGCACCTCCAACATTCTGAAGCTGACTGCATGGCTGAGGCATTTCTGCTCTCTGTATCCATCTCCTGAATTGACATCAGGTACTTCCGGGTTCGTCACAAGCAGAAGTGACCAACCACACGAGGTTTCTGGGCTTCAGAATGTTGGAGGTGCATTCTATTAAATAGGATTGGTCAGTTCCTTTCCTATATAATAAAAGGCACCTCCAACATTCTGAAGCTGACTGCATGGCTGAGGCATTCCTGCTCTCTGTATCTATCTCCTGAATTGACATCAGGTACTTCCGGGTTCGTCACAAGCAGAAGTGACCAACCACACGAGGTTTCTGGGCTTCAGAATGTTGGAGGTGCATTCTATTAAATAGGATTGGTCAGTTCCTTTCCTATATAATAAAAGGCAGCTCCAACATTCTGAAGCTGACTGCATGGCTGAGGCATTCCTGCTCTCTGTATCCATCTCCTGAATTGACATCATGTACTTCCGGGTTCCTCACAAGCAGAAGTGACCAACCACACGAGGTTTCTGGGCTTCAGAATGTTGGAGGTGCATTCCATTAAATAGGATTGGTCAGTTCCTTTCCTATATAATAAAAGGCACCTCCAACATTCTGAAGCTGACTGCATGGCTGAGGCATTCCTGCTCTCTGTATCCATCTCCTGAATTGACATCATGTACTTCTGGGTTCGTCACAAGCAGAAGTGACCAACCACACGAGGTTTCTCGGCTTCACAATGTTGGCGGTGCATTCTATTAAATAGGATTGCGAGTGCGCAGCGTCCTGCACAGTAACGCTCAGACACCAGAGAGAGAGGGGGGGCCTGACACCAGAGAGAGGGAGGAGGTATCTCAGGTATCTCTGTCACACACACACTCTCTCTCTCTCACAGTCAATGTCTTTCTCACTCTCACAAACTGTCTCTCACACACTCTATCACATTCACTCTCTATGTGTCACACAGTCACTCACACACTCTCTTGATCTCATACATTCAGTCTCACAGAGAGTCTGTGTCTCACACACACTCTCTTGATCTCATACACTCAGTCTCACAGAGAGTCTGTGTCTCACACACACACTCTCTCTCGCACACACTGTATCTGTGTGAAACACACTCTCTCTCTCACACACTGTGTCTCACATACGCGCTTGCACACTGTCATTCTCACACACACACACACACTCTCTCTCTCACACAGACACACTCGCACCCAAACTCACTCTCTCTCTCACACAGTCACTCTCACATACACTCTCTCAAACATACACACTCCGAGGAAAACCTTGCTAGTGCCCGTTTCATTTGTGTCAGAAACAGGCCTTTTTTACTAGTTTATTTATAATGTTTCATTTTACAAGGGTCACTTGCAAATAGTAAATCAGAGATGACTGTAATTTTAATACAATTCAAAAGAGAAGAAAATACTAGGAATATGTTATATTGTTATCATGAAATGACTATGCCTATCTTCTCATACCAACATTCAAACTATAAGAATTGTACCTGCTATCACGAAATGATTATATCATAACCACACTCTGTAAGCCACTTTGAGCCTGCAAATAGGTGGGGAAATGCGGGATAAAAATGCAATAAATAAATAAATAAATATCTACAATCAATGGCTTTCTTAGACCACAAAAAGTGGAAAAATCAGGAGGGGGGGGGGAGAGGAAAGCTTTATAAATGAGGAAGTATTATATTAATACATAAATCAAAGAAAATGGCCTGGTCAATTCATATTCTTCTAATCTTAATCAGGAATCTTATTCTCTAACCTCTAAATTATCCAGAATCTTTTTATTATCTAGAAAAACTTGAAGCTGGTCTGGTTCAAAAAAAGACATATTTCTCCCAATAAATTATTTCAAACATTTACATGGATATACTAATGAAAATGTTGTCCCCAGTTTTTTTTTTTTTGTTTGTTTCTTCTCTCAAAGCCAAGAATCTCTTTCTTCTATCCTGTGTTATTTTTGTGACATTATGGAAGAGCCAAATCTGTTGTCTGCAAAAGCTTTTTTAAGGAGTTTTTGAAGTATAGTTTCATAATCGAATTAACGTCAAATACTAAAGACACATCAGTTCCAGTTTATAAGTCCTCTGGGGGTTGGAGTTGGATCTACTTGTGCTTGTTTGTAAGTTGCTTTCAGTTCATAATTGAAAAGGTGAATGATAAATTCAAAATATTATTTCTTCTTGAAGCTATTCTTTCTCATTTTGGGTCACGCACTTTGGTAATTATGTCTAGAACATGTTATTTTATGTTGCAGTTCTTGTGTTTGAGAACATATTCGAGTTCACAAAACATCTTTAAAATACGCTGTTCTCATTTGGAATTCTTGAATAATCAGATTTTTAATTTTTTAAGATCTTGTAGGAAAAAAGCCTCCGAAAACATCTGGTGTTACACATTGAATTATATACACATCCGTTTATCCATCATAGGCTTAAAAAACTTCCAAACTTTAATTGTAACATTTTTAAATTTTTATTTAAAAAAGAAAAGCTCCTTACTTAATTTTGTAAGCATTCAATGAAAGATCACCCCGATGCTGGCTATCGTTTTACGATGCCTAACCCACTGCCTCAGGAGGTGATGACCTTAAACCTGGAAAAGTGCAGTGAAAGGTTACCCTGACATTGGCCACCGTTTGACAGGCCCTAACCCACTGCCTCTGGGGGTGATGACCTTAAACTGGAAAAGTGCAGTGAAAGGTTACCCTGACATTGGCCACCGTTTCGCAGTGCCTAACCCACTGCCTCTGGGGGTGATGACCTTAAAATGGAAAAGTGCAGTGAAAGGTTACCCTGACATTGGCCACCGTTTCACAGGCCCTAACCCACTGCCTCTGGGGGTGATGACCTTAAACTGGAAAAGTGCAGTGAAAGGTTACCCTGACACTAGCCACCGTTTCGCAGTGCCTAACCCACTGCCTCTGGGGGTGATGACCTTAAACTGGAAAAGTGCAGTGAAAGGTTACCCTGACACTGGCCACCGTTTCACAGGCCCTAACCCACTGCCTCTGGGGGTGATGACCTTAAACTGGAAAAGTGCAGTGAAAGGTTACCCTGACACTGGCCACCGTTTCACAGGCCCTAACCCACTGCCTCTGGGGGTGATGACCTTAAACCGAGAAGGTGCAGTGAAATGTCACCTCGATGCTGACCTCCGTTTCGCAGTGCCTAACCCACTGCCTCTGGGGGTGATGACCTTAAACTGGAAAAGTGCAGTGAAAGGTTACCCTGACACTGGCCACCGTTTCACAGGCCCTAACCCACTGCCTCTGGGGGTGATGACCTTAAACCGAGAAGGTGCAGTGAAATGTCACCTCGATGCTGACCTCCGTTTCGCAGTGCCTAACCCACTGCCTCTGGGGGTGATGACCTTAAACTGGAAAAGTGCAGTGAAAGGTTACCCTGACACTGGCCACCGTTTCACAGGCCCTAACCCACTGCCTCTGGGGGTGATGACCTTAAACCGAGAAGGTGCAGTGAAATGTCACCTCGATGCTGACCTCCGTTTCGCAGTGCCTAACCCACTGCCTCTGGGGGTGATGACCTTAAGCTGGAAAAGTGCAGTGAAAGGTTACCCTGACACTGGCCACCGTTTCACAGGCCCTAACCCACTGCCTCTGGGGGTGATGACCTTAAACCGAGAAGGTGCAGTGAAATGTCACCTCGATGCTGACCTCCGTTTCGCAGTGCCTAAACTGGTGCCTCAGGGGTTGATGACAAACCAGTAAAGTGCCTGAGGCAGCAGGTTAGGCACCACCGCTGACCTTCTGTTCAAAATATTTGTGAGTGACATTGCTGAAGGGTTGAAAGGTAAGATTTGCCTTTTTGGAGATGATATTAAGATTTGTAATAGAGTGGACACCCTGGAGGGTGTGGAAAACATGAGACAGGATTTTCAAGATTTAGAAGAATGGTCCAATGTTAGTCAGTTAAATTTAAACAAAAAAGTGCAGAATGATGCATTTGGGGACTAGAAATCCAAGGGAGCCGTATGTCCTAGGAGGTGAAAGGCTGATATGCACAGACAGGGAGAGGGACCTTGGGGTGATAGTGTCCGAGGAGCTTAAACTAACAAAACAGTGTGACAAGGCGGTGGCCATAGGCAGGAGGATTGTAGGCTGCATCGAGAGAGGTGTTTACCAGCAGAAGAAAGGAGGTGTTACTGTCCCTATAGTCGCTGGTGATGCCCCACCTGGAGTATTGTGTTGGGTTTTGGAGGCCATATCTTGCTAAGGATGTAAAGAAGCGGTCCAGAGGAAGGCGACAAAAATGGGAAGGTGTTTGTGCCAAAACATATACGAGAAGAGACTGTAAAACCTGAATATGAATACTCTGGCTGTGATGAGCTAAGACCAATACTGGGCAGACTTGTACTGTCTGTGTCCCGTATATGGCAATCTGGTTCAGAACACAGTTATTTGTTTGATCTTTTGTCTTAGTAGATTTGATAGGGCACGTGTTTATTGTGCTGAATCACACTGGCTTACTGTTCAGGCAAGAATCGCATTTAAATTGCGTTGCTTAATATTTCAAATAGGGCAACTGTGGCTTTAACTCCAGATAAAATATGGTTGATGAAGATGTTCTTTAAGAATACAGAGAAGGAATTTATGGGACTTAAAATACGTATATTCCCAGATGTGTCAAAAGAGACTCAGAAAAGACGTCGTCAGTTCTTATTACTTAAGCCAGGAGTTCTTCAGATTGGTGCTACCTTTTACTTGCGTTACCCATGTAAATGTGTTGACCGGTGCCAGTCGGTAAAATATGTTTTCTTTGAGCC
The DNA here is from genome assembly GCF_901765095.1 of Microcaecilia unicolor. Lineage (NCBI taxonomy): Eukaryota > Metazoa > Chordata > Amphibia > Gymnophiona > Siphonopidae > Microcaecilia > Microcaecilia unicolor. Next base: position 526,007,116 of record NC_044033.1, read on the forward strand.
CTTACATCTTACAGAATTTCTTGTAGTCAGATCTTTGGGGTTAAGAGAATGTTAATGATTTAGTGACATTAATATGTATATTAATGAGCTCTGTTAATGGAAAGACATTTTGTTGCCGCACAGGGTTTTTTTTATCCTATTTTTTGCTTATGTTGCAATATTTCCTATATGATAATTCCACTTATGTAAATCTTGGATCCAAAATTGAGGACTTGAGTGCACCTATTCATAAATTTCTTCTTTTATTTTATAATTGCATTATGTAACCAATACTGAATAGTACTACTACTACTACTACTTAACATTTCTAAAGCGCTACTAGGGTTACGCAGCGCTGTACAATTTAACATGGAAGGACAGTCCCTGCTCAAGGAGCTTACAATCTAATAGATAAGAGTGAGACAAATATAGGACAATCAAGCCATTGTGACATCACTGATGAGGTTGGCTCTTAGGCATTGGTGGATTGAGGCATTATGACATCACAATCTCAGCTCTGGATACCAGAGACTGAAACTCTTCACACCAAGGGGGGAAGTGGGCCAAGTATAGGACAGTCGAGCCATTGTGACATCACTGATGAGGTTGGCTCTTAGGCATTGGTGGAATGAGGCATTATGACATCACAATCTCAGCTCTGGTTAAATCACTGCTATATGTAATACTACTACTACTACTTAACATTTCTAGAGCGCTACTAGGGTTACGCAGCGCTGTACAATTTAACATGGAAGGACAGTCCCTGCTCAAGGAGCTTACAATCTAAAAGACAGGTGTACAATCTAAAGACAATCTAAACAATCTAAAGACAAGTGTACAGTCAAAAGACAAGTGTAGAGTTCCTCTGATAGGGCATACTATATTTCACGAAAGGTTAGGTGCCGAAAGCAGCCTTGAAGAGGTGAGTTTTAAGCAGAGATTTGAAGATGGGTAGGGAGGGGGCTTGGCGTAGGGGTTGAGGAAGATTGTTCCAAGCATAGGGTGAGGCAAGGCAGAATGAGCGGAGCCTGGAGTTGGCAGTGGTGGAGAAGGGAACTGAAAGGAGGGATTTGTCCTGTGAGCGGAGGTTACGGGCGGGAACATAGGGGGAGATGAGGGTAGAGAGGTAGTGAGGAGCCGCAGACCGGGTGTATTTGTAGGTAAGGAGGAGAATCTTGAATTGTATGCGGTATCTGATCGGAAGCCAGTGAAGTGACCTGACGAGAGGGGTGATATGAGTATATCGGTTCCGGCGGAATATAAGACGTGCGGCAGCGTTCTGAACGGATTGAAGGGGGGATAGATGGCTAAGTGGGAGGCCGGTGAGGAGTAGGTTGCAGTAGTCAAGGCGAGAGGTAATGAGAGTGTGGACGAGAGTTCGTGTGGTGTGCTCAAATAGGAAAGGGCGAATTTTGCTGATGTTGAAGAGGAAGAAGCGACAGGTCTTGGCAGTCTGTTGGATATGCGCAGAGAAGGAGAGGGAGGAGTCGAAGATGACTCCGAGGTTGCGGGCAGATGGGACGGGGAGGATGAGGGTGTTGTCAACTGAGATGGAGAGTGGAGGAAGAGGAGAGGTGGGTTTAGGTGGAAAGACGAGGAGCTCGGTTTTGGACATGTTCAGCTTTAGGTGACGGTTGGACATCCAGGCAGCAATGTTGGATAAGCAGGCCGATACCTTGGCCTGGGTCTCCGCAGTGATGTCTGGTGTGGAGAGGTATAGCTGGGTGTCATCAGCATAAAGATGATACTGAAAACCATGAGATGAGATCAGTGAGCCTAGGGATGAGGTGTAGATTGAGAAGAGAAGGGGTCCAAGGACAGATCCCTGGGGAACTCCGACAGATAGTGGGATGGGAGTGGAGGAAGATTCATGAGAGTGTACTCTGAAGGTGCGGTGGGAGAGATAAGAGGAGAACCAGGAAAGGACGGAGCCTTGGAACCCAAAAGAGGACAGTGTGGCAAGAAGTAAATCATGATTGACAGTGTCAAACGCAGCGGATAGAATAGTCTACTTTTCTGTACGTTTTTAATTGATTAGAAATTTAAATAAAATATATTTAAAATAATTCATGGAACGGTCCCTTTTTATATATAGATTTGATTCATATTACAGATCAAACGTTTAAACAATCTGCTAGAAATCCATTAAGGTTGATTTTTCCAAGTCCAAGAGGAATGAAACTGTCCAAAATTTGTCTCTTTTTTTTTCATATTTGGTAGCAAAAACATGTAACTCCTTATCCTTAAATGTAACCTCAGAATCAAATTATTTTATTTTTAGAAAAGCACTAAAAACAGTTTTATTCTTGAACTACAGTCTGCATAAGTAATGATAGTTCTGTCAAACTGAAGATTTTTGAATTTTATGTTTGGTATAAGCTGTTGTAACTTCCAGGGTAATTGATCTTGCCTCTAATTGTAATTTATTTCTTTATTTATTGCATTTGTATCCCACATTATCCCACCTATTTGCAGGCACAATGTGGCTTACATAACAGTGTCATTCCTGAATATCACAAACAGTTATTAGTGTGCAGAGATTAAGAGGCATATTTTCAAAGCACTTAGCCTTTCAAAGTTCCATAGTAATTTATTCAGTTGCAAACTATGCCAAAATATTTCACAGGACCCCACAGTTACCCACAAAGGAAAGATATTCAACATAAAGGGATCTTTCACTTGCTCATCTTCCAATGTGGTATATATCATTCAGTGTAAAAAATGTAACGAAGGATGCTATATTGGAGAAACAGGCCAGATGCTTAAGACAAGATTCAATTTACATAGACATCACATGAACAATACTGGTGCCAGTAGGGTTCCCACGCCTGTTGGTCAACATTTTACAGGACCAGGACACTGTACCAGTGACTTCACAGTGAGAATGCTGAAAGGTAACTTTAAAACCATACAAGAACGTAAGACCTTTGAAGTCAAAATGATTGAATATTTTAACACCCAACAGAAAGGACTTAACAAGGACCTGGGGTTCCTAGCCCATTATAAACCATAAAGCTGTATTTCTCTGTTGATCACCCCACCCCTCACCTATCCACACCCATCCTGTTAGAATATCAATGATATGCTTTGATGTCCCCATGCATACCTCCGACCCACCCCCATCCTCCCACCCTGTCAGACTGTCATAGTAATGCTTGAATGTTTTCACTTATATACACTGTCAGCACATTTGCTTATTTCCGATCTGAGGAAGAAGGGCAACCTTCGAAAGCTAATCAAGAAATGTATTAAGTTATGTCCAATAAAAAAAGGTATCATCTTATTTTCTTTTCCATGTTTTATTTTGTTTGATTTCTATAGATTCTACATGGAATGTTGCTATTCCACTAGCAACATTCCATGTAGAAGTCGGCCCTTGTAGATCACCAATGTGGCCGCGCAGGCTTCTGCTTCTGTGAGTCTGACGTCCTGCACGTACGTGCAGGACGTCAGACTCACAGAAACAGAAGCCTGCGCAGCCTTCTACATGGAATGTTGCTAGTGGAATAGCAACATTCCATGTAGAATCTCCAATAGTAGCAACATTCCATGTAGAATCTCCAATGGTATCTATTTTGCTGTCATAGTAATGCTTGAATGTTTTCACTTATATACACTGTCAGCTAGCACATTTGCTTATTTCCAATCTGAGGAAGAAGGGCAACCTTCGAAAGCTAATCAAGAAATGTATTAAGTTATGTCCAATAAAAAAGGTATCATCTTATTTTCTTTTCCATGTTTTATTTTGTTTGATTTCTATTGATAAAGTTCCATAGAAACCTATGGAACTTTGGAAGGCTAAGTGCTTTGAAAATATGCCTCTAAGTAATCTGTGCTGACGTCAATTTAGGAGAACGTGGAATGTATAAGATGTTTATTATTATGATGATGATGGTGGTGGCACCTCATTGGCTTTATGCATTCCAGATGCTACCACTGTTTTTGATAGTGAGAGATGAAAAACATGTACTCTGTGCTGTTCAAAGATATTTGTGGCAAGGGGAACGAGTGCGATTGCCTATAGCTATTACCCAGATGCCACAAATACAGGGGAGGTTTGGGCCTCTTAAATTTAAGCTATTTTATGATAGCCTGTGGTGTGCAGCACATCAGGGGTTGATATAGAGACACACAGGATTTTGTTTTGTAACTTCTATAGAAACCAGTTTCACTGCTTCAGTACATTTTATTTGTTTTCTGCACACTACGTTACAGCCTTCCCCTCCATAAGTACATAAGTATTGCCATACTGGGAAAGACCAAAGGTCCACCGAGCCCAGCATCCTGTTTCCAACAGTGGCCAATCCAGGTCACAAATACCCAGCAAGATCCCAAAAAAGTTCAATACATTTTATGCTGCATATCTCAGAAATAAGCAGTGGAGTTTCCCCAAGTCCATTTTAATAACGGTCTATGGACTTTTCCTTTAGGAAGCCGTCCAAACCTTTTTTAAACCCTGTTAAGCTAAACGCCTTTACCACATTCTCTGGCAACGAATTCCAGAGTTTAATTACACGTTGAGTGAAGAAAAACTTTCTCCGATTTGTTTTAATTTTACTACTTTGTAGCTTAATCGAATGACCCCTAGACCTAATATTTTTGGAAAGAGTAAACAGATGATTCACGTCTACCCTTTCCACTCCACTCATTATTTTATAGACCTCTATCATATCTCCCCTCAGCCGCCTTTTCTCCAAGCTGAAGAGCCCAACACACTTTAGCCTTTCCTCATAGGGAAGTCATCCCATCCCCTTTATTATTTTTGTCGCCCTTCTCTGCACCTTTTCTAATTCCACTATATCTTTTTTGAGATGCGGCGACCAGAATTGAACACAATATTCAAGGTGCGATCGCACCATGGAGCAATACAAAGACATTATAACGTCCTCATTTTTGTTTTCCTTTCCTTTCCTAATACATCAGGATGTAATGACTTAAGATAATTTGAAAATTTCTTCCTTTTAACTGGGTGATTTAATCCATTTACTTTGTAAGTGATAATGTGTAAATTAGCCATCATACATTAAAAATTCTGAAAACAAAACTAAGCCCCATGACCAATGTCGAGATAGTAGCAGGCTTCTAGAAGAAAAAAGGTTATTAAACTAGAAATAGAATACATAACCATGACCATTTTAAATCTGTACAAAAACATTACTTGGGAGTCATAATTGATAGATCTTTGACAGTGGAGCAGCATGTGAACTCTGTGGTCAAGCAAATGTTCTTCTCCCTTTGGAAGCTTAAGCGTATCCAGCCTTATTTCCCTAGAGAGGTTTTCCGCAGCCTAGTTCAGTCCCTGGTTATAAGTCGTCTCGATTACAGCAACAGTGTCTATGGGGGATGCACATCCATGTTACTAAAAAAACTGCTCAGAACATGGCAGCTCGACTCATCTTCGGTAAATCGAGATTTGAAAGTTCAAGCCCACTACGTGAGAGGCTGTACTGGCTTCCTGTGAAGGACCGTATCGTTTTCAAGATCTGCGCATTGGTGCACAAAATCATCTATGGAGATGCTCCTGCTTACATGGACACTCTCATTAACTTGCCACCCAGGAACTCCTGCAAGTCAGCTCGCTCGTATCTCAATCTCCACTATCCAGCTTTCAGTGGCCTAAAGTATAAGACTGTGTATGCTTCCTCTTTTTCTTACCTTAGCACTCAGTTCTGGAATGGGCTGCCCCAAGTGGTTAAATTCACCACTGATCACCCGACTTTTAAGAAGCGGCTCAAGACCTTCCTTTTCGGTAGAGCATATGCCGTGAGCCCTCCTGGTGCCTCATTCTTCTGAACCACGGCTGCCACAGCGACAAATTGTCACCTTCCCCTCTCTCCTGCTCCCTCCTGCTGTTCCTCTTTCCCTATTACGACTCTAATTACTGTATTCTGTAATATTGTTATTTAATAGACTATTGTATGCCACATTGAGCCTGCCCGTGGGTGGGAATAATGTGGGATATAAATGCCATAAATTAAAAAAAAAAATAGTAAAAATAGTTCAACATAGGAAAGGTAAATCAAAATACCAAGGGTGAGAATGGAACTAGGTCCGAGAGAGCGTTGTGAAGGAGAGGCCTTTAGTGGGAGGTTTGATGATGCAGGTTGTATAAAACTACTTCCAAGGCATCGATACAGTAGCCAATAGAACCTTGTTAGCAGGTTTTCAATGAAGAAGATTTGTCATCATTAGGAAGGGTGCAGTGATAGATCGATGCGAAGCAGAAACAGGCTTTCAACGCATGTGTATTGATTCCAAGAAAAGCTTTAATTCAGTAGGTTCCAGATATGTGTGCATTCGATTATTGTAGTTTACATGCATTCTGGCTGGATGAAGAAGACCAAATTTAGCCCCAATGTCTTTTAATGATTGTCGCAGTTGCAGAAATTCTTTCCTTTTAATCGCAATAGATTTGCCTAAGTCTGGAACAATTAAAAGACGCCTTGATATAATAGCTGAGGATGAGATTTAGCTGCAATAAAAATTGCAAGAGCTTGCTTGTATCTAAGTAGTTTGGCGACTATCGGTCTAGGATTTTTCACCGGTGAGATAGGCCTTGATGGTACTCGATTCGCTCTTTAAAATTCTAACGACATGTCTAGTTTAAGTTGGAGGAGCTTAGGAATCAGGTCAGTTAGGAAAGGGATGGCATCTGTTACTTTGGATGTTTCTGGAAGACCAAGAATTCTGATATTACACGCCAATTCAGTAGGTCTTCCAGTTCTCTTTGCAGTTTAGAAATGTCCTGTTTATGTTTCTCAGCCTTTCCCGTTTGTCTGTCATAATTAGATTGTAAGCTCTGTCGAGCAGGGACTGTCTCTTCATGTTCAAATGTACAGCGCTGCGTACATCTAGTAGCGCTATAGAAATAAGTAGTAGTAGTAGTTCTCCGTTGTGAACCGATCGGCATGCCTGTATTTCCAGCTTAGAAACCTCAGCATATTGAGTATTAAAAACTTCAAGTTCTGATCAAATTGCTTTTGTGGCTTCTACTTGCTCTGTCATAATGGATTTTAAAGATCTCATTTCTTAAACAAGGAGATCCAGTTGAGTATCAGACGCTTTCGACGCCATTTTTTTCTGGCGTGCTCGGTTCTCTTTCCTGCCCACTGCCACTGCTCTGGGCTGGTGCCGCCACGTCTTCAAAATGGCCACGGAGACTTCCTGTGGCAGACCCACAACATTACCGCTTGAAGTCTGGAGAAGATTGGGTTTGTAGTAAAGTGGGCACTTCATGGCACCAGTCTGAAGTCTTTAGGGTGCGATCAGTCCCCAGCTGCAGTTCCGCTAGGCAGTTCTGTGGGTGGGCAGCTTGCCGCCACTTTCAAAAGCAGAGTCTGATCCTCTCGCTCCTGTCCATCCTACTCACCTAGTCTGCTGGATATTAAGGACCATCCACACCCCCAAAATACCAACCAGACTGCTCCGCCAAGAGGTCACCATTGTGCAACAGCTACTGACCACCCGTAAAATTTCCACTCAAAAGGCAGGGGCTGCTTCTGTGCATTGCTCTGAATGCACATTTGAATATTAATTTATTTGCCTACGATTCTCATTGTGTGCTGCCACGAACGGTAAAAAGCTTGCAAAGCCCCTTGGTGCATGACTCAATAAAGACCGTGCTCGCTAAACCGGCTGGAGCCGGTCGTAAACCCACGATGCTGGTTCGGTAAATCTTGTGTATTGGGCCCTTATTTGCGTCTAAAATCTGTAGACTGTTTCCCTGAAATCAAGTCAATCCAAAGCAGTGAAATGCTCATAAGGAGTGGAGGAGTGGCCTAGTGGTTAGAATGGTGGACTTTGGTCCTGGGGAACTGGGTTCAATTCCTACTTCAGGCACAGGCAGCTCCTTGTGACTCTGGGCAAGTCACTTAACCCTCCATTGCCCCATGTAAGCCGCATTGAGCCTGCCATGAGTGGGAAAGCGCGGGGTACAAATAAAATAAAAAAATAAGAAAAAAAAGATAAAGAACTTGATCTACCATGTTGTGCCCATGAGGATAATGCTTAATAGCTCCCAGAGAGAGAAAATGAAGCTTTGATTTATGAGAAAGCATCACATCACCATGAATTGAGACCTTTGCTGTCCAGTCTGCCTGCTGTAACAAAGGTGCCCTTCCGTCAGCACTTTAAACAGTACTGGAGGACATAGTGTTGTGCTTTACTTATGTCAAAATTTCAGCTGAGACTACTGAGCTAAAAAGTGATGGATAATCATTTTTAATGTAGAGGATCTGTTCTCACAACATTTTATAAGTACAGTGGGGGAAATAAGTATTTGATCCCTTGCTGATTTTGTAAGTTTGCCCACTGACAAAGACATGAGCAGCCCATAATTGAAGGGTAGGTTATTGGTAACAGTGAGAGATAGCACATCACAAATTAAATCCGGAAAATCACATTGTGGAAAGTATATGAATTTATTTGCATTCTGCAGAGGGAAATAAGTATTTGATCCCTCTGGCAAACAAGACCTAATACTTGGTGGCAAAACCCTTGTTGGCAAGCACAGCGGTCAGACGTCTTCTGTAGTTGATGATGAGGTTTGCACACATGTCAGGAGGAATTTTGGTCCACTCCTCTTTGCAGATCATCTCTAAATCATTAAGAGTTCTGGGCTGTCGCTTGGCAACTCGCAGCTTCAGCTCCCTCCATAAGTTTTCAATGGGATTAACATAGTAACATAGTAACATAGTAACATAGTAGATGACGGCAGAAAAAGACCTGCATGGTCCATCCAGTCTGCCCAAGACAAACTCATATGTGTATACATTACCTTGAATTTGTACCTGTCCTTTTCAGGGCACAGACCGTACAAGTCTGCCCTGCAGTATTTCCCGCCTCCCAACCACCAGTCCCGCCTCCCATCACCAGCTCTGGTACAGACCGTATAAGTCTGCCCTCCCCTATCCTCGCCTCCCAACCACCCCCCTCTTCCCCCCAACTGCTCCACCACCCAATTTCAGCTAAGCTTCTGAGGATCCATTCCTTCTGCACAGGATTCCTCTATGCATATCCCACGCATGTTTGAACTCCGTTACCGTTTTCATCTCCACCACCCCCCGCGGGAGGGCATTCCAAGCGTCCACCACCCTCTCCGTGAAAAAATACTTCCTGACATCTTTCCTGAGTCTGCCCCCCTTCAATCTCATTTCATGTCCTCTCGTTCTACCGCCTTCCCATCTCCGGAAAAGATTCGTTTGCGGATTAATACCTTTCAGATATTTGAACGTCTGTATCATATCACCCCTGTTCCTCCTTTCCTCCAGGGTGTACATGTTCAGGTCGGCAAGCCTCTCTTCATAAGTCTTGGAACGTAAATCCCATACCATCCTCGTAGCTTTCCTTTGCACCGCTTCCATTTTTTTAACATCCTTCGCAAGATACGGCCTCCAAAACTGAACACAATACTCCAGGTGTGGCCTCACCAACGTCTTATACAGGGGCATTAAAACCTCCTTTCTTCTGCTGATCACTCCTCTCTCTATACAGCCTAGCAATCTTCTAGCTACCGCCACCGCCTTGTCGCACTGTTTCGTCACCTTCAGGTCCTCAGATACTATCACCCCAAGATCCCTCTCCCCGTCCGTGCCTATCAGACTCTCTCCGCCTAACACATACGTCTCCCTTGGATTTCTACTCCCTAAGTGCATCACTTTGCATTTCTTCGCATTGAATTTTAATTGCCAAACGTTAGACCATTCTTCTAGCTTCTTCAGATCTTTTTTCATGTTTTCCACACCCTCCGGGGTGTCCACTCTGTTGGAAATCTTGGTGTCATCCGCAAAAAGGTAAACTTTACCTTGTAACCCTTCGGCAATGTCACTCACAAATATATTGAACAGAATCGGCCCCAGCACCGATCCCTGAGGCACTCCACTACTCACCTTTCCCTCCTCCGAGCGAACTCCATTTACCACCACCCTCTGGCGTCTGTCCGTCAACCAGTTTCTAATCCAGTTCACCACTTCGGGTCCTATCTTCAGGCCGTCTAGTTTATTTAAGAGCCTCCTGTGGGGAACCGTGTCAAAAGCCTTGCTGAAATCTAAGTAGATGACGTCCATAGCACGTCCTTGATTTAATTCTCCCGTCACCCAGTCAAAGAATTCAATGAGATTCGTTTGGCACGATTTCCCTTTGGTGAAACCATGTTGTTTCGGATCTTGCAACTTATTGGCTTCCAGGAAATTCACTATCCTTTCTTTCAGCATGGTTTCCATTACTTTTCCAATAACCGAAGTGAGGCTTACCGGCCTGTAGTTTCCAGCTTCTTCCCTATCCCCACTTTTGTGAAGAGGTACCACCTCCGCCGTTCTCCAATCCCTCGGAACCTCTCCCGTCTCCAAGGATTTATTAAACAAATCTTTAAGAGGACTTGCCAGGACCTCTCTGAGCTCCCTCAATATTCTGGGGTGGATCCCGTCCGGTCCCATGGCTTTGTCCACCTTTAGCTTTCCAAGTTGTTGATACACACTCTCTTCCGTGAACGGTGCTATATCCATTCCATTCTCAGGTGTACTTTTGCCAGTCCCTCGCGGTCCTTCTCCAGGATTTTCTTCAGTGAAAACCGAACAAAAGTAGCTATTTAGTAAATTGGCTTTTTCTTCATCATTATCTACATAGCGGTTCGCTGTATCTTTTAGTCTCACAATTCCCTTTTTAGTCCTTCTTCTTTCACTAATATATCTGAAGAAATTTTTGTCGCCCCTCCTTACATTTCTAGCCATTTGTTCTTCCGCTTGCGCCTTCGCCAGACGTACCTCTCTCTTGGCTTCTTTCAGTTTCATCCGGTATTCCTCCCTGTGTTCCTCTTCTTGAGATTGTCTATATTTCTGGAACGCCAACTCTTTAGCCTTTATTTTCTCAGCCACTTGCTTGGAGAACCATATCGGTTTCCTTTTCCTCTTGCTTTTATTTACTCTCCTTACATAAAGGTCTGTGGCCCTATTTATTGCTTCTTTCAGCCTGGACCACTGCCCTTCCACTTCCTGTTTGTCCTCCCAGCCCATCATCTCCTTCCTCAGGTATTCCCCCATTTTACTAAAGTCAGTACGCTTGAAATCCAGGACTTTGAGTTTAGAGTGGCCGCCCTCCACTTCAGCCGTTATATCAAACCAAACCGTTTGATGGTCACTGTTTCCCAGATGTGCTCAGCCAAGGTCTGGTGACTGGCTAGGCCACTCCATGACCCTAATGTGCTTCTTCCTGAGCCACTCCTTTGTTGCCTTGGCTGTATGTTTTGGGTCATTGTCGTGCTGGAAGACCCAGCCACGACCCATTTTTAAGGCCCTGGCGGAGGGAAGGAGGTTGTCACTCAGAATTGTACGGTACATGGCCCCATCCATTCTCCCATTGATGCGGTGAAGTAGTCCTGTGCCCTTAGCAGAGAAACACCCCCAAAACATAACATTTCCACCTCCATGCTTGACAGTGGGGACGGTGTTCTTTGGGTCATAGGCAGCATTTCTCTTCCTCCAAACACGGCGAGTTGAGTTCATGCCAAAGAGCTCAATTTTTGTCTCATCTGACCACAGCACCTTCTCCCAATCACTCTCGGCATCATCCAGGTGTTCACTGGCAAACTTCAGACGGGCCGTCACATGTGCCTTCCGGAGCAGGGGGACCTTGCGGGCACTGCAGGATTGCAATCCGTTATGTCGTAATGTGTTACCAATGGTTTTCGTGGTGACAGTGGTCCCAGCTGCCTTGAGATCATTGACAAGTTCCCCCCTTGTAGTTGTAGGCTGATTTCTAACCTTCCTCATGATCAAGGATACCCCACGAGGTGAGATTTTGCGTGGAGCCCCAGATCTTTGTCGATTGACAGTCATTTTGTACTTCTTCCATTTTCTTACTATGGCACCAACAGTTGTCTCCTTCTCGCCCAGCGTCTTACTGATGGTTTTGTAGCCCATTCCAGCCTTGTGCAGGTGTATGATCTTGTCCCTGACATCCTTAGACAGCTCCTTGCTCTTGGCCATTTTGTAGAGGTTAGAGTCTGACTGATTCACTGAGTCTGTGGACAGGTGTCTTTCATACAGGTGACCATTGCCGACAGCTGTCGTCATGCAGGTAACGAGTTGATTTGGAGCATCTACCTGGTCTGTAGGGGCCAGATCTCTTACTGGTTGGTGGGGGATCAAATACTTATTTCCCTCTGCAGAATGCAAATAAATTCATATACTTTCCACAATGTGATTTTCCGGATTTAATTTGTGATGTGCTATCTCTCACTGTTACCAATAACCTACCCTTCAATTATGGGCTGCTCATGTCTTTGTCAGTGGGCAAACTTACAAAATCAGCAAGGGATCAAATACTTATTTCCCCCACTGTATAAAGTCCCATGTTAGGATGGGCATGAAAAGGTTTTGTGCAGGTCCTGGTCCTGGAGCGTGAGCCTACACGAAGGATTCAGAGCATGTGACAGTATCCTTTGACAGTCCAAAAAAACAAACATAAGGAAAAACAATATATGTGAGATCCATAGTAAAAAGTTCGGTACATAATTGGAAAGACTGAAATGGGGGGGGGGGGGGGAGGGGGGGAGGGCACATACAGAGATGAAAAGGAGAAGATTGAACTCCAGAAATGAATCTGGAAGTCCCAGTAAGGGTGAGCGGAGAGAAGGATGAGAAGGAGCAGAGATGAAATGGAGAGGAGGCGAAAGAAAGATTTAGGGGTCATTTTACTAAGATGCGCTATTCCTATGGGTGTCTTATCATTTACCTCGATAATCGTTAGCGTGCCTTAGTAAAAGGACCTCTTAGTGCTAGGCATCAACTAAATTGTGAACAGGCATAGGAATAAGGCTAACGAACAGCAGTGAAGAGAGACATGTATTGAGGGGAGGGGGGTCACAGAGACTTGGTTTCCTTCCCTTCATCAGCTGTGCCTATAGAAAATCTATACCCCCCGTTCTAAAATGTTTTCCATTTGTTGCCTGTAGTATGATTCAATATACTGCCTTTCTGTGGTTCCAATCAAAGCAGTTTGCATGTTATATGCAGGTACTTATTTTGTACCCGGGGCAGTGGAGGGTTAAGGGACTTGCCCAGAGTCACAAGGAGCTGCAGTGGGAATGGAACCCAGTTCTCCTGGTTCTCAGGCCACTGCACTATCCATTAGCCTACTCTTCCGCTCTGTTCTATGTCCAACGTCTGTTCCATGTATCTACACATTACCCCACAAGATCTATGTGATATCCACTTAAATATTTGACCAGGAAGAGGCCAGTGGCAACTCTGAAAGAGCTACAGGCTTCCATGGTCAAAGTGTGCATGTGAAAACATCCCAAACACTCCACAAATCTGACCTGGCCTATATGGTAGGGGTGGTAAGAAGGAAAACATTGACTAAAGAAAGCTGACTTGCATCCGTTTTGACAACGGTAAAGGAAACTCAGGAGATACTGTAGTCATGTGACAAAATGTTCTGTGGTCTGACACAAGTAAAAAGAACTTTTTGGCCTGCATACTAAGCATTGCATTTGGCACAAACCCAGCATGTAACGTTTCACAGAGCCATCTCTGCTGTTAAACACGGTGTTGGCAGTATAATGTGGGCATACTTCTCATCAGGAGATCCTGGATCATTTGTCAGAATAGAAGGGGCAATTATTATTATTATTTATTGCATTTGTATCCCACATATTCCCACCTATTTCCAGGCTCAATGTAGCTTACATAGGTTTGTTAACATTGTCATTTCAGGATATCAGATACAGTTAGTGATGTGTAGCGATTAGGAAGGGAAGAGAGAAGAAGGAAGGGAGTGATTAGGGTAGTTATAGAAGGTGGGCGTTCCTAGTTGAATACAGAAAAAAAAGTGTGAAAACGTCCATGAGGTAAATCTGCCGCCCTCTGCAAGAAAACTGAAGCTGGGATGGAAGTATCAGGGTTGCCAGATGGGCGGTTTTCCCGCCCAATTGGGCGGTTTTCCGCAACCCACTGCGGGAAACTTTTGCCCGTGGCGGGTTGCGGTTTTTTGGGCTCGTTTTCTTTTTTCTGTGCGGGTTTTGGGCGGTTTTTTGGCCGGCGGGGGGTGGGGCTAATGGTGACAGAGGCGGGGTTTGTGACGTTTTCGGCGGGGTTTGTTGATGTATTGGTCGGGGTGATGATGGTGGGGGCGGGGCGATGATGGTGGGGGCGGGGCTGATGACGGCGGGGGCGGGGGTGATGACGGCGGGGGCGGGGGTGATGATGGAAGGGGCGGGGATGATGACGTCAGGGGTGGGGTGATGACGGAAGGGGCGGGGGTGATGACGTCGGGGGTGGGTTTTGAGCGGTTTTGTGTGGGAATTTTTTTTTTCTATATGGCAACCCTGGGAAGTATGTCTTTCAGTATGATAACACAAAACACACAGCCAAAGCTACGGTGCAGTGACCAAGGGACAAAAAAGGTAAATGTCGTTCAGTAACCGAGTCAGAACCTGTGTCATGATGTGAAGATCACTGTCTACCAGTGTTGTAAAGAAGCATGTGTAACATCGAAAACTCAAGCCCCTGGATTCTATAAAGGTCACCTGAATTTGTGTGACAAAATTTGGGGCTAATCCTGAGATGAACTGTTAAAACTAAAACCATTACTGTCTTATGATTGCCGTGATAAATTTTATTCTGATGTTGATTTTAGCTTTTTGTTTTAAATTGTTTATATTCTTACTAACCGTTAAGCCCGTAAAAACGGGCGAGTATTGCAGCCCTCCTCTCTCCCCTGGCCTCACCCCGTCCACCGATCCCCCCCCCCCCCCCCATATCCAGCGACCCTCCTCTTTCCCTTGGCCTCCCCCCTCCCCTCATATCCAGCAACCCTCCTCTCTTCCCTGCTCTCACCACAAGTCCAGCAACCATGGCCTCTCCCCCCTGCCCTCCCCCCATGTCCAGCTACCCTCATCGCCGCCGCTCCCTCCCCCCTCCGTGCCGGGCACCCTGCACTGACCTGACCGCGCCTCTCACCTCCGTGTGGAAGCGCTACAGGCAGCAGCAGATCACTCTACTGCTGCCTGCAGCGCTTCCACACGGAGGTGAGAGGCGCGGTCAGGTCAGTGCAGGGGGCCCGATACGGAGGGGGGTGGGAGCGGCGGCGGGGATGGGGGGAGGTTGGAGGTTGTTTTGCGCGATGTTCCTTTCCAGGCGGCGTCCGACAATTCGACTCTGTTTCCCTCTCTGTTCCGCCCTCTGACATCATGACGTCTTGACGCGAGGGCGGGACAGAGAGGGAAGTCTGTACTGCGCATTTGCAAGTGAGCTACTACATAAAGCCGACACCTACACAAGACCACAATGTATTCTTCTACCACATATATACGCACTTGATTGTAAAACCACGTGTTAACAAGTACGCAAGTACACAATGCATTCTTCCACCATGTATGTACGCACTTGATTGCAAAATCATGTGCATATCTGAAGTCCGGAAATGGCAATCGCCATAACGGCAAATGTAAGCCACATTGAGCCTGCAAATAGGTGGGAAAATGTGGGATACAAATAATAAAATAATAATAATATGTTTGATAATTGGTAAAGAGTTTAAGGGGGTGGAGTGTTTAGTTGGACGATACATCAGTTACCCATTGTTTGTTTTGTATCTTTATTTTACATTTATTCTATAATCTGCCTCCTTCTCTTTGTGGGTCTAGCGAAGGATATAAATGTTAAATTAGACTAACAAACGATTGAAGACCTATCTCTTCGAAAAAGCATACCACAAGGATCAAAACATATAAATCCCATATACATCACAACAATGCCTCAAGACATTACCTCACGTACTCCACTTCCCCGTACTCTCTCCCTTCCAACAATCTACCCATAGATAAAAACTGTTTACCCCATCGCTCTCCTGCTATTATTCGATCACCCTAGTAATTCCCCAACGTCATATCCTATAGTTTCTACGCCCCAAAGGTGATTGATCTGACTGTATCTTCTTAACTTTTCACAATGGAACCCATAATCGTAATGTAACAAACTGTATTTCCATTATTTACAATGTATTGTAAGCCACACTGAGCCCGCAAATAGGTGAGAAAATGTGGGATACAAATGCAATTAAATAAAAAAAATTAAAAAAAATGACTGCTTTTTGCCATTGGTGCTTAGATGGCAACTTCTATAATTGGGGAAATAAAGCCCGTGCTGGGCAGATATCTACGGTCTATGCCCTGATCGTGGCTGGACAGGTCTGGAAGGGCTGAAGTAAGGCTTTGATGTCGGCTTCAGTACTTGGTGAATAAGGCCAGTGTCAGCAGTCTTAACATTAACAGTCTGTGTGCCGAAAATTGCAAGGGTGGAAGAGGTCTTGATGGGAAAGTTGGTGAGATTTTTTTTCCCTCCTTTACTTTGCTCCCAGTCCAACTGTATACATCTGACTAGGATTTATGAGTACACATCAGTTAGCAATGGTTTTATTGACCACTAGACAGGCACCTAGAGGTGAGTTAATTTGCAAAAATGAGAATTTCCTAACCCCGGCTCACTTGCCTGTACCTTTATCCCCCTCCTCTTTAATTCCCCTTGCCTCTTACTTGTTCTGTCTGTTACCTGTCTCTAAGTATTCAGAACATCTGATGATTTCTCCATATATCATACAATATAGAGCTCACACACACCTTCAGTGTCTATTTGATACTCACACTGAAGGTGTGTGTGAGCTCTATATTGTATGCTATATGGAGAAATATATTATAGACAACCTTGAAAATCATCAGATGTTCTGAATTTGTATGTTAAAGCCTCCTGGTCATTGATGTGACCCCTGACGCAGGTGCGGTAGCACCGAAACACGGCCCGTGTCGGGTCTCTCTTCAATCAATTTTCATTATTAAAGGATTTTTTTTTTTAATGTAAGAACTGTGTCCCTTTTATTTGTAAAGGCCCTTTGTGCTGTTTTTCTTGGAGGAAGACCGTTGTGACATCTGGACCGTGGGGAGGGAAGGGTTACAAAATGGACAAAATCTCTGGCTAGGTGCAAATAAAGGCTGATGACACCAGAAGCCAGGCCTGGTTCTGGTTAAAATGGAAATCCCAGGTATTTGAAGAAGGTACTAACTTTGTTTAAAGAGACTAGAGAATTCCTTCCAACCACTTCTTTTGTCCTTGCAGAATACACCACTCACACAGCAGAGGTTGTGACTCCTCCTGATTCGGTAGCAGACACTAAGTCCAAGGCCCCTGAAGCCTGCACTGGCCCTTTAGAGCATTATGACTGTCTGACAGTAGCGGGCGAACTAAGGAAAGACGAGCACCAAAGAAGGGTTATGCAACACTTGCAGAAGCTACATGAGGATCTGAAAGGATATGCCATTGGTTCCAGCAGCATTCTCGCCAAGGTGAGCCGGCCGTTATTATTTTATTATTTGTAGCATTTGTATCCCACATTTTCCCACCTATTTGCAGGCTCAATGTGGCTTACATTTGCCGTTATGGCGATTGCCATTTCCGGACTTCAGATATGCACATGATTTTGCAATCAAGTGCGTACATACATGGTGGAAGAATGCATTGTGTACTTGCGTACTTATTATTTATTTGTTACATTGGTACCCTGCGCTTTCCCACTCATGGCAGGCTCAATGCGGCTTACATGGGGCAATGGAGGGTTAAGTGACTTGCCCAGAGTCACAAGGAGCTGCCTGTGCCTGAAGTGGGAATCAAACTCAGTTCCTCAGTTCCCCAGGACCAAAGTCCACCACCCTAACCACTAGGCCACTCCTCCACGCAACATTCCATGTAGAAGTCGGCCCTTGCAGATCAGCAATGTGGCCGCGCAGGCTTCTGCTAGGACGTCAGACTCACAGAAACAGAAGCCTGCGCAGCCTTCTACATGGAATGTTGCTAGTGGAATAGCAACATTCCATGTAGAATCTCCAATAGTATCTATTTTATTTTTGTTACATTTGTACCCTGCGCTTTCCCACTCATGGCAGGCTCAATGCGGCTTACATGGGGCAATGGAGGGTTAAGTGACTTGCCCAGAGTCACAAGGAGCTGCCTGTGCCTGAAGTGGGAATTGAACTCAGTTCCCCAGGACCAAAGTCCACCACCCTAACCACTAGGCCACTCCTCCACTGTTGCTACTATTTGAGATTCTACATGGAATGTTGCTATTCCACTAGCAGTCAGCCCTTGCAGATCACCAATGTGGCCGCGCAGGCTTCTGCTTCTGTGAGTCTGACGTCCTGCACGTACGTGCAGGACGTCAGACTCACAGAAACAGAAGCCTGCGCAGCCTTCTACATGGAATGTTGCTAGTGGAATAGCAACATTCCATGTAGAATCTCCAATAGTAGCAACATTCCATCTAGAATCTCCATTAGTATCTATTTTATTTTTGTTACATTTGTACCCTGCGCTTTCCCACTCATGGCAGGCTCAATGCGGCTTACATGGGGCAATGGAGGGTTAAGTGACTTGCCCAGAGTCACAAGGAGCTGCCTGTGCCTGAAGTGGGAATTGAATTCAGTTCCTCAGGACCAAAGTCCACCACCCTAACCACTAGGCCACTCCTCCACTTGTTAACACGTGTTTTGCAAATAAGTGCGTATATGTGTAGTAGAAGAATACATTGTGGTCTTGTGTAGGTGTCGGCTTGTCAGGTCTTGGTGGACTGTGCAGTTGGCATAGGGAGGTTCCTCCTTTGCTGACCTTAAAGGGATACTGCCAGGATTGGGACTTTTTAAAAGAAGGGATCTTGGAAATTTAAGTGGCACTTTTTAAATTATGCCTTACCAGCTATGACTTTTATTAAAACTTGTTTGCTTGTTTATTTATTTATAATAGTTACATTTGCACCCCACATTTTCCCACCTATTTGCATGAGCATTGGATGTCACCTGACCTACTGGCGTGTGCATGTGGTGACCTCTCAGCACACAGTGCCAGTAAATCAGAGAGAAATTTTACATGTGCACACTACAGTGTTGTAAGTTTCAACTTCCATTCCTCCTTTGCTTACAGTGCTGTGGCTCAAATCCAGAGAGCGACTGAGGGAGCTGACTGGAATTTTCTTTTATGTACCATTAAATTCTTGCGGGGACGGGTTGGGATGGGTTAAATGTTTGCGGGGATGGGTAAGAATCCAGTGGGGACGGGTGAGATTCCAGCAGGGACGGGCGGGGATGGGTAAGATTTCTGTCCCCGTGCAATTCTCTACTTTGAAAGCTAGTCAAGATGATACCAACTTAGTACCTTTTGGTGCTCATTTTCAAAGCACATAGACTTACAAAGGAGCAAAGAGGGGCATTTTCGATATGATGTCTAAATCAGACTTTGGACGTTTTGTGCTAAACGTCCCAAATCCAAATAGGAAATATGGCCATTTTTGAAACCACACAACTTCTGTCTTTTTTTTTTTTTCTAAAATACCATTTGTAACAAGGATTTATGCTCTGTGTGTTTATCTTTTCAGGCTATTTTCAAAAAAAGCACAAATGTAAAACATAGAAAATCAAGCCATTGAGGCGTAGGAGGGGCCAGCATTTTTAGTAGACTGGTTCCCTAGACATCCCAGGAGAGCAATGGGGCACCCTAGGGGGCACTGCTGTGGATTTCATATAAATATTCCCAGGAACACATCTCACGTTGCTCACTTATCTTGTCTACTGAGCCCTCTAAAACCCCCTACCTGCAACTGTACACCAGTACAATCGCTCTTTTGGGTGAAGGGGGCACCTATATATGGGTACATTGGGTTTCTGGTGAGTTTTGGAGGGCTTACAGTTTCCACCACAAGTGTAACAGATAGGGGGAGGTATTGGCCTGGGTCCACATGTCTACAATGCATTGCACCCACCACTACACTACTCCAGGGACCTGCATGCTTCTCTGATGAACCTGGCTATAACATCTGAGGCCGTGTCACGAAAGCCCTTGGGCCACAGCCACACCCTGACTGCGGCAGAAAAGTCCCCTGGCCATCCAGAAGGCAGGAACTGTGGTACGGCTGGAACTGAAGCCAGGCGTGAATGTAGGCTGGGACAAGATGAGGTGGACTTGACTGGAGCTGGAACCAGGCAAGCAGGATCCGGGACAAGACAAGCAAGGCAGCAACTAGGAACAAGCAACCCATTGCAAAGACAGTGAGTGTCAGGCCCCGTTGCTCTGAAATAGGCCAGTGGGGTCTGAGGTCAGTGAGGAGTGCCGCAGCCTAACTCCTGTTGCAGGAATACACAAAGGTGCTGCCCTTGTATGCATGTGCATTACTAAGAGACCCCACCCCCTGGCAGGACTGAACCAGGGCGGCCTGTGCCTCCCACAGAGTGGTGCCACCAGTAGCCTACCCCAGTGAGGAATGCCGAAGGGAGCTGCAACCCCCCACCCCGGGTTCCTGAGGTCAGTGCGCCGCCTGGGCCTCACAGCACAGCCAGGGCCTTGAGAGTGCTCCCTCCTCCAGGGGCCTCCTCTCCTTGGTCTAGGGTAGAGTATCTGAGGAGCCTGATGATAGAACTTTCTCAGGAGCAAAGAAACAAGACTGGCAGTCTTCCACAAGTTGTCCTCGGAACCATAGAGCTTCTTGGAATCAGGGGTGTCCTAGACCACGCCCCCACAGTCTAGTTCTTCAGGCTCGATACGAAAAATAGGCTTTTCCTTTGGTTCATCCCTGGACATGGAGTCTGGGTCTCAGATGGTAGGCATGAACAAGCTTTATCCTGAAGAAGCTTCCCTCCCCGGAGAGATTCACAGCCTCCTTGTTCTCCAGACGAGGAGGACACATTTCAGCTTGCTGCTCGGGATATTCCTCCGCTCGAATCCCATTGGTCCGGGGCAGAGCATCAGGAATACCAGTGATGGCTATGATGACAGCTGGTGTCTCAAAATCCAAACAGGGTCGGTGACAAGAGTCACTCCAGGTGGAAATTTCACCTCTCTCCCAATCCAAGGTCAGGTTGTGTTCTTGTAGCCAGGGCAATCTCGAGACGTTGGGCTTCACTGATGGAGGACATATAAAGCGATTTCCTCCCTATGGTCACTGATGCACAAGCGTACTGGAACCGTCCGGGTTTTCAGATGTCCTTGAATAGTTCCATAGACTGAGGAGACCGGAATGGGTTGGACAAATCTTGGGTAGGAATCTTGAAGTGCTGTACAAGGGCTTCACCGATAAAGTTTCCTCCTGCTCCAGAATCTAGGAGAACCTGGACACGCTTCTCTCCTTGATATAAATCAAGTACTGCCAGAACTAGAAGTTGGGTTTGAAAATTCCTGGGGGACAGACCCAGTGCAACTCCCCTAGCCAGGACTCGGCTCAGAGATTCATATTTCTTAGGGCAATTGAGAGCATAGTGTCCACTCTCACCACAATAGAGGAATAAATTCAGGGTCCGACACCTCTGCCTCTCTTGCATAGAAAGGAGGACGTGGTCCACTTGCTTGGGTTCTTCATTTTATCATAGTCGTTTTTTTGAAAATTAAATGCTGCTATGGTGGATTTCCTTTATGATTTCACTCCATGTATTAACTCAGATTTTATCATGTGATGATCAGTGTTTTCTAGTGGATCGAACACTGTTACCTCTCGTACTATACCCTGCATTCCACTAAGGACTAGATCTACAATGGCTCCCCCTCTTGTTGGTTCCTGGACCAGTTGCTGCAAGAAGCATTCATTTATTACATCTAGGAATGTTACCTCCTTAGCGCTCCCTGATGTAACATTTATCCCGTCAACAATGGGGTAATTGGACTCTCCCATTATTATACTGTTGCCCAATTTGCCCACTTTCCTAATTTCGGTAACCATTTCCTCATCTGTCTGTTCGTTCTGTTCTGGCAAATGGTAGTAAAGCCCTACCAGAGTACTTCTTCCTTTCACATATGGAATTTCTATCCGTAAGGATTTCACGTATCGATTGATGCCATTTCAAAGGCATGGGTTTCTCTTTGTGTTCTACTAAGTTTAGCAAGAATCACGGCATAAGAGGACTTATTTGTCCTACGAGACCCTTTATAAACTTCACGTAACGAGCAAAGTTTACTTAGTTAAAATGTACTTAAGACAAATTGTGCTTATGTACAGAAAGATTCACTCAACCCTGTTTGTAAACCACTCTGTGGCATGTGCTGATACGCTTCTCATATATCACAGTTGTCTTTTGGACAGACTGATTTCATTTGGTCTCACAGGCACTGTCATACACCGGTTCTTCTCTTTTCTTTCTGGATGTACTTTCAAGGTCATGCCTTGGTCTTCCATCTAGTATGTTGTGTCATGCAAGGTTGGGTCACTCTTAAATATTAATCTTAGTCTCCTGGGTACAACCATCCAAGAGTGTGGGATTAATGCTTGCTATTATGCTGACAATATTGTACTACTTCACCACACAGACGCTCTTTTCCCAGCTTTACTGCCTCTAGAACATTGTTTGGCTAAATTTGCAGACTGGCTTCTTGAAAATTCATTAATCCTAAATTGGTCCAAAACAGTTGCCTCCTGGCTGACTGGTCACCCATCTTGTCCTTCCCCTACACCAGCTCTATTGCACTCCCCAGCACTGTTCTCTTTAAGCTGAGCAGGAGTTCTCCATCTACAGTTCTGCCAGTGGGGGGGGGGGGGGGGGGGGTGATGTTTCACTATCACATTTTCAATAGTGAGGGACAGGAAAGCCCTGCAGGACTTCAGGAAACCCTAGCGATTGAAAACATAAAACAGTTGGAGGACTCCTGCTTAGCACAGAGGGAACAGTGCTCCCCAGACCACTTAGTAGATTCCTTCAGATACCTTGGTGTCTCTGTATTTCTTCTGTAGTGCAATGCTGCTTCCGTGCTCTTTGTCAGATAAGATCCATTCGTGGCCTGTTAGACAACTCCAAACTTAATTCTTCATGCCACTGTTTTCTTATGGCTCAATTACTTTGACATGGTATTTGCCGGTCTCCCCCATTCATCTCTCAAGTGCCTTCAATCAGTCCAAAATACAGCCATTAGGATCCTCTGTCACACCTGCAAATTTGATTGCGTATCTCTCCTTTACCAGCACCGCTGGCTCCCAGTTCCAGTAGGAAAAAGGAGGTGATGATGCCCCTGTATAAGACTCTGGTGAGACCTAATTTAGAATGTTATGTATAATTCTGGAGTTTTATTAAGAGTTTGCTATGACACAGTATTCCCACTTGCTGTACAGCTCACATGCAGCTGGCTCGTATGAACAATTTGACACACATCATTTTCAGTGACTCATCGATTGGAACTTGTGACTCCTGACACAGGCTTAGTTGCCGAAACATGGCTGTGTCAAGTCATCTGTTTTCTTGTGCCACAAACCTTCACTAATAAACATAATGTTGACTAAAGATATCAGGGACTGGATTGAACGTCATTTGCTTTTCCTCACTTTCCCATTGTCCTTTCCTTCCTTGTACAATTCTGGAGCCCGCACCTTCAAAAAGATACAAACAGGATGGAGTCGGTCCAGAGGGCGGCTACTAAATGGTCAGTGGTCTTCTTTATAAAGTGTATGGGGACAGACTTAAAGATCTCACTATGTATTGTGAGCACTCTGGAGGGCTGGTGCGAGGGAAAGGGGATAGTGGGTCTTTCAGCCGGCATCATCCCCGTTCATTCAGCCCAGCTAGGAGAACAGGGCGCCCTCTAGGGATCAAACGGCCAGGGAAAGCTGTAATACAGGAGAAAAACTACACTTCCCAGAAGCCAGTGCAGGGTCAGCTGAACTCCCAGGAGGGGGAGGGTGGAGTGACTGATTGGGAGATGAGGTCTGATCCTGGAGATGGGGAACAGCTGGTGGAGCTTGGGGAGGAGGAGATGGAGTGGAATAAAGAGGAGGTAGAAGGAGAAGGTAAGGAGGAGTGCATGGAGGTTGGAGGGTTTGCTCAAACTTCCTCAGGAAAGGTAAAGGCTTTGGTGGCGGGAGTGTGGCCCAAGCTGTGCATACTTGGAGAGGATAAGATAATCCAGTGGGGAAGCCACTGGTGGAAGAAGCTAACCCATAAACTATCTAAGGGTAGAAGATAGTGCTGATGAGGGGAGGCTACAATGGGGAGCAAGACAAAGGTTTGCTGGGTGTGATATTCTGAGTTAAGATTGGACTGTGTTAATAAGCTGAATGTGGAAAAACTGAACTGACTCTTGCATTCTTGATGAAGAAACTGCTTGAAGATTAAAGCTGTATTAAAAGATGCTGAGAGAATAAAGACCTGTGGTTTTCAAGAACTATAAGACTGCTGGAGGTTTGTGTGTCCCAGTCGTGAGCTGATCCTGGTTGCAGGTCAGCTGGGCAGCAGTTAAACTAGGACAAGCAGTGCAGCAAGGCCGTGGTTGCAGCTCGTACAGGGGAAAAGCTAGCCAAGCTAAGCAGGGTCGACCCCGGCTCTCACCTGGAAGGGTGACCTGGTTACAGAATGGTGGCAGTGGTGGGATTGTCTGAACAACCCGCCGGCAAAAGAAGCGTGCATTGCTCCGAGTTCCGGTAAGCATATACGGGACTCGGGTAACCAGGAGGAGGGGGGATATAGAGGGCCAGAGCTGTGTAATACCGCACTTGGAGAGTGTTCTTTGTTGTTCCCTTTCTCTCAGGTACCGGTGGCTAAGGCGACATGGAGTCGAAGGAGCTGCTGTCTTTTATGGCCCACCAGTTCCAAAAGCAGCAGGAAATGGCTCAGAGACTTCTAGAGGATTCCTTGGCTGCTTCTCGAGCACAGATACAACCGGTGCTGGAGGTGGTGCAGGAATTGTTACGGGCAGTACCCCTACCGAGGAAAGAGAGCACCTCATTGGAGGCTACAGCCACTGGAGCTGTGCCTGGAAGCCTGGAGCCTGGACGGGTTAATTGGCTGCCTTGGGGCAAATTAACAGAGCAGGACGACATTGAGGATTATCTGGGGACTTTTGAGCGGGTAGCATTGGCGGCTGCCTGGCCTCAAGAACAATGGACCATCAGACTGGCTCCCGCCCTGTCCGGGGAAGCCCTGGCAGCTTTTCGGAGCCTGTTGCCAGGGGACGTGGTGGATTACCAAAAGCTGAAAACGGCTATTTTGGACCGGTATGGGGTAAGCAGACAAACTTATCGCAGGCGCTTCCGGAGTTGGAGGTGGAGGGAGGGGGAGACTCCGAAGGCCTTGGCCCAGAAGCTGATGGACTTGGCTATCAAATGGTTAGAGCCTGATAAGAGGGCAGTGACCCAGTTATTGCAGGATCTGGTGCTGGAGCAGTTTTTAGAGGCTCTACCGGAGAGTATCCGGGTTAATTTGATCAGGAAGGGATGTGAGACTCTGGAAGAAGCTATCAAAGGCTTTGAATACTTCCTGGAGTCACAATACTCCAAGGGGGGAGAGGATGTCTGGCGGGGTGGTCGGGGTAAAATGTTCAAAGGATCTGGGTGGAGGGAGGAAGGGCCTAAGGAGGATGATAGAGTGTGCTACCGATGTGGGAAGTCGGGACATCTGAGGAGGGACTGTAGGGCCAAGTTGGGGCTCATATCTCAGGTAACCCCCTCTAAGGAACCCCAGTTTACGCATTGGGTTAAGATAGGAGGGGTCCCGGTGGAAGGACTTTTGGACTCAGGAGCGGACCAGACAATGTGCTCCCAGAAGTTGTGGGGGCAGATTGCCCGGAAAGGGGGTCAGCAGGGTAGGAAGAGAGACCGGTCTGTGGCTATTCAGTGCATACACGGGGCCTCCTCAAGGTATCCAGTCCGGCTAGTAGACATACAGGACCAGGAGGGCCTTCAGTGGGTGTGGGTGGCTGTACTTCCTAGGCTACCTCAGGATCTCATTTTAGGAAGGGATTGGGCTCCATTCACATACTGCCTTGGGGGTAAGCAAGCCTTGGTATCTACCCGGGCCCAGGAGAGGCAGGGAAAGGAGCAGGAACTGTCCCTGGCACAAGTATTTCCCTTCCAGGGAGAGGTTATGGGAAGGCCGGGGAAGACAAGGAAAGGCTCTCAGCAAAAGAAACGAGGTCAGGAGCAAAGGCGGCAGCATTGTCAAGAGCTCCTTCATCAGGGGAGGTTCCCAGGGGATACGGAACAGGTGTTAGAGAGATTCCCTGATTTTCCCAAAGAGCAAAAAGATGACCAGACATTGCAATATGCGTGGGAGCGGGTAGATCAAGAGGGAGAAACCAGCTTCCCTCGGTTTGTTAGTGACAAGGGGTTGCTATATCGGCTGTCCTGTTTAGCCGGGGGGAAGGAACCTCAGAAGCAGTTAGTAGTACCGAGGGGGTTTAGGGACCTGGTGTTACGGGTATCTCATGATCATATCTTAGGGGGTCACAAGGGGGCTCAGAATACACTCCGGCAGGTATTAAACAGATTTTACTGGCCCGGGGTGTATAAAGAGGTGGAACAATTTT
The DNA here is from genome assembly GCF_901765095.1 of Microcaecilia unicolor. Taxonomy (NCBI): domain Eukaryota; kingdom Metazoa; phylum Chordata; class Amphibia; order Gymnophiona; family Siphonopidae; genus Microcaecilia; species Microcaecilia unicolor. The sequence goes on from NC_044033.1 coordinate 526,033,404, forward strand.
GCAGCTCCTGTAGTCAGTGTCAGAGGGTATCAGAGCAAATACCGAACAGAGTGCCCCTACAACCCTTCCCCGTATAGGGACTCCTATTACCCGTATGGCAATGGATATGATCGGGCCCATTGATAAGTCCCGAAGGGGGTATTCCTATATTCTAGTGATCATGGATATGGCCACAAGGTATCCCTGGGCCGTGCCGCTTCGTACCACCTCAGCGAAAGTTATTGCGGCCCAGCTAATTCGGATCTTTTGTGAGGTGGGGTTTCCTAGGGAAATGATTACCGATCGGGGGACCAATTTCATGTCACGAACCCTGGCCCAGGTGTGGGAGGCTTTCGGGATACAGCATATTCGGACCGCAGCTTACCATCCTCAGACTAATGGCCTGGTGGAGAGATTCAATAAAACCTTGAAAATGTTGTTGAGGAAAGGGTTAGGTTCCTCCCATGAGGAATGGGATCTATTGTTACCATTTGTTTTGTATGTGTGTAGGGAGAATGTTCAGGCCTCTCTGGGCGTATCACCATTTGAATTGATGTATGGGAGATCACCCCGGGGAGTGTTGGATGTGTTAAGGGAGCAGTGGGTTCCTCCGGAAGAGGAGGATAGGGATGTAGTGAACTATCTAGTGAAGCTGAAGGAACGGTTGCATAAATTGAGCCGCAGGGCTCAGCAACACTGGGAGAGGAGTCAGGATTACCAGAAAGCCTATTATGACCGGAAAGGGGTGGAGAGGGCATTGGAGGTGGGGGACAAAGTCTTGATCATGGTTTCAGACTCACCTCATAAGTTCACAGGACGCTGGAGGGGTCCTGCTGTCATAGAAAAGAAGTTAGGTCCAGTCACCTACTTAGTAAGGAATGAGCAAGGCCGGGAGCAGACCTATCATATTAATGTGCTTAAACCTTGGCAGGAGAGAAGGGGACTATTTGGTCAGTCTAGGATAGAAGCTGAGGAAGAATTAGGACCACAGATCACGGAGATATTTAAGGCAGGAGAACCGCAGATTGCTACTACATTGCCAGGGAGTCAGCAGAAAGAGGTTCAGGCACTGGTGGAGGAGTTTCGGGATGTCCTGACTCCTTGCCCAGGGGAAACTCACCTTATCATGCATGATATCATCTCGGAGCCGGGCCGGGTGGTCAGACAGAGACCTTACCGTCTCGCACCCCCAAAGAAACAAGAGGTGGTCCGACAGGTACAGGAGATGCTGGATTTTGGGGTCATTGAGGAATCTGTCAGTCCCTGGTCGAGTCCTGTGGTGTTAGTGCCCAAGTCCGATGGTACGTGGCGGTTTTGCATCGACTTTAGGCAAGTTAATGCGCTCTCTGATGCCGACGCCTATCCGATGCCACGTATTGATGAGCTTTTGGATCGCTTGGGTACTGCACGATATCTGTCCACCCTGGACTTGACAAAAGGGTATTGGCAGATCCCTCTGACTCAGGAGGCCAAGCCTAAGACAGCTTTCTCTACACCCATGGGGCTCTATCAATTTAAACGCATGCCGTTTGGTCTTAATTCAGCGGCTGCTTCCTGCCAGCGGTTGTTAGATCAGGTGTTAAGACCGCATCAGCAATATGCGGCGGCTTACCTGGACGATGTTATCATTCAGAGTGAGGATTGGCCCTCGCATATTATAAGGGTGAGGGCGGTATTAGAGGCTTTCCGTCAAGCAGGTTTGACTTTGAACCCGCAAAAGTGTTGTTTTGGGCAGGAGAAGGTTAAATATTTGGGATACTGGGTGGGGAATGGTCAAATAACTCCGCTCTGGGATAAGGTAGCGAGTATCCAGGACTTTCCATACCCCAAAAATAAGAAGCAGTTAAGGAGCTTTTTGGGCCTAGTGGGGTATTATAGGAGGTTCATACCCCACTTTGCCTCCATTGCTACACCCCTCACTAATAAACTTCAGAAGGGGTCCCCCAACAGTCTACGATGGGAGGAGGAAGGGCTGCGGGTGTTCAATGAGTTGAGAGTGGCCCTGTGTCAGGAACCCCTGCTGCGAGCCGTGGATTTTGATAAGCCCTTTGTACTGCAAGCTGATGCCTCGGGGGTAGGTTTGGGGGCCGTGTTGTCTCAGGTACACGAGGGGCAGGAACATCCCCTGATGTACCTGAGCCGGAAACTGCTCCCCCATGAGGTCAGGTACTCAACCATAGAGAGAGAATGTTTAGCGATAAAATGGGCCGTGCAGATGTGCCATTACTATTTAGATGGTCGGAAATTTACTCTGGTTACGGATCATGCGCCTTTGAGGTGGTTGGGCCAGATGAAAAATAGTAATGGTCGTCTCACAAGGTGGTATCTGGCTTTACAGCCCTATCAATTCAAGGTGGAGCATAGATCAGGCAAATTTCTGACAAACGCAGATGTTCTTTCGCGAATTGCCAGTACAGGCCAGGAGAAGACTGGCAATCGTTTGAGCAGGGGGGTGTGTGAGCACTCTGGAGGGCTGGTGCGAGGGAAAGGGGATAGTGGGTCTTTCAGCCGGCATCATCCCCGTTCATTCAGCCCAGCTAGGAGAACAGGGCGCCCTCTAGGGATCAAACGGCCAGGGAAAGCTGTAATACAGGAGAAAAACTACACTTCCCAGAAGCCAGTGCAGGGTCAGCTGAACTCCCAGGAGGGGGAGGGTGGAGTGACTGATTGGGAGATGAGGTCTGATCCTGGAGATGGGGAACAGCTGGTGGAGCTTGGGGAGGAGGAGATGGAGTGGAATAAAGAGGAGGTAGAAGGAGAAGGTAAGGAGGAGTGCATGGAGGTTGGAGGGTTTGCTCAAACTTCCTCAGGAAAGGTAAAGGCTTTGGTGGCGGGAGTGTGGCCCAAGCTGTGCATACTTGGAGAGGATAAGATAATCCAGTGGGGAAGCCACTGGTGGAAGAAGCTAACCCATAAACTATCTAAGGGTAGAAGATAGTGCTGATGAGGGGAGGCTACAATGGGGAGCAAGACAAAGGTTTGCTGGGTGTGATATTCTGAGTTAAGATTGGACTGTGTTAATAAGCTGAATGTGGAAAAACTGAACTGACTCTTGCATTCTTGATGAAGAAACTGCTTGAAGATTAAAGCTGTATTAAAAGATGCTGAGAGAATAAAGACCTGTGGTTTTCAAGAACTATAAGACTGCTGGAGGTTTGTGTGTCCCAGTCGTGAGCTGATCCTGGTTGCAGGTCAGCTGGGCAGCAGTTAAACTAGGACAAGCAGTGCAGCAAGGCCGTGGTTGCAGCTCGTACCGGGGAAAAGCTAGCCAAGCTAAGCAGGGTCGACCCCGGCTCTCACCTGGAAGGGTGACCTGGTTACAGTATACTTTGGAAGAAAAAGGGAGAGGGGAGATATGATAGAGACATTTAAATACCCATGCGGCATAAATGCACAGGAGGTGAGTCTCTTTCAATTGAAAGGAAGCTCTGGAATGAGGAGGCATAGGATGAAGGTGAAAGGGGATAGACTCAGAAGTAACTTGAGAAAATACTTCTTCGTGGAAAGGGTGGTGAATTTGTGGAACAACCTCCCGGTGGAAGTGATGGAGATGAAAACAGAATCTGAATTCAAGAGAACTTGGGACAAGTACATAGGATTTCTAAGGGAGTGAAAAGGAGAGTAGATGGCATGGATGGGCAGATTGGGTAGGCTATATGGTCTTTATCTACCTACATTTTCAATTCAAGATCCTTATCATTGTTCACAAAGCACTGTATACTGACATTCTTCTTCACTTATACTTCCTTACTGTCCTTCTCATAATCTGTGTTTCTGTACAGAATTGCTTCTTTCTCTCCCCTCTCCATCCTGTGTCCATCTAGGTTCTATACATCAGTCACCTTTGTAGTTCTGGCCATGTGTTTCTAGAACTCTCAACTGTGCTGAACTCTCGTACACAAAACTTAAAACAGGCTCAAGGCCCACCTTTTCACCGGTGCTTTTCTACCAGCTAAGTAGGCTATGGCCGATCTTGCTGAGACTGACTGTTCACCTGATCTCTCTGCTTACTCCTCTTTGACCTCTCTGGGTCCTGATCTCTATTCTTTTCTTCAATTCTTCTGTTAGTTTTATGTCATTCCATTGTAAACAGCTTTGTTGTGGCGACACTGAAGGCGAGATAGTATGTCTTCAATAAATCATAAGCCATAAACTTCACTTGGGCCCCAGACCATAGAGTTTGCAGCAACTCCAGCTAATCTTCCCTCCAGAGGGACAGTGGCCACCCCCTAATTGTCAACACTTTTTGGACCCCAGCCCCAAACATCAGTAGCAACGCCGAGCCATCAGTGAAAAGTTTTATAAAAGCACAAGCATGTCCAAGGTGTTAGCTGTGGAGGGCTTCGTAGTACCCCCTTATACAGGTGTAGTATGGAGGAGGTGCACTATTCTTTATAAGAAGAAAAATGTTGAGCCCAACTGTCGTATGTGGCCTAAACTTTGTGGTCCACTCAGAAGATCCTTCAGTCCATGGCACCAAAAATGCACATAAAATGTCAGTTAAACCTTTTAATGAGGGAGGTGTGTGGATGGAGGGAAGAAGTCAAGCAGTCTTTGGGATTGCTGCCCAGACACACACACACACACACTCTCTCTCTCTCTCTCTCTCTCTTACTTTTTAATCAGTTTAGGTTAATTTATAAAATTTTGGGTATTATACCCAATATTATCTCAAAAGCATGTTAAGGCAGCATTTCCTATGAACGAAGGAGTCAGAGAACATATGAAACCCAGTTTGATCAATGACTGAAAATGAATAAACTAAATTTTGAGTGTCCTCGTAGTGTAGCTCTAAATAAAACCTAAAATGTCCTTATTGTGATAGCTGGGCTTTACTTGGCCCCTGTTGATCACGGTAAAGATACATATAGATAGGAGGGGTGGGGGGTGGGGGTGCTGCTGGATCTCACCCTGCCTTCTGTTTTTTTTTCTTCTTCTAGCATGTACCAATTAATGAGTTTTTAAATAGAGAAATAACTGTGTCTTAAATGTAGGTCCATGAGCTCTACATTCAAGTCTGTCTAGCAATTACAGCACGCCAAATGAGACCATTCTGTTGTCACATGAATCCTTCTTTGGTCTAATGCACGTCCCGTATGTTTCTGAACTTAACCAACTACCGAAGGACTCTTGTAGATTATTGCAGTGAGCGTTGATGTAGGCTCCTGAGCCGAGCAGATGTTGGCTATTTACAAACCATTGTTTAATTGCGAAACAGAGTTCTCTTGTTCTGTACTAGTCCACCTGTGTCTGTGGAGAAGAATAGTATTTATGCAAGGTTTTCCTATTTGCATAGTAATTTGGGTTGATATTGACATCGTTACGATTCTTGGTCTTCTCCTGTTCGCTGCTGTTGTGCAGATTTGAAAATAAATTAAAGTAATCGAAGCAGTTCTTGTCCAGACATGATTTGAATACAGTGCTACAACTGGGATACCTCAGGTGGGTGCACCAGCTTTGAAAAACTTTAATCGTCTCGCTCACCTTGCGGTTGGGAATCTGAAAAGTGACCCGCTTAAGGCCATGCAGAGAGGCAGTCACGGAGTGGGAGGTGTACGACTGCCTGTAACTGAAGCCCGCTTTCTATAAGTCAGAAAAAGCTTTACACACTGTCTTATAGCATAGTTCTGTTCAGTTTTTACATGAATATGTGGAAAAAAAGGCTAGAAATCAAACTACACATTTGGACTGAAAAATATGCAAAGAATCCTTCTCTGTAGTGGTGAAAAGAGGTTAAGTGGATTGTTCTTCTGAACTTCACAACCCAATACAAGTTCTTTTTTTTATTTTTTTATTTATATGAAGTCTTTATTGAACATTTATGCAATACATTTTGTTCAAAGTACAAACCATCAGTGCACTTGTACGTATATGGCCGTGTGACAGATATTCCAACAAGATGCTTTCTATATTATGACAACATTTTTATGTTTTTACAAAAATACCTCCCCCCATCCCTACCCTCCCCCCCTCGCCAACTTATGGGGAATACACTATACTCTTCCATTCATACATTTGCACATGCATAACTCTAGGCTGTGTTCACATCATTGAGAAAAAATTTCCAGGTCGAATGCCATTTGCTCTTTTGATGTTTGCGCTCTTCTACAAGTCTCTCCATTTCACACACATATCGCAATTTGTTATACCACTTCGCAACCCAATACAAGTTCTAAGTCAGATTGAATGCAGGGGGGCTAAATATTCCAAATTATAAAGTAGAAGTCATATATACAGACATTCACTGTGGATGCTGAATAACTATAAAGTGGTTTATGGTTTATTAGACTTTATACCGACTTCGTGAGAACATAACAGTGGTTTACACACAAAACAATAGAACAGAAAGAACAGAAAAGAGAGAAACAGGCTAAGAGTGGAGGAGTGGCCTAGTGGTTAGGGTGGTGGACTTTGGTCCTGGGGAACTGAGTTCGATTCCCACTTCAGGCACAGGCAGCTCCTTGTGACTCTGGGCAAGTCACTTAACCCTCCATTGCCCCACGTAAGCCGCATTGAGCCTGCCATGAGTGGGAAAGCGTGGGGTACAAATGTAACAAAAAAAAAAATAGATACTATTGGAGATTAGTACATAAGTACATAAGTAGTGCCATACTGGGAAAGACCAAAGGTCCATCTAGCCCAGCATCCTGTCACCGACAGTGGCCAATCCAGGTCAAGGGCACCTGGCACGCTCCCCAAACGTAAAAACATTCCAGACAAGTTATACCTAAAAATGCGGAATTTTTCCAAGTCCATTTAATAGCGGTCTATGGACTTGTCCTTTAGGAATCTATCTAACCCCTTTTTAAACTCCGTCAAGCTAACCGCCCGTACCACGTTCTCCGGCAACGAATTCCAGAGTCTAATTACACGTTGGGTGAAGAAAAATTTTCTCCGATTCGTTTTAAATTTACCACACTGTAGCTTCAACTCATGCCCTCTAGTCCTAGTATTTTTGGATAGCGTGAACAGTCGCTTCACATCCACCCGATCCATTCCACTCATTATTTTATACACTTCTATCATATCTCCCCTCAGCCGTCTCTTCTCCAAGCTGAAAAGCCCTAGCCTTCTCAGCCTCTCTTCATAGGAAAGTCGTCCCATCCCCACTATCATTTTCGTCGCCCTTCGCTGTACCTTTTCCAATTCTACTATATCTTTTTTGAGATACGGAGACCAGTACTGAACACAATACTCCAGGTGCGGTCGCACCATGGAGTGATACAACGGCATTATAACATCCGCACACCTGGACTCCATACCCTTCCTAATAACACCCAACATTCTATTCGCTTTCCTAGCCGCAGCAGCACACTGAGCAGAAGGTTTCAGCGTATCATCGACGACGACACCCAGATCCCTTTCTTGATCCGTAACTCCTAACGCGGAACCTTGCAAGACGTAGCTATAATTCGGGTTCCTCTTACCCACATGCATCACTTTGCACTTGTCAACATTGAACTTCATCTGCCACTTGCACGCCCATTCTCCCAGTCTCGCAAGGTCCTCCTGTAATCGTTCACATTCCTCCTGCGACTTGACGACCCTGAATAATTTTGTGTCATCGGCGAATTTAATTACCTCACTAGTTATTCCCATCTCTAGGTCATTTATAAATACATTAAAAAGCAACGGACCCAGCACAGACCCCTGCGGGACCCCACTAACTACCCTCCTCCACTGAGAATACTGGCCACGCAATCCTACTCTCTGCTTCCTATCTTTCAACCAGTTCTTAATCCATAATAATACCCTACCTCCGATTCCATGGCTCTGCAATTTCTTCTACATGGAATGTTGCTACTCTTTGAGATTCTACATGGAATGTTGCTATTCCACTAGCAACATTCCATGTAGAAGGCTGCGCAGGCTTCTGTTTCTGTGAGTCTGACGTCCTGCACATACGTGCAGGATGTCAGACTCACAGAAGCAGAAGCCTGCGCGGCCACATTGGTGATCTACAAGGGCCGAGTTCTACATGGAATGTTGCTAGTGGAATAGCAACATTCCATGTAGAATCTCAAATAGTAGCAACAGTGGAGGAGTGGCCTAGTGGTTAGGGTGGTGGACTTTGGTCCTGGGGAACTGAGGAACTGAGTTGGATTCCCACTTCAGGCACAGGCAGCTCCTTGTGACTCTGGGCAAGTCACTTAACCCTCCATTGCCCCATGTAAGCCGCATTGAGCCTGCCATGAGTGGGAAAGCGCAGGGTAGAAATGTAATAAAAAAAAAAAGAGTAGGCTGTGTTAACCTGCTTCAGAGCCATTGTAGGCCTACTGCAATTAATAAACCTTCAAAGCAACTTTAAATTTAGGGAAAGATGATCCTGCTTGCAAACTCAAAGGTGCAGAATTCCACAGCTGTGGTACAGCACAAAAATGTGTAAGCCATTACTTATCATTATGCAAGCTGTAGTTATATTTGTCTTAATTTTTGCTTTATTTTACTTGCTTCTAAACTGCTTGGTTAGTAGTATAACAAATATATTTTGAAATGTATACATAAAGGGAAGGGCATGGGACTTGACATACCGCCTTTCTGAGGTTTTTGCAACTACATACAAAGTGGTTTACATATATTCAGGTACTTATTTTGTACCAGGGGCAATGGAGGGTTAAGTGACTTGCCCAGAGTCACAAGGAGCTGCAGTGGGAATCGAACCCGGTTCCCCAGGATCAAAATCCATTGCACTAACCACTAGGCTACTCCTCCACTCATTCCACCAATAAGAGCCAACCTCATCAGTGATGTCACAATGGCTTGATTGCCTGACACTTGCCTCACTTCTGATATTGTGATGTCACAAGGGAAAGGGGGAAAGGGAAATGGGACTTGATATACCGCCTTTCTGAGGTTTTGGCAACTACATTCAAAGTGGTTTACATGGTATATGCATGGGTAAATGGAGGATTAAGTGACTTTTCTGGGGTCACAAGGAGCTGTAGTGGGAATTGAACCCAGTTCCCAAGGATCAAAGTCCACTGCACTAACCACTAGGCTACTCCTCCGCTAGCAACATTCCGTGTACAATCTCAAATAGGAAAGGGAAATGGGACTTGATAAACTGCCTTTCTGAGGTTTGGTCTGTGGTTTTTGCAACTACATTCAAAGCAGTTTACATAGTAAATACATGTTACTATTTGTACCTGGGGCAATGGAGGGGTTAATTGACTTGTCCAGTGGGAATTGAACCCAGTTCCCCAGGATCAAAGTCCACTGCACTAACCACTAGGCTACTCCTCCACTTGCAACATTCCATGTAGAATCTCAGGTAGTAGCAACATTCGATGTTCCACTGCACTAGCCACTAGGCTACTCCTCAACTTCTTCATGTAATTCCTACATGTAACTTCACACTATTAAAATGGGCATTTTTGACGCACACACCTTAGTCGCATATGAACCTAATTTTCAGAATCCACTTGTCAGCTCTCTTTATGTTTAAGCATAAGATGGTCTTGGAAGTACATGTGTAAAACAATTATATAAGGCCAGCGGGGCAGTCCTCCTGTTGCCCTGGGCTAATAAGTGATGCTGCTGGACTTTTGTTGTCAGCGATGGTATTCGGGGAATTTTCTTCTTGTATGCGTGTTCATAGTTCTCAGTTGATAGTACTGGACAGCCCTTTGCCCTGGCCTCAGGTACCACTGAGGGATTATCTCGGAAGAAATCTCAGTCCACGTTTAGCTCCAGCTCCAGACCTTGGATGATAGTGTCAGTTACATCATGTGGACACTGGCTACTTGAAGCAAAAGGAAAGAAATTTGGAAGGCGCAGTGGCGTAGCCACAGGTGTGGGCCTCAGTGGGCCAGGGCCCATCCACTTAGGGCTCAGGCCCACCCAACAGTAGCACACGTTTAGTGGTAGCTGCTGGGGATCCCAAGCTCCGCCAGCTGAAGACTTCCCCCTGATAGTAATGAAAACACTACTCTCCACGATACCGGCACCTGCGCATGCCTACTGCAGACTGTCAAGGTGGAAAGAAGCATTTTCCCACCAGCTGAGATATTTTTTTGGTGGGGGGGAGGGGGGGGAGAGAACACTTGGTGCCCACCCACTTCTTGCCTTGGCCCACCCAAAATCTGTTGTCTGGCTACGCCCCTGGGTAGGAGGAGATCAGCAGCCAGAAAAAATAGCAAGTGACTTAACAGAATATAGAGAGAGCGAAAGCAATGACAATCTCTCTATATAAAAGGCAACACCAACGTTCTATGAAGCCTCCAGCCGGAAGTATGAAGGGGGCGAGATATCCGGTTTCCCTATGAGTGTCTGCCCCGCCCTCTCTGTAACACAAACAGTCAGTGAAGGAAAACAGCAGAGCACAAAATCAAATCGCTGGCTCTGTAACAGAAGGGGGAGGGGAGAGAGGCCAGAGAGCAGGGACACACACACTCCCACATGCACACAGAAGAAAACCTTGCTAGCCCCCCCCCCCCCCCCCCCCCGTTTCATTTGCATCAGAAACAGGGCTTTTTTACTGAAGGACTCAGAGGAGGGAGGGGAGAGAGGGCAGAGGGCAGGGACACACACACTCCCACATGCATACAGAAGAAAACCTTGCTAGCCCCCCCCCCCCCCCCCGTTTCATTTGCATCAGAAACAGGGCTTTTTTACTGAAGGACTCAGAGGAGGGAGGGGAGAGAGGGCAGAGGGCAGGGACACACACACTCCCACATGCATACAGAAGAAAACATTGCTAGTCCCCGTTTTATTTGCATCAGAAACGGGGCTTTTTTACTAGTCTGTTTATAATGATGCAAAATATACTTAAAGATCCAGGAGGCAACTTTAAACTATCCACATTGGGACAAATATTACTTGTACACATGGGCTTTCCGCCAGTTCTCAAAATGGAAGTACATATGCTCTTTTCTTGCTAAAATTTGCTTTGAGGCATATTTTCAAAGCACTTTGGGAGGCTAAGTTCCATAGGTTTCTATGGAACTTTGGGAGGCTAAGTGCTTTGAAAATGAGCCTCTTTGTGTACAAAGTACACATGGTCAGTTAAGAGGCTCATTTTCAAAGCACATAGACTTACAAAGTTCATAGATTACAAATGAACACCTAGACCTGCTTTTTCTCTGAGCAGAATTTTGGCAGAAAAGTACATGGAGAAATCTGAAAATGAATTCTACATGCACATTATTCCTCCCCCAACCTAAACGCAGTCCCTGGACTACCTCCTCTTTGATGTGCCTGAAAGTATTTCTGTTGTGCTAGAATGTGTGGCCAACAAACTTTTCTGCCTCAATTTCCCGCTGAAATCTCCTTCCCTTTTGAGGAAAACCACCCACCTCATATGAAGACCTCACAACATAACCCGAAGAAAGCCACCGCTTGGTGACTGAAACGCTGGTTCCACTTACTCGGATGTGGCAAGACCTGGACAACTGTCTCTTTAATGCCCTGTTCATTCTTTCACTGTCTGCCACATGGGGGCATTGCAGCAGGAAACAGGCTGCAACCACAGTACCTGATGTGACTCTCTGGGTAGGGTTACCATACGTCCGGATTTCCCCGGACATGTCCTCTTTTTGAGGGCATGTCCGGGGCGTCCGGCGGATTTTGCCCCCGCCCACGTTTGTCCAGATTTCTAGACAAACGTGGGCGCGGGTGCGGGCAGGCGCGTGCGTGCGGTGGGCGTGTGGGCGGGCGATCGGCGCGTGGTCTCCCGTCCCCTCCCCTCCCCTTCCTTACCATGTTCCCTGGTGGTCTAGTGACGTCTTCGGGGCAGGAAAGAGCCCCCTCTTTCCTGCCCGGAGCGCTGCCTCCCCTGTCTATCATCCTTCTCGGTCTGGCTGGGGATTCAAAATGGCCGCCGAGAGTTGAACTCTCGCGAGGCCGCTTCAACTCTCGGTGGCCATTTTGAATCCCCAGCCATACCGAGGAGGATGCAGCAGGCAAGGGCAGGCAGCGCTCCGGGCAGGAAAGAGGGGGCTCTTTCCTGCCCCGAAGAGAAGACGCTACTAGACCACCAGGGCTAGACAGTAAGTGAGGGGGGGGTATGTGATGGGGGGGAGGGGACTATGTGACGGGGGGGGGATAGGGGCGGAACCTGGACCCGAAGGGGGCGTGGCAGGGGCGGGGCATGAGGCGGGGCGGGGGCGTGACTTGTGTCCTCTTTTTCAGAGGACACAAAATGGTAACCCTATCTCTGGGTAGACACATCTGTGTGACCCACAAGAAGTCAGATGCCTCTGTGGGGGTGGACTCTGACTGGACAGGATGGTAGATATACTCGTGTGGTCCCAGGACGGGGTAAACAATCAAGGTAAACTCATTACATATCTGGTACAAATTGCACTGGGGAAAGAATGCTTTCTGACAATGATTTTGAAATTCTTTCCATGATCTAATCCTTCTTTCTGCTGTTTCTTTTCAGCTTTTCATGAGACGCAAACCTCCGAAAGGCCTGTATGTCTTTGGAGATGTTGGTAAGTTACTGTGGGTGGTGAAAGCCTTAGACATGTGCGTTTAGAGCAGTTTTACAGAAATTCATCAAAGGGTTCAGGATACTGCCATGTACAAGTGTATAAGTACATAGGTAATGCCATACTGGGAAAAGACCAAGGGTCCATCGAGCCCAGCATCCTGTCCACGACAGCGGCCAATCCAGGCCAAGGGCACCTGGCAAGCTTCCCAAACGTACAAACATTCTATACATGTTATTCCTGGAATTTTGGATTTTTCCAAGTCCGTTTAGTAACGGTTTATGGACTTGTCCTTTAGGAAACCGTCCAACCCTTTTTTAAACTCTGCTAAGCTAACCGCCTTCACCACTTTCTCCGGCAACGAATTCCAGAGTTTAATTACACGTTGGGTGAAGAAAGATTTTCTCCGATTTGTTTTAAATTTACTACACTGTAGTTTCATCGCCTGCCCCCTAGTCCTAGTATTTTTGGAAAGCGTGAACAGACGCTTCACATCCACCTGTTCCACTCCACTCATTATTTTATATACCTTTATCATGTCTCCCCTCAGCCGTCTCTTCTCCAAGCTGAAAAGCCCTAGCCTCCTTAGTCTTTCTTCATAGGGAAGTCGTCCCATCCCCGCTATCATTTTAGTCGCCCTTCGCTGCACCTTTTCCAATTCTACTATATCTTTCTTGAGATGCGGCGACCAGAATTGAACACAATACTCAAGGTGCGGTCGCACCATGGAGCGATACAACGGCATTATAACATCCTCACACCTGTTTTCCATACCTTTCCTAATAATACCTGTTTCCTGAGCCTGACTGCTAAGGTTATAAGCAGTCAGGCTCAGGAAACACCCCTATCCTGTCTTCCATTATAGTTCAGTATATTTGTATCTATGTTGTTATTTTGTGATGCTGCACTGACAATATACTGCTATATGCTCCTCTGAGAAAGGGATAACATTGAGGGGTTGGGAAGAGTTCCAAGAGCCCTGCTCCACGGCCTTCCTCGCTTGTTGGTCAGGCAGTTCCCTACTGATCCTTTGTACTTCCAGCTTACTTGGAAGCAAGGGTGGGATCTGGTGTCATGAGCCTTCATCTGCAGCACCCTGCTGATTTTCTTGTTATGTTATCCCCCCCCTATCCTAATCTGGTCATTGCAGTGATGATCTCGGGTTGAGAGCTGTGCACTGGGGCTCCTTCTTGAACCCTACCCCCTCCACCCAGAAGCTGCAAGTGCCGCTTCCACACCATCCTCAGCCCCAGTTGACCCAGGAAGTAGAAGACCCAACTCAGGGGATCAAACCAGGAACCATTCTGCATGGCGGTGTTGCTTGCTGATCCAATCAGGCCGGTCCTAAAGTAGTTTGGATTTATGCTCCTAATTTTGAGAGTGGCCTCCGAAGATTTACTCAGTTCCTAAACTTATACTCAGAATTTCACTAAATTGGGTGGCAACAGGGGCAGATTTAGGGTGGGGAAAAAAGTTTTCAGTACTATGTTCATAAATGTAGGTAAATGGCCATTTTTCTCAATGGAGAAGGGTGAATAGTGGAGTACAGCAGAGATGAGAAAGGGACTTGATATACTGCCTTTCTGTGGTTTTTGCAACTGCATTCAAAGTGGTTTACATAGTATATACAGGTACTTATTTGTACCTGGAGCAATGGAGGGTTAAGTGATTTGCCCAGAGTCACAAGGAGCTGCAGTGGGAATCAAACCCAGTTCCCCAGGATCAAAGTCCACTGCACTAATCACCAGCCTACTCCTCCACTCCACTAGCAGGCCTAAATTTATATATACGTAACTTTTTAAGCTCTTAAATTAACGTGATGAATTTTCATCTGAAAAATTAGGCTTTTAACAAGGGGAAACAATTAAGGTCCAGTAAAAATGGGGCTTTTACTGCACCTTAAATTACCATGGCAATGCCTAACCTTCTGTAGTTCAGAACCGCAGGTTAGTCAGTTAGTCAGTCCTGTGATATGACTAACACTGCTTACAGGCAGACTCGCATGAGGTGTTTTTGTGCTGTGATGGCAGCATCCGGCCACTGATCACCTCTTCTTGAAGGGGCCAGTCAAAGAGGCATAGTACCCTCCAACCAGAAGCCCTCCCCCAATTTGAAGCTGCACACCTGGAATGCCCCACTTGGACCTATTTTGCACGTCCCCTGGGGTCTAATGGGGTTTAGGCAGGAGCGATCTCTAGTTGCTTCTGCCTTTGCTGGCACCCAGTTCAAAATTGTGTTGGCGACACCTAGTGGTGGTTTTGTGGTACCAGTGTTGGGGGACTTCTGGTGTGGATCGGATTTGGAGGGGAGCTGCCAGGTAGGAGGGTGTTGTGGGGCATTGGGGGAGAGAGCCATGCCTTATTGCCTGGCCCTTTATGAAGTGCCCAGGAGTACTGGACTGCGGTTTTTGTGGCCTGATACTCTTGAGATGAAAAACTAATGCCAGTCTTTTGCTGGTGATATTTTTTCAGAAAAGTTACATATTAAACTTACATGCTATCGAGTTTGCATGTTTTACATCTCAGTAGTATGTAACCTGTGGTCATTGTTCCCACTAAGCTGAACAGGAGTCCTCCACCTACAGCCCTGCCAGTGGGGGGTGCTGTTTAACTGTCACATTTTCGATAATGAAGGACAGTCAGGCTCTGCAGGACTCCAGGGAACCTGCCTGTCTCTAGCGATTGAAAACACAGTTTTGAAACACCATCCCCTACGGGCAGCAATGCAGTTTGGAGGACTCTCATGCAGCTTAGAGGGAACAGTGCCCATGATACTTTAAAATTTCCAGGTGTTAGAATGACATAGCTTGCTTTAGTGCCCTTTAATATGCGTTAAGGGACAAGTAACTCGTGTTTCTTGCCATAATGCAGCTTGTTAATTATGCCCAAAATTGTAGCTGAAAATGGGTCACAAATTTAGAAGCCAAATTTAGGACCAGAAATGTAGACGTTTAGCTTTTTTTGAATATTGAGCCCTATAATTCTTCTTGGCTTTCCACTCTGCCACCAAGCAAAGGGCAAATTAATACAAAACAAAAACCTTGCCATTCTCTTTTCAGCATTGGCTTTGTGGAGTAGCCTAAAGGGTAGAGTGGGAGGCCAAGAACCAGAGTAGGCAGGATTCAAATCCCACTGCTACTCCTTGTGATCTTTGCCAAGTCTGTTGCCTCCTGTACACACTTTGATTGTAAACCCTCCAGGGACAGGGAAGTAACCAACTGTACCTGATTATAACTTACCTGGAGGTGGAAATAAATCCAAGAATGGGAATTGGAAAGAGACGTGAAGCCTCTTCAGGGTCACAGTCCCGGGACCTGAAGAAAAAACCCCCAGAGGAAATAACCAGTGGAAGTTCCTTAACCCCATTTGCCCCAGTCTCAATGGCAGCATAACCAACTTTCCCCCCAGTTTAAAATTGGGAGGAGACCAGTAAGGAGATGAGTAGGGAAGATGTGAAGGTTCTGATTTACTTTTTATTTGAAGAGTTATTATACTTCCCAGGGTTTACCTGTGTGCACTACAATTTATAATTTCCAAATCTTGCTTGATCTACAGTATATACATTGTAAAGGTCAGCCAAGGATGCAGCTTTCTTTACTTCATTACGATTTGAACTTTTTTTATAGCTAAATTTTATTAGATTGGGTTCACAGCTTGCCCTTGTTCTGCATTCTCTGTAATACGTTTAATATAAAATGCCATAAATAAGTCAGTGCAGGTTACTCAGCTGCAGCCAAATGTGCATCTGTGAAGTGTCTGTTCTCAGCTCCTGAGAAAGCACTGTATGTTACAAAGATGCTAGCTTGTTAGGCCAACTTGTGAGAACCAAACTGAGCAATGTCAGGCCTTAGTAGCAGGCCTAGCCCTTAGTAACAGGCCTAGCATAGGAAAGAACATACACCTGGCTTTAGTCTTAATGTAAACCGCACTGAACTTGGTTGGCAATTGTGGTGAATAAGCCATTGTATTGTATTGCATTGTATTTAGCCACGGGATGGGGCAATGAAAGGAGACTGGTTGAAGTGTGCCACTGTCCAGAAAGTGCCCTTCCATGGCTGAGAAGATGTTAGTGGCTGGAGCAGACAGCTGATTAGGTTTTTACAAATATGCATATATTTTATTTCACTGTTTTGCCCTACAAACAAGATTTAGCACACTTTAACATGCAACAGATTTCAAAAACAGAAATCCATGTGCTGTTATGAACAACATTAGACTAATGCTGAGCATCAGTGAATCCGCCAAGATGGCCTAGATAAATTGGACTTTGGGGATAATGTAGGGCATGCTGGTGTTTGGATTAGAAAGTTCCGTTTCCTGAATGGCAGACCCTTACTCGGTGTAATCTGTTAAAATTCTCAGGGAATATCTGTGCTTTATAAGCCATTTGAGCTGATTTTTGGTAGTGTGATAACATAATTAATTATTTAGAAAAAAAAAAGAGAGAAAAAACCCAAATGATAATGGCGTTTGTTCCTAGTGATGCAAGTCCGTGTGACATCATCCCCCCCCCCCCCCCCCCCGCGACTTAAATTCTAGACCTAGGTTGTTCATCTTACTTTTGCATTCCTTTTGTACTTGCTCGTCAGAGGGTAGTGGGGAAGCTGTAGCATAAACTTATTCAATCAGGCCTGAAATAATGGAAAACACAAAAGGGGAGCTGAAAGGTGAGAAAAGAATTTTTCCCTATTGGGTTGCCATGAAGGATCCTGCCTGTCTGTGGTACAACCAAAGCAGTTCGCACATTATATGCAGGTACTGCCTCTGTCCCTAGAGGGCTCACAGTGTAAGTTTGTGGGGCAATGGAGGGTTTAGTGACTTGCCCAGAGTTACAAGGACCTGTAGTGGCAATTGAACCCAGTTCCCCAGGATCAAAGTACTAACCAGTAGGCTACTCCTCCGCTAGCAACATTCCATGTAGAATCTCAAATAGTAGCAACATTCCATGTAGATTCTCAGATAGGGAAATGGGATTTGATATACTGTCTTTCTGAGGTTTTTGCAACTACATTCAAAACGGTTTACATAGTATATACAGGTACTTATTTGTACCTGGGGCAATGGAGGGTTAAGTGACTTGCCCAGAGCCACAAGGAGCTGCAGTAGGAAGCGAACCCAGTCCCCCAGGATCAAAGTCCGCTGCACTAACCACTAGGCTGGGATTCCGTAATCTTGCTATTCTTTGGGTTTCTACATGGAATGTTACTACTCTTTGAGATTGTGCATGGAGTCTTGTTAATGGGACTTCATATACCACCTTATATACTGCAATATTCCATGTGCAATCTCCAATAGGGAAATGGGGGCTTGAATTACTGCCTTTCTGTGGTTTTTGCAGCTACATTCAAAGTGGTTTACATGGTATATACAGGTCCTTATTTGTACCTGGGGCAACAGAGGGTTTAAGTGCCTTGCCTAGAGTCACAAGGAGCTGTAGTGGCAATTGAACTCAGTTCCCCTGGTTCTCAGCCCACTGCGCTAACCACTAGGCTACTTCTCCATTCTGTAGTAGCCAGGCTCAGGGGGCATACGTACTGGCCACAGACCTGTCAGAATGACTGAGCTGGATGTGAGGGGTTAAAAATGGAGGGCGAGAGAGAGAGAGGGGGAAGTCCTTGCAGAGCTGTACTCAAAAGCAGGCTCAACTTTTGATGGAGTTGAAAGCCTAAAAGAATAGGAGCAAATTGCTGGGCTTAAAAATTGTTCTGTTAGCTTTCTCGATGGCAGGAATAATCCTACCTCCTTAGAAAAGTATCTGTGGCCTTGTGAAATTCTGTAGGAATGAGTGTGGCTTCATTAGCTTTAAACTAATGAACCATCATTAGAGTAATCAGTACAGACTGTTTAAATTAGCTAACAGTGGGTGTTTTTTTTTTTTCTTTTAATTCATAGGCACGGGAAAGACAATGGTGATGGACATGTTTTATTCACATGTAGAGGTGGAGAGGAAAAAAAGAGTACATTTTCATGGTTTTATGCTAGATGTACACAAAAGTAAGTGTTCGCAAGCTGATGGTTAAATCACCTGATGACAAGTGACCTAGTAATAATCAGAACTTTTTTCTCCCATATGGGCTAATGTATCAGTTCATTCAAAATGTTTTTTTATCTAGTGCTGTTGGTGTACTCTGTACCCGTTACAAATAACTATGTTGGAGTCAGATACAAGTTACAAAGCTCATAATCCAGCTAGGCTGAATGGGAGGGAGAGGAGGGGTGCGTGATTACTCCTGCTGGTATTCTGCGCTAAAAAAAATCAACATGCTGCAAAATTCTGCGCACAACATTTGCAAAACCTGAGGCTTTGGACTTTCCCAGTATTTTTTTTTTTTTTTTGTTATTACCAATATTACAGAGGAACAGTTTGCCTCTCTGCAAATGAAATGAAATAGGAGTGATCTAAGACAGTTTAGAGTGAGATGAAAAAAATGTGACAACTAAGATTTAGTACCGAAACTTGTAGAAATGTACTTGGTGTGCTGAAATCTAAGAAAACAGTACGTATACAAAAATTGAGGACTGCTTGATGATACATAGAGCCGTCATGGCCACAGGGGCGTAGCCAGATCTCACGGTGGGAGGGGGCCAGAGCCCAAGGTTGGGGGGGCACATTTTGAATGCCACCGCCCCCCCCCCCCCACCACGCCTCGCCCCTTCACAAACAAATACCTTTGCTGGAAGGGGTCCCCAACCTCCCCAACCCTCACCAGCCGAAGCCTTCTTCAGCACGATCTCCGGCGCAGCTGCGTTCGCTGCCTGCCCCCTGCGCTTCTTTCTTCTTGCTCCTGTGCACGCTGACGCTCAGCGGTCTCTGGCTTAGCCGCATTCGCAGCCTGTCCCCTTCTGTTCTTTCTTCTTGCTCCTCCTGTGCACGCTGACGCTGAGTGTCAGCGTGCACAGGAGGTGCAAGGAAAAAAGAAGAGCAGGGGGCAGGCAGCGAACGTGACTGCGCCGGAGACCGCGCTAAAGAAGGCTTTGGCTGGCGGGGGTTGGGGACCCCCACCAGGCAAACCAGGGGCCCGGACGAAATTTGCAGGGGTCCAGGCCCCCGTGGTCCCTTGTAGCTAC
This sequence comes from Microcaecilia unicolor, assembly GCF_901765095.1. Classification (NCBI taxonomy): domain Eukaryota; kingdom Metazoa; phylum Chordata; class Amphibia; order Gymnophiona; family Siphonopidae; genus Microcaecilia; species Microcaecilia unicolor. The sequence continues at coordinate 526,052,881 of NC_044033.1, forward strand.
GCCCCTTCATGGCCAACTGTAAGAAAAATCAAAACCTCAGCATAGCATGGATTGATTTATAAGAGAACTTTAAATACATCCCAGATTTCTCATTGTCTCTCCAGACCAGTGATTTGCAACCAATGTGTCATGAGCACCCAGAAAACGTGTTGCCAGGCCAGCCAACATCAACAACAGTGGCTAGGAGAATAGAGCGGTGGCAGGGAACACAGGCCAGGAGCAAGAGACAGATCTACATACAAAGCCGTGCTTCTTCCAGGTTATGTAGGTAGCAAACCATCCTCATCAGGCTTTCACTTCAGTGTCTCTGCATACTGGAAATGAAAACCTGCTAATCATGGTTTGCTGCCTGCACAGTCTGGAAAGGAGTGCAGAGTGAGAGTTCCTGTAGCCACCTACTACTACTTATCATTTCTATAGCGCTACCGGACGTACGCAGCGCTTCACACTTGAACATGGAGAGATAGTCCCTGCTCATTAGAGCTTACAACCTCTCTTGCTGCTGGGCTGTGTTTCTTGCTATTGCTGTTTCCTCCAAGCTGCTATCCTGCTGAGCACTGATGCTGCACTTATTTTTTTGTGGGGGAAGGCGGAGGGGACATAGAACTGCTGGACCATAAGAGTACAGGGAATGGAGAGGGGACAGGGAGTTGCTGGACCATAGGGATAGTGAAGAGTAGAGAGGAGACACAGAGCAGCTGGACCATAAGGGTATAGAGGTAGGGAGAGAGGACAAAGAAATACCGGATCATAGAAGTGGAGGAGAAGGAAATGCTGGACAATAGGGGTGAAGGAGAAAGGGAGGGGGAAATGCTGGATTATAGGGGTGGAGAAGAGAGAAAGGGGAGAGGGACAGGGAAATATTAGACCATAAGGGAGGGGAGAGAAGCTGGACCATAGAGATAGAGGAGAGAGAAGAGGGAGCGGGAAATGTTCTACTATAGGAGTGGAGGAGAGAGAGGAGGGGAAAATGGGTCATAAGGGTGGAGGAGAGAGAAAGAGGAGTTGGGGAATGCTGGACCATAAGGGTGGAGGAGAGAGAAGAGGGAGCGGGAAATGTTCTACTATAGGGGTGGAGGAGAAAGGGAGGGGGAAATGCTGGATTATAGGGGTGGAGAAGAGAGAAAGGGGAGAGGGACAGGGAAATATTAGACCATAAGGGAGGGGAGAGAAGCTGGACCATAGAGATAGAGAAGAGGGAGCGGGAAATGTTCTACTATAGGGGTGGAGGAGAGAGAGGAGGGGAAAATGGGTCATAAGGGTGGAGGAGAGAGAAAGAGGAGTTGGGGAATGCTGGACCATAAGGGTGGAGGAGAGAGAAGAGGGAGCGGGGAAATGTTCTACTATAGGGGTGGAGGAGAAAGGGAGGGGGAAATGCTGGATTATAGGGGTGGAGAAGAGAGAAAGGGGAGAGGGACAGGGAAATATTAGACCATAAGGGAGGGGAGAGAAGCTGGACCATAGAGATAGAGGAGAGAGAAGAGGGAGCGGGAAATGTTCTACTATAGGGGTGGAGGAGAGAGAGGAGGGGAAAATGGGTCATAAGGGTGGAGGAGAGAGAAAGAGGGGGAATGCTGGACCATAAGGGTGGAGGAGAGAGAAGAGGGAGCGGGAAATGTTCTACTATAGGGGTGGAGGAGAAAGGGAGGGGGAAATGCTGGATTATAGGGGTGGAGAAGAGAGAAAGGGGAGAGGGACAGGGAAATATTAGACCATAAGGGAGGGGAGAGAAGCTGGACCATAGAGATAGAGGAGAGAGAAGAGGGAGCGGGAAATGTTCTACTATAGGGGTGGAGGAGAGAGAGGAGGGGAAAATGGGTCATAAGGGTGGAGGAGAGAGAAAGAGGAGTTGGGGAATGCTGGACCATAAGGGTGGAGGAGAGAGAAGAGGGAGCGGGAAATGTTCTACTATAGGGGTGGAGGAGAAAGGGAGGGGGAAATGCTGGATTATAGGGGTGGAGGAGAGAGAAAGGGGAGAGGGACAGGGAAATTTTAGACCATAAGGGAGGGGAGAGAAGCTGGACCATAGGGATGGAGGAGAGAGAAGAGGGAGCCGGAAATGTTCTACTATAGGGGTGGAGGAGAAAGGGAGGGGGAAATGCTGGATTATAGGGGTGGAGGAGAGAGAAAGGGGAGAGGGACAGGGAAATTTTAGACCATAAGGGAGGGGAGAGAAGCTGGACCATAGGGATGGAGGAGAGAGAAGAGGGAGCGGGAAATGTTCTACTATAGGGGTGGAGGAGAGAGAGGAGGGGAAAATGGGTCATAAGGGTGGAGGAGAGAGAAAGAGGAGTTGGGGAATGCTGGACCATAAGGGTGGATGAGAGAGAAGAGGGAGCGGGAAATGTTCTACTATAGGGGTGGAGGAGAAAGGGAGGGGGAAATGGGTCATAAGGGTGGAGGGGGGGGGAATGCTGGACCATAAGGGTGGATGAGAGAGAAGAGGGAGCGGGAAATGTTCTACTATAGGGGTGGAGGAGAGAGAGGAGGGGAAAATGGGTCATGAGGGGGGGGGGGGGAATGCTGGACCATAAGGGTGGATGAGAGAGAAGAGGGAGCGGGAAATGTTCTACTATAGGGGTGGAGGAGAAAGGGAGGGGGAAATGGGTCATAAGGGTGGAGGGGGGGGGGGGGGGAATGCTGGACCATAAGGGTGGATGAGAGAGAAGAGGGAGCGGGAAATGTTCTACTATAGGGGTGGAGGAGAGAGAGGAGGGGAAAATGGGTCATAAGGGTGGAGGGGGGGGGGGGAATGCTGGACCATAAGGGTGGATGAGAGAGAAGAGGGAGCGGGAAATGTTCTACTATAGGGGTGGAGGAGAAAGGGAGGGGGAAATGCTGGATTATAGGGGTGGAGGAGAGAGAAAGGGGAGAGGGACAGGGAAATTTTAGACCATAAGGGAGGGGAGAGAAGCTGGACCATAGGGATGGAGGAGAGAGAAGAGGGAGCGGGAAATGTTCTACTATAAGGGTGGAGGAGAGAGAAAGGGGAGGGGGGGGGAATGCTGGACCATAAGGGTGGAGGAGAGAGAGGGGTGATAGTGTGATGCTATAGTAGGTGCTGGTACCAGGACTCTCCACTTCTTCACAGCTAAAAATTCTGATTTTTTTTTCTTATATTTATCACTGCCTAAATTGATTTTCTGTTCAGTTAACCTGCTACTTGAATTGTGGTCTTGTGTGTTTACTACTCACTTCTCCAAAGGGAAAAACACCTTAAATACTCTTCTTCTGTCTTGCTGCTTGGCCTTCTCTTGCTATTTTTTGAGATAATTTTGCCTTGCTCTCATTTTGTGTTTTATTTTCAGTTCTACTTGGTTTTTGTCCTGATTAGAAAGGGTGGAATTTATACTGGCTGGTTTATAGGGTGCAGCTGGCTGCAGTTTCAGTTATGACATTTATAACTGATTTATCCTAATTAGAAGTATGGGCACTAATATTGCTCGTTATGGTAAGAATAACTGGATTTTTGAGAAAATAAACTTAAGATTTAAACATTTCTGGCTCTCTGTTGCTCAGGACTGAGTTGACTTTTCTCTATTTGGAACTGGTTTTGCCTGTGGTACAAGAGTTTAAGGACTAGATCAGTAGAGATAGTCTGTGAGCACATTTTTGTACACTTTTTGCCCCTCCCTTCCCACCCCTAGGCTTGTTCTCCCTATATAGAAAACCTGAAACATTAATTAGCCTCAATAAACCCTTTCTTAGATAATATTGTTCATTGATATTTCTTAACATAGAGCACCTTTTCACACTTGTTTAACAATGTAATGCAATATTTGCTGTCGGGGGCTGACTGAGAGTACTCTGGGCCCCCTGACACTGAGACTACTGGCCCCCCCCCCCCCCCCGCCATGCTGGCTCCCTCCCACCATGTTGCCGCTGTCCCCCTTGGTACCTTGAAGAGCCCTGGTGGTCTAGTGGCTGTGGCTTCTTCAGGGGCAGGAAATAAATACCCTCTTTCCTGCCCACCCGCAGCCTCTACTCTGCCCAGCGTGGCGCCATGTTAACAAAATGGCTGCCAAGACTGCCTAGTTTCTGCAGCCATTTTGTAAACACAGCAGTGCAAGCAGGAAGAAGAGCAGCAGCTGCCTCTAGACCACCAGGACGCCATAGGACCGTAGTGTACAGCTGCGGGCAACCAGGCAGAGCCTCTGAACCCCCCTAGAACCTCTGGGCCCTCTGGCACTGCCTGGTTGCCCGAATGGTCAGTCCGCCCCTGTTTGTTGTAACTTAGAGCCAGATGCATCAACTCCAGGGAAAGGGGACTTGATATACTGCCTTTCTGAGGTTTTTGCAACATTCAAAGCGGTTTACATATATTCATGTCCTAATTTGTACCTGGGGCAATGGAGGGTTAAGTGACTTGCCCAGAGTCACAAGGAGCTGCAGTGGGAATCGAACTCAGTCCCCCAGGATCAAAGTCCGCTGCACTAACCACTAGGCTACTCCTCCACTCTTCCCTTCCCTTACCGATCCCTTAGCGAATCGGTAAAAACCGGGCATGCATGAAGGAAATCACATGCAAATGAGCTGCTCGCTGTTAGCTCATTTGCACGCGATTTCCTTCCTAAGGAAGGGAAGCCAGTCGGCCAGCTGAGCATGCGCAGAGCAGCCAAGCGTTATTCTGGCTGCTCTGCGCATGCCAAAGACAGCTTCATACACGTCCTTCACTCAAAATAAAAAAAGGACGTCCCTGACGAGCACTTGGACATTTTTTTCTTCAGATTTTGTGATGGGCGTCCTTCTCTTAGACATGTTTTTCTTATGTGGCCGAAATGACCACGCCGGAGAGAATCGGGGATCGGGACGTGCGAGGACGTCCAAATCAAAACTATTTGGACGGCCCTTTCAATTATGCCCCTCCAGGTCTCTCTCAGCCAATCACAGCACGTTTAGCTGTCACTGGTGTCAGCTAAACGCGCTGTGATTGGCTGAGAGAGACCTGGAGGGGCATAATCGAAAGGGACGTCCAAATGGGCGTCTTTGCACGTCCCGATCCCCAGTTCTCGGCGGTGGTCATTTTGGGCACGTAAGAAAAACACGTCCAAGAGAAGGACGCCCATCACAAAATCTGAAGGGAAAAACATCCAAGTGCTCGTCAGGGACGTCCTGTTTTTTTTAGGTTTTTTTGAGTGAAGGACGTCCAAGTGTTAGGCACTTGAAAGGACGTCCCTGATGAGCACTTGAACGTTTTTTTTTTCTTCCGATTTTTGCAATGGGCATCCTCCTCTGCATGGGTCCCGCACAGCCCCAACGAGAGGTGCAGACCTCCCGTTAGGTTTTCCACGGTGTATGGGGTCGGAAAACGGCTGTGCATCTGCCTTGCATGCGCATTATAATACTAATTAGCTCATTATAATAACCTGTAGATCATTTCCATTCTGTTTTAGTTAGCTGCTACCTTGACAGGAAAATGGCTCGGAGAAGCCTTTTGTGAATATCTTGTTTTACTACTTGCTCACTAGACTGGCTAGAACTGGTTTAAAAACCACGTTGCTGGCTCGTTACGTTTAGTGCATCTGGCCCTTAGTCTTAAGGCAGACCATCTGGAAATATCAGCTATGAAAGAAGAAATCAATAAATTCAATTAAAGGTGCTTCCAGCTCTACACATTTTCCAACCAAATTATCCAGCACTGCCACAGATAATAAAGCAATAGAGAAATAGGTGGGTCACAGTATGTTATGTTATGTTATCAAGGACTTATTCCTCGCCAGCTGTCTTAAAAAAGTAAGATTCAAGGCAAGTTACAGTAATTGAGAAGTAAGTGTGCTGCGGTGGCTAAGAAAGCAAATAGAATGTTAGGTATTGTTAGAAAGGAATGGAAAACAAAAGGTGAGGACATTATAATACCTTTGTATCGGTCCATGGTGCGACTGCACCTCGAATATTGTGTTCAATTCTGGTCACGCGTCTCAAAAAAGATATAGTGGAATTAGAAAAGGTACAGAGAAGGGCAACGAAAATGATAAAGGGGATGGGACAACGTCCCTATGAGGAAAGGCTGAAGCATCTAGGGCTCTTCAGCTTGGAGAAGTGACGGGTGAGGGGAGATATGATAGAGGTCTATAAAATAATGAGTGGAGTGGAACGGGTAGATGTGAATCATTTGTTTACTCTTTCCAAAAATACAAGGACTAGGGGGCACGCGATGAAGCTACAAAGTAGTAAATTTAATACGAATCAGCGAAAAACTTTCTTCACTCAACGTGTAATTAAACTCTGGAATTCATTGCCAGACAATGTGGTAAAGTTTAAAATAGGTCTATATGGCTTTCTAAAGGAAAAGTCCATAGACCATTATTAAATTGATTTGTGGAAAATCCACTGCTTATTTCTGGGATATTTTTTGTATATAAAACACTTATAAAATTTGGATGGTGGGGGTCGTCAATGATTAAAGACTGTCATGGCTGGTAGATAAGAGTATTCTTTCGTACACACAGCCAATTGAGACTATATGAGATGTCCCTCAGATTCAATCAGAATAGTACTTAGTGGCACTCACTTTTCTACTTTCTATTCTTGAATATTATTGCTGTGTTCTTTTGGACATAATAAGTAGAACGCCTTAGTATTTTGACAGTATTTCTGGGATAAGCAGCATAAAATGTATTGAACTTTTTTGGGATCTTGCCAGGTATTTGTGACCTGGATTGGCCACTGTTGGAAACAGGATGCTGGGCTTGATGGACCTTTGATCTTTCCCAGTATGGCAGTACTTATATACTTATGTACTTGGGATTCTGAATGGAATGTTGCTATTCTTTGGGGTTCTACATGGAATCTTGTTACTATTTAGGATTCTAGAATCTTGCTATTCTTTGGGTTTCTGCCAGGTATTTGTGACCTAGATTGGCCACGGTTGGAAACAGGATGCTGGGCTTGATGGACCTTTGATCTTTCCCAGTATGGCAATACTTATATACTTATGTACTTGGGATTCTGAATGGAATGTTGCTATTCTTTGGGGTTCTACATGGAATCTTGTTACTATTTAGGATTCTAGAATCTTGCTATTCTTTGGGTTTCTGCCAGGTATTTGTGACCTAGATTGGCCACGGTTGGAAACAGGATGCTGGGCTTGATGGACCTTTGGTCTGTCACAGTGTGGCAATACTTACGTACTTAAACTAATTACAGATTATCAGGAATTACAAAAATTAAATCAGAGATAATATTATATCCCCCTTGACCTAGCCTATAAATAAGTATTTAAAGCCTTTCGAAATGAAGCATAACTTCTTATCAAGCGTAACTCAGATGGAAGATTATTCCAATGGTGAACAGCTGCAAAGAGGAAAGAGCAAGAGAAAACTGCTTTGTAGCATATACCTTTAGTCGATGGATAAGCTGACGTAAGACACGTGCATCCTAGAAGTAGTCCTAGAATTAAAAAAATTCACCAGCTGAGATCCACCTTCTGGAGAAGTTCCATCCAAAAACTTAAAAACCAAACACAGCACCTTGAATATTATTTGAGACTGCACAGGCAACCAGTGCAGTTGATTCAACAAAGGAGCGTACATGATCCTGTTGAGATTTCTGGATTATTAAGCTGGCAACTGAGTTCTAAATCAACTGTATCTTAGAAAGTAACTTAGTCGGCAGTAGTTAACTGTATAATAATCCTAAAGTGATCGTGTAGAAAATAAAGATCTCAACAAACTTAGGGCCATGTTTACTAAGCCGTGCTAGCCGTGTAGATGCCCATAATATTCCTATGGACATCTACACAGTTAACGCGTGCTAATTTTAACATGCTCTAAAAACTCTAGCGCACCTTAGTAAACAGGGCCCATAGTTGTTTAAATTTAAAATAGGCTCGTCTAATTAAACCGTTAATATGTGATTCCATGTTTAATGATGAATCCAGAACCACTCCCAAGACTAATTGAGACCCGTCTTCACACAGAATCATCTGAGGGATTTTAGCCACTCCCAAGACTAATTGAGACCCGTCGTCACACAGAATCTTCTGAGGGATTTTAGCCAAGTCCAGTGAAACCCATAATATCTTGGACTTGTCTGCAATCAGCTTAAGTTTAACCTTAACAGACCGATCTTTTATCCTGTTTATACAACTGTTAACCAAAGAAGTGACAGGTTCTATTCTATACAGGGATCAGGAAAGAAAATATTGTCAGTGTGAGACAGTAAGAGTTCACCCGGGTTCAACTTGGTATATCCAAGAGAGCTCATTTACAAATTGTACAAAAGTGAAGATATAGGGGAGCCCTGGGGAACACCACAAGGAGACACCCATAGAGAAGAAAACCTACCATCCTTAAAAACTACATACTGTCTATTCCTCAGAAATGATTCAAACCAATTTAATACTGGACCACTGAAGCCAAATTCAGATAACATATTTAGTAGAATGTCATGGTTAACAGTATCAAAGGTTGCTGAGATATCAAATTGTAACAACACCATCTCTCCACCTTTTACACGGAATTTTTCTAACCTCAGAGATCAAAAACAGCAGCAGAGCCTCAGTGCTATGAAAAGGTCGAAAGCCATGCTGGGAGCTATGCAAAAGATTAAACCTTTCAATACGGTTAGTGGTCTGGGCTCCTACAGCAAACTCAACCAATTTAGCAAGAAAACGAATGTTTGCGACAGGTCTAAAATTGGAAACTGAAGTTGAGACACCGTTTACCTGTTTTAATACGAGTGTCAGTACCATATGTCCTAAATTTAAGGGGAACCAGCCAGATTTCAGTGCAGAATTCACAAACAGACACAGCCAATTTAATAGCTCAATGGACAGGTCCCTTTTATAAGTTAAGATAGAATTGCATCCAGTGGACTACCAGATGTAAGGTTTAAAGAGGACTTAGAAATAGGTTCAAATAAGGTCCATAATCTTTCGGTTGGAATATTATCAAGCAAAGCTTTATCTAGATTCCCTTCAACTTTATCTTCAAAATCCTAAGAGAACTTAAAGGAATGGTAAATAGGATCTACTTTTGAAGCAAAGTAACCGGTAGAAGGCTGAGCTAAACTGGATGACTTAGGAAACTGTAGATTTTCTTGTAACAAGCAAAACAATTTCTTCAAATTAGGTCTCACTATTCCTATCAACTTTGAGTAATAAGGTGGAATGGATCCTCAGAAGCTTAGCCGAAATTGGGTGGCGGAGCAGGTGGGGGGGAAGAGGGGTTGGTGGTTGGGAGGTGAGGATAGTGCAGGGCAGACTTATACGGTCTGTGCCAGAGCCGGTGATGGGAGGCGGGAAGTACTGCTGGGCAGACTTGTACGGTCTGTGCCCTGAATAAGGCAGGTACAAATCAAGGTAAGGTATACACACATGAGTTTGTCTTGTTGGGCAGACTGGATGGACCATGCAGGTCTTTTTCTGCCGCCATCTACTATGTTTAAGACTTTTTAGCTAGACTTAGATGATTTTTCTATGCTGTCTGAGCAACCCTCCAACAAGCCTTCTCTTCTTCACCCTTAGATTTCCGCTAGCAACATTCCAGCCTTTGGCATTTCTTCTTCAATTCTAGCAAATCACTAGTAAACCAAGGGGGGGGGGGAGGGGTCACATCTTTTTAGAAGATTTGACTGCTCGTTCAGGGGCTAATTCTTCAAGTTTACCTTTGGTAGTATATTTCCAACTAGATAATAAAACATCTGGGTGTTCCTCTGAGGTCTTCAACAAAGGAATGAAACTAGACCAATAATGAGTCATACTAACCTTACCCCTACCCAACCTATTATGCCTAAAGCAATTGTGCCTAACTTCAGCAGTGGTAATATTCAGCATAATTTGGTCTGACCAAATCATTGGATCCTATTTACAAAAGGTTATCATAAAACAACTTTATGATGAAATTGTGCACAGTCCATAGGTTGGTGGCTTGATTTTGAGTAAATGGTCTGATTTCTGTGAATATACTCAGTCTGTACTTGTGCACAATTGGCTCTGAGAAAGCCCCCAATTTTTATTGCATCTCTCTGGAGACACAGGGAGCCCACTCCTTGCTTGTTATAAAAACGTTGCCAGTGGGTGACATGATCAAAAGAAAACATTTATTTATTATCACATTTATATCTCACATTTTCCCAACTGCGTCAGGCTCAATGTGGCTTACATCGCACCGTCATGGCAAACACCAATCCAGTGAATTAAACTAATACAAGATATAACCTACATAGGAAATAGCGGAAAGAACAGGGAAGCCAGGGGAAAAGGAGGGGAGGGTGAGTGAGCCCAGAATTGTCATTAGATTGATGCGTGTCTAGAAGTGGAGACACAGGTTGAATCCTTGTGGTAGGCTCTTCCAAATAAGAAGGTCTTGAGAGATTTCCTGAAATTTAGATGGTTTTGGATGGATTTTAATGCTTTTGGTAAGGCATTCCAGAGCTGTGAGCTGATGAAGGAGAAGGATGAAGCATATGTGGATTTATACTTGAGACCGTTGCAGCTTGGGTAATGAAGGTTTGAGTAAGAACGGGATAGTCTTATTGCATTCCTGGGTGGTAGGGTGATTAGATTAATCATGTAGCCTGGAACATCACCGTAAATAATTCTGTGAACTAGGGAGCAAATTTTAAAGGAGATACGATCCTTGACAGGAAGCCAATGCAATTTCTCTCGAAACATGATGTGCCCTGCAGCAGATGAAAGGAAAAGGCCCCAAGGTATAGTAGATGTTGGAGAACGCCACATGGTTGAAGCGAAACACACCCTTGTGGAACTCATTTCCTGTGTGTTGTGGGCATTGGTATATGCTCCCCAGCCCAAAGGCCAGTTTATAAAACACACAACCCAAAAATGAGGCCTTAAGCACAAACGAAAAGTGATTTCATTTAAATTATAACGGGTGAGACAATAGAAATGGTCACACCAAGACCTGGAAACATAATAAGTGCTGAATTTCATGAAATTTTCACATATGACGAGTACAACAGAATGATTTGCCTATATTGTTGTCAGAATGCCAAAGTTCTGAGAGAATTATAGGATAGATTTTGTGTGGCACTCATAATTATCTGAGCAGTGGGGCAACGTGCTTTCATGGGGAGCTCAGGCAGATAACATCTTCAGCTGGCGTGTCTTGGGCATCCCTGCTTGCCAAGGTATTAATTTTAACGTGGTGGGGTGGCGGCAGCAGCAGGAAGGAAGTTAGAGGGACGAAATACATGGTAGCACATAATTGATCAATTTGGAAAAAGTGGCACGCAGTTTACAACAGGTTTCCGATCCCCTGATATAGGCTGATGCATAGAAGCTAAGATTTTTCTTATGTGTTCCCTGTGTATGTGAACAGCTTTGATTGTATTTTTTTAATGATTTGTTTATTTATTAATTTTAAACTTTTAACAAGAGTACACTTGTCATATGCAATACAGCCAGGTAAATAACAACAAGGAAGGAAAATTACAAAAAAAAAAATTAAGAAAAAATTATTCTCATCCGAGAATTACACTGAAAGAAAAAAAATTACTTTTTCCTTTATAACATATTGTTCTGCTTTCTTAGACCACAATCTCTTGAGGGTGTTAATGAATTAGAGAAGATTACAAGGAATAACAATTACTTAAGCAAGGCTGCGTGAACCAAGTGGCGTTCCTTGTGGGGGGGGGGGGGGGTGCGGTCCGACCCGGGTGCACGCTGCTGGGGGGGGGGGGGGTGCCACGCGCCTGTCGGCTCCGCTTGTTCCATGCTCCCTCTGCCCCGGAACAGGATACTTCCTGTTCTGGGGCAGAGGGAGCATGGAACGAGCGAAGCCGACAGGCGCGCGGCACCCCCCCAGCAGGTAAAAATGCACCCGGGGGGGTGTCGTTTCGCCAGGGGAAGGTGTCGTTTCGATGGGGGAGGGGCATCGGCGATCCGCCCCGGGTGTCAGCCGCCCTAGGAACGCCACTGCGTGTACCCCCTTCTTTTAACGGTTGTTATTTCAGCTGATCATGAGAATAGAAATCATATTTCGTCTGACCCAACCTTACAGTACATTTACAGGGATAAGCAAGAAAGAAAGTTCCCCCCACTTCCACCATCCTTGTTTTCATAGCCAAAAAGGCTTTTCTTTTCCGTTGAGTCATCTTTGTTACATCAGGGTATATCCATATTTTCTCACCTCCAAAGTGAGAGTTAGTATTTTTGAAGTAGAGTCTCAAAACAGAATTAAGGTCTTGTTCAAAAACAAAGGAGACTAAAAGCATTGCCCGCTCTGTTACATTATCTAGAGCCCTAATGGCGAACCTATGACACACGGCGCCGCCGCAGTGTGGTCCGCCCTCCCTCCCGGAAACTAACCTTAAAGCCTCCTTTCACGTCGCAGCAAGCAGCAGCAGGGCAGGCCACTCCTTCCTTCTGTGTCCTGCCCTCGCCTGTCGTAACGTCTGCGAGGGCGGAGCACAGAAGGAAGGAGGAGAGGTCTGCCCTGCTGCTGCTTGCTGCAACGTGAAAGGAGGCTTTAAGGTTAGTTCCGGACCCGGTAGCGGGTGGAGGGGGGGCCCGGCGACCTCGGGTGGGCAGCGATCTCGGGTAGGGGGGGCCCGGGGGTGGTCCTAGTAGCAGTGATTTTTCTTGAAGTGACACACCACCCGAGTTATGCTCGGTTTTTTGGTGAATTTTGACACACCAAGCTCAAAAGGTTGCCCATCACTGATCTAGAGACTGTTCCAACAGCTTTGATTGTAACCACAGGAAGGCATTATATCAGATCCTATCCCCTTTCCCCCTCACAAGTAAATCTCGTACAGTTGGGGTAGCAAAGAATTAGAAACAAAAACCCTTCCTTATGAGGAGGATTGTGTAGCTGAAAAGCAAATACAGCAAATTAATCTTGAAAGCAGTTGTTCAAACCCAAAAGAAATAAAAGTGTATATTGACAGTGTTTTGTTGCCAATTAAAATGAATAGTTCTGTGCATTCTGTTCAGGATATTAATGAGCATTTGGGAAAGTACATGCATGTACCAGAAAACTAGAAATTATGCCTTTGAATTTCCTGGGAATTATCAGTAACTTTATCCAAAATGATACCATGCATGAAATAATATTGTCAGTGTTTCACGTTTTAGCTGTTGATGAGAGCACTGACATAGCTGTGCTTGATCCAGTGCTTTAAATATAGACCCATATATTCTTCAGATTATAAAACCTGATTTGGTGGACTGTTAGGACCTCAATTATTTCTGCAATCAGAGAAATATATTAAAAAAACAAAACAGTGACTTGATTTAATGAAAATGGTAATGTTCACATCTGACAGTGCCTCTGATATTAGGCAAGCTCAGTGGTCCTGCAGCTGAAGTATGTTATTCTCCGAGGATAAGCAGGCATAACAGTGTCATATGTGGGTGACATCATTCACAGAGCCTGGTGCAAACACTACCATAGTTCACTGTCAATTTAAAACTTTGAGGTAGTGCCCCCACCGCACATGTGTGTGTGCCTTCCTGCCCAACACTCAAGCACGGGACCTTTCCGCAGAGCAGAGAGGTTGGCTTTCTAATCTCTCTTCAGCGCATCAAACTTTTACCTTTTGGTGCCTTCCCTTTTTCGGGATAATTTTTTCTTTAAATTCTTCTTTTTTTGTATTTTTCATTTTTTGGTCTTTGGAGGCCTTTGTGCCCTTCTCTGCCCTGGAAACGTTGACCATTTTTGGGTATGTGACTACTCAAGCTCCCTGATCCATAGAGCCTTTTGACCTTGCGTCGGCCGTTTTTCCCTCCATGTCAACAAGGGTGCCAAGTGGCTTTAAGAAGTGTACTCGATGCAATAGAACTGTTTCAGGCACAGACCACCATAACTGGTGTGTTCAGTGCTTGGGTCCAGAGCACCGGGACATACAGTGCACCTCGGCATGCAAGCCAGGACCCTTAAAGCCCACAGAGTCAAGGGTGAAAAATGCTGCATTTGTTCTGCATTGACATCGGCATCCACATTGAGTATGGCAGAGGATTCAGCACTCAACGTGGAACCTGAATCGGGACAAATGTTGGGCTCATTATCACAACCATGTAAGGACTCTACGCCCTCTTCATTGGTGCTGCATGCATAGAGGAACCTACAGCGTAAAAAAATCTAAGAAGCATCAACATCGCTCTCCTTGTAGTCACTCTGCCAACATTTCCCCTGCATAGACATCCTTGATGCATGGGAAGCATCCATTCCACAGTGACTTCTCTCCTTCTCTCCAACTAATTTCTCATCGAGTGCCTTCAAGGTCTTCTAGTTCTCCTATGCCTGCACAGGCTATAACTCAGTCTGCATCCATATTGCTTTCTCAGCCGGTACGACTAATTCTCGATCTGCGAGACTTAAGTTTGTACTCAAAGAAAAATTTCACATGGTTTCCTTGGGATCACTACTTCCCATGATACAACTCAACGACTGGCTTTGCTTTCTAGATCTGAAGTAGGTATACACACACATTCCTATTCTCCCTTCACACAGAAAGTTCCTCTGCTTCTTTTGTGGGACTCTGCTGTATCAATACAAAGTCATTTGTATTTCAACAGGACAAAGAAGCACTTTTGTGTCTTCAGAATAAGAGATTGGAGAGAAGAGGGGGGGAAGGTCTCTATTTTCCTGGTGTTTCTAAATGGACTCAAAGAAGACGGAAGAACTTTTTTGCTTATCATCAGAAAGTTTGGCTTCTTTTGAAAAACAAGGAATGAAAAAGGTAATTTTAGGAAAGGGGATTGGGGAGGGAAGAGCAAGGGGTGATGCTGCCTCACAAGAGTGGTGCCTGAGGACCCCGCCTCAGGTGGCCTAATGATAAGGCTGCCACTGAGCATGCGGACGTTATTTCCCTGTTGTTAAAATCTAAGGGGTCAATATTCAGTGTGGTTTAAGTGGGCAAGAGAGGCCAACCACTGATGTTTTGCAACAGTTAACTGGGCAGCGCTGTGGAGTATTTATTTATTTATTTATTTATTGCATTTGTATCCCACATTTTCCCACCTTTTTGCGGGTTCAGTGTGGCTTACAATATGAGTTAAATGTTGGAAATACAATTTGTTACAGATTGGTTATGGATTACATTGTGCAGAGTTATGCGAAACAATTGAGGTGTCGTTTAGGAATGTAACAATGGAACCTAAACATTGAAACTTTGGTAGGAAACAATGGGAGCTTAGAGGACGATAAAAAGGCATGAAGACATATGGTATATATCTTTCTGTGAGTAAAGGTGTGAGTGATGTGATATTACGGGAATGAGAGTTCAGAGGTGAATGTATGATGCATTAGTGAACAGTAATTGTGGACTTTATGTGTTTTGTTTCTTTCCGTAAATTTTTTCGAAAAGATGGGTCTTCAATAATCTGCAGAAGGAAGCTTGCTCGTTGAAGTTGCGCGGCAGTGTATTCCAAAACTGCGTGCTCAGATCACACAATCCAAATCTGGGCAGTGCAAGGGGCACAGTCAGGGAGGAGCTGGCACTTATGTGGCCATGGGCCACTGGGACAACGTGAACAAGGGTGGGCCCAGAGCCCAGGTAATACAGAGCCACACAGCAGTTGCAGGTAAAGAAGAAGAACTTTTATTAAAGCTGTTGGGTCAGGGGTCCTTTTCTATTCACAGGTAGGAGGAGAAAGGCAACATAAAACCAGGGGCATAGCCAGACACCCAATTTTGGTTGGTCCTGGGCCCAAGATGTGCGGGCAGAAAAACTCCACCTTATCCCACAAGTGATTTGGTCTCTCCCTCTCTCACCTGCATGCCATATGGTCTCTCAAACATCCCCCCTCTCCCGCATACCTTTTAAATAGCAGATTTTCACTGGCAGCGAGCATCAACTAATACACACTGCTCATGTTGGCCCTACAGTCTTCCCTCTGATGCAACTTCCTGTTTCCACATAAGTGGGAATACATCAGAGGGAAGGCTATGGGGCCAGTGTGAGCAGTATGTATCAGTCACTGCTCACTGCAGGTGAAGATCTGCTATTTACAAGGTAAGTAGGAGGGGCAGTTGTTGGGAGTTTTCGTCTGGTGGGGCTTGGGGATCCGTGCCAGCCACATCATAGGTGTACTGCTACTGGGTGGGCTCGGGCCCACCCAGGCCCACCCTTGGCTACGCCACTGCATAAAACTAGTTTGTAAATGTAACAGCGTTCTTGTGTGGCCTGTTCCTGCAGGGCCACTGTGTACCTTATGAGCCATTGAAATCTGCCTTGCTCAGGCATCTCGCCTGGAAATCATTCTTTCTAATAGTTCAACTAGGATAGGTGAAGTCTGGGTCACCTTTGAACTGTACACTTAGCTTCATCATAACAATGAAGTTCTATGCATTCATCCAAAGGTGGTTGTGCTTTTAATCATGTCACTGAAATAATTTTTCCTACGTGTTCTGAATTGCATGAGCATCCACAGAAGTCCTTGTGCAGTCTGGACTATAAAAGGGCTCTCGCTGTCTTAAAAGACCTGAGTTGATCAGAAAGTCTTTGTAGCTGTTTGTTTCGTTTGACCCCAGTAGCCAAGTGAATTGTAATAAATTGGCTAGCATCCTCTATCCAGTTTTGTTAGAGTCGCATGCATCTAGCCAGTAATGTCAGGCATCATCAAATCAGAGCCATTGAAGCTACTGTAGTTCATATAGTAGATGATGGCAGAAAAAGACCTGCACGGTCCATCCAGTCTGCCCAACAAGATAAACTCATATGTGCTACTTTTTGTGTATACCTTACCTTGATTTGTACCAGTCCTTTTCAGGGCACAGACCGTATAAGTCTGCCCAGCACTATCCCCGCCTCCCAACCACCAGTCCCGCCTCCCACTACCGGCTCTGGCACAGACCGTATAAGTCTGCCCAGCACTATCCCCGCCTCCCACCACCGGCTCTGGCACTGACCATATAAGTCTGCCCAGCACTATCCCCGCCTCCCAACCATCAGTCCCGCCTCCCACCACCGGCTCTGGCACAGACCGTATAAGTCTGCCCAGCACCATCCCCGCCTCCCAACCACCAGCCCCGTCTCCCACCACTGGCTCTGGCACAGACCGTATAAGTCTGCCCAGCACTATCCCTGCCTCCCAACCACCAGTCCCGCCTCCCACCACCGGCTCTGGCACAGACCGTATAAGTCTGCCCAGCACTATCCCCGCCTCCCAACCACCAGTCCCGCCTCCCACTACCGGCTCTGGCACAGACCGTTTAGTCTGCCCAGCACTATCCCTGCCTCCCAACCACCAGTCCCGCCTCCCACTACCGGCTCTGGCACAGACCGTTTAGTCTGCCCAGCACTATCCCTGCCTCCCAACCACCAGTCCCGCCTCCCACCACCGGCTCTGGCACAGACCATATAAGTCTGCCCAGCACTATCCCCGCCTCCCAACCACCAGCCCCGCCTCCCACCACTGGCTCTGGCACAGACCGTATAAGTCTGCCCAGCACTATCCCTGCCTCCCAACCACCAGTCCCGCCTCCCACTACCGGCTCTGGCACAGACCGTTTAAGTCTGCCCAGCACTATCCCCACCTCCCAACTACCAGTCCCGCCTCCCACCACCGGCTCTGGCACAGACCGTATAAGTCTGCCAAGCACTATCCCCGCCTCCCACCACCGGCTCTGGCACTGACCGTATAAGTCTGCCCAGCACTATCCCCGCCTCCCACCACCGGCTCTGGCACTGACCGTATAAGTCTGCCCAGCACTATCCCCGCCTCCCAACCATCAGTCCCACCCCCACCACCGGCTCTGGCACAGACCGTATAAGTCTGCCCAGCACCATCCCCGCCTCCCGCCACCGGCTCTGCCACCCAATCTTGGCTAAGCTCCTTAGGATACATTTCATCTGAACAGGATTCTTTTATGTTTATCCCACGCATTTTTGAATTCCGTTACCGTTTTCATTTCCACCACCAGTATGAAATCTGTCTTACTGGACAGCATGTGTATAGCATCTACTTGGTCCCTACTCCATACCTGCACACAACTGCTTGGTCCAGTCTTCAGTAAGAGAGCATGCATTCTGTTGAGCTGTGATGACTAAGCTTTTTTTTCAAGAAATCAGCCTTTTTAGCAGTGACCAGGCTGCTCCAGCACAATAGACAAGAGAGTTTGTTTATAGATTGAGTGATCCTGAATTTGGAAGTCAACCACTTGTTTGTCTGACTTGATCCTACTTTGTTGAGCAGGATACTTAAAGACCAACTGTGTGCAAAATTATATCACAAATAATAAATGGGGATTCTCTGCAATCCTGAAATATTTTGTGAGTCCCCATAAACAAGGGAAACGGTTATCCCTGGTTTACAGTCAATAGCAAAAAGAAAGTAGTAGTAAAAAAAAAAAAAAAATCTGAGTTATAGCTGAAATGTCATGATCTCTTAATTACAGCACTTTGCTTGCCTCCCAAACACCAGCCCCTCCTCCCACCACCGGCTCTGGCACAGACCGTTTGTCTGCCCAGCACTATCCCTGCCTCCCAAACACCAGCCCCTCCTCCCACCACCGGCTCTGGCACAGACCGTTTGTCTGCCCAGCACTATCCCTGCCTCCCAAACACCAGCCCCTCCTCCCACCACCGGCTCTGGCACAGACCGTTTGTCTGCCCAGCACTATCCCTGCCTCCCAACCACCAGCCCCTCCTCCCACCACCGGTTCTGGCTCTGGCTCAGACCGTATAAGTCTGCCCAGCAGTATCCCCGCCTCCCAACCACCAGCCCCGCCTCCCACCACCGGCTCTGCCACCCAATCTCGGCTAAGCTTCTGTGGATCCATTCCTTCTGCACAGAATTCCTTTATGCCTATCCCACGCATGTTTGAATTCCGTTACCGTTTTCATGTCCACCACCTCCCGCGGGAGGGCATTCCAAGCGTTCACCACCCTCTCCGTGAAGAAATACTTCCTGACATCTTTCCTGAGTCTGCCCCCCTTCAATCTCATTTCATGTCCTCTCGTTCTACTGCCTTCCCATCTCCGGAAAAGATTCGTTTGCAGATTAATACCTTTCAAATATTTGAACGTCTATCATATGACCCCTGTTCCTCCTTTCCTCCAGAGTATACATGTTCAGGTCAGCAAGTCTCTCTTCATACGTCTTGGAACGCAACTCCCATACCATCCTCGTAGCTTTTTTTTGTACCGCTTCCATTTTTTTAACATCCTTCGCAAGGTACGGCCTCCAAAACTGAACACAATACTCCAGGTGGGGCCTCACCAACGTCTTATACAGGGGCATCAACACCCCCTTTCTTCTGCTAGTCACACCTCTCTCTATACAGCCTAGCAACCTTCTCGCTACGGCCACCGCCTTGTCGCACTGTTTCATCGCCTTCAGGTCCTCAGATACTATCACCCCAAGATCCCTCTCCCCGTCCGTGTCTATCAGGCTCTCCCCACCTAACACATACGCCTCCCTTGGATTTCTACTCCCTAAGTGCATCACTTTGCATTTCTTCGCATTGAATTCACCCAGTCAAAGAATTCAATGAGATTCGTTTGGCACGATTTCCCTTTGGTGAAACCATGTTGTCTTGGATCTTGCAACTTATTGGCTTCCAGGAAATTCACTATCCTTTCCTTCAGCATGGGATGATACTAAGATCTGTAACAGAGTGGACACCCCGGAGGGAGTGGAAAACATGAAAAAGGACCTACGGAAGCTAGAAGAATGGTCTAAGGTTTGGCAATTAAAATTCAATGCGAAGAAATGCAAAGTGATGCCCTTAGGGAGTAGAAATCCACGGGAGACGTATGTGTTAGGCGGGGAGAATCTGATAGGTACGGATGGGGAGAGGGATCTTGGGGTGATAGTATCTGAGGATTTGAAGGTGACGAAACAGTGTGACAAGGCGGTGGCCCTAGCTAGAAGGTTGTTAGGCTGTATAGAGAGAGGTGTGACCAGCAGAAGAAAGGGGGTGTTGATGCCCCTGTATAAGTCGTTGGTGAGGCCCCACCTGGAGTATTGTGTTCAATTCTGGAGGCCGTATCTTGTTAAGGATGTAAAAAGAATTGAAGCGGTGCAAAGAAAAGCTACGAGAATGGTATGGGATTTGCGTTACAAGACGTATGAGGAGAGACTTGCGGACCTGAACATGTACACTCTGGAGGAAAGAAGAAACAGGGGTAATATGATACAGACGTTCAAATATTTGAAAGGTATTAATCTGCAAACGAACCTTTTCCGGAGATGCGGAGGCAGTAGAACGAGAGGACATGAAATGAGATTGAAAGGGGGCAGACTCAAGAAAAATGTCAGGAAGTATTTTTTCACGGAGAGAGTAGTGGATGCTTGGAATGCCCTCCCGCGGGAGGTGGTGGAAACGAAAACGGTAACGGAATTCAAACATGCGTGGGATAAACATAAAGGAATTCTGCTCAGAAGGAATGGATCCTAAGGAGCTTAGACGAGATTGGGTGGCAAAGGCGGTGGCGGGAGACGGAGATGGTGCTGGGCAGACTTATACGGTCTGTGCCAGAGCCGATGGTGGGAGGCGGGACTGGTGGTTGGGAAGCGGGGATAGTGCTGGGCAGACTTATACGGTCTGTGCCAGAACCGGTGGTGGGAGGCGGGGCTGGTGGTTGGGAGGCGGGGCTAGTGCTGGGCAGACTTCTACGGTCTGTGCCCTGAAGAGGACAGGTACAAATCAAGGTAGGGTATACACAAAAAGTAGCACATGTGAGTTTATCTTGTTGGGCAGACTGGATGGACCGCGCAGGTCTTTTTCTGCCATCATCTACTATGTTACTATGATACTATGAGGCATATTTTCAAAGCACTTAGCCTCCCAAAGTTCCATAGAAACCTATGGAACTTAGCCTCCCAAAGTGCTTTGAAAATATGCCTCTATGTGCGTAAATGCTGATCCCTCCCCCAAATTCCCCTCCAGGAGCCACTTTGGGAGGATAGAGTTATAAAATTGTGTGCACAGCCTGTACATGCATAAGTGCCTAAATCTTTGCAGAAATCATTCTTTCTGCGCAGCAGTGGTTTTCTAAACTGTCCTTGTGAGAATAAAGCGGCTGTATTTCCTTTGGTCTTACACTCGGTTCTTATGCAAAGTGCCTCTCTTTAGTCCTCAGCATGGAAAGTTGCTTTTTTTTTCTCCCGTAATAAAAACATTTATTGAAAATAGAAGATTTAATGAAATTGTGACATTATGAACACAGAGGATCCCTAATTAGAACATGGATGGTATAAAAAACAAAACTTAAATGAGTGTGATGTGCTTAATGGAGCTTAGATGGCGACTCTGGCTGTGAAGAACTAAGGCCGGTGCAGGGCAGACTTCTACAGTCTGTGTCCCGTAGATGACAAGAGAGATTGGGATAGGCTGGAGAGGGCTTTGACGGCAACTCTAGTAGTTAAAACGTAAGGACAGTACCAGGTGGACTTTACAGTCTGTATCCCAGAAATAGCAAAGAAAGACCGGGATCAAGAATTTTTTATTATATTCGTTGTTGGTTTAACCATGAATTGATAGAGTGTGAATGTTGGACAGACCGGATGGACCGTTCAAGTCTTTATCGGTCATCATCTGCTATGCTACTATACTATACTATGCTTGTTCTTCTTTCACCTTCCAACTCTCGCCTTGAGCATATGATCTTTTTCTCCTCCTTACCTGATTTGTTTCTTCTACTGTTTCAGTGTACTTTTTGAATTACCCTATTGTAAGCCACTCTGACATTGTATAGTGTAGAGCAGTGTAGAAGGTATTCCAATAAAGAGAGTATGCACAGTGCTGCGTTATTTGGCCATATCCTCATATGCAGCTGTGGAATCCTTTGCCATTTAACGTGAAAATAATGGGCGACCTAATCAACTTTCGGAAATCACTGAAGACTTGTCTCTTCAACAAGGCATACCACAATGATCCATAATAGGACCTGTAACGCATCACCGCTTACATGATATTCCGAATGTGATCTCTCTATACCTGATTGCTTACTTCTATGATGTCATCCATGTTCTTTATGTAATACCAATTGTATCTTTATACTCTGGAATGGCGATTGCCATGACGGTACATTGTAAGCCACATTGAGCCTGCAAATGGGTGGGAAAATGTGGGATACAAATGCAACAAATAAATATTGTTCCTTAGCTTCTACTTTTCTTAATAATTTAATGGAAAGATTCCTTTTCGCTCTTTCTGAATAATTATCTGTATCAAGTGCAGCTGATTTTTTTTCCCCCAAACATTTATCTACTATTATTTTCACTTTTTGTCTACCTAAGGAATTCATCGCCTTAAACAGAGCATGCCGAAAAGAAAGGCAGGACGAATGGCCAAGTCTTATGACCCCATTGCTCCCATAGCTGAGGAAATCAGTGAAGAGGCATGCCTTCTCTGCTTTGATGAGTTCCAGGTAAGAAAGTCAAGAAAGAGAACTTGCAAGAGTACTTTTGGCCCTTATCTAGTAAACTGCACTATCCTTTCATGCAGCTGTTTACTCTTGATTTCCCTGCACCAATCTTATCTCCAATGCAGTAAGAAACTTTAGCTTGGGAAAAATAAGTGGTAAAACCATTGTGCTAATGGGTTACTTAAGAACATAGGAATTGATGGCAGATAAAAACTAACATGGTCCATCTAGTCTGCCCTGTACAGTGGCTAGACTTGTAGCTGCTGATCCATACAGATGTGCAGGTTACCACCTCTCTGCCTTTGTATAGGGTTGTATCTGCCTATCTGTCAAGTCTCTCGAGACTTGTATAGCTGTTTCTTAAGAGTTATTTAGCTATAAGTCTCAATATCTTGAAGTATAAACCCCTAGCACATCAACACACCTAAATCTCTTGTTCTTTTCTGAAGTTCCTTTATTGAATAACATAGATGATTACTCACAGTTAGATGTTCATAAGCACAAAGGAACCCTGTATCAGTGGAGAGAAGGTAGAAGCTTAAGTGGGATCAGCTCATTGCAGACATAAGAAAAGTAGTTCCACAGATAGAGGCAGCTCTGAGTTAGGTGTTTGGGAGTGCAGTACCCTCTTCTAGGAGGGTATTTTCGGGGTGAGAAGACTAGTGCTTTTCCAGAGCTACAACAGGATCATTGCTTTGTCCTGGAGCAAAATGGATACTGTCCTCCTCATGGACGGGGAAGGGGGGAGCTAGAAACTCATACAGACTCAGACAAGAAAGAGTAGAAAGGCCAATAGGGACAAAGCCTGCCCTCGAGTGGCAAGGGCGGCTCTAGGGGGCAGCCCCTGATTGGAGAAAAGGGTCATACCTGGCTGACCTCTCAGGACAGAGATAGCAAGAATGGCCAGGAAGTGCTGGCACGTAAACAAAGAAGCCAAGCTTGGCTGAGACAGAGGAGTGATCTAAGCAGCATCACAGCCAGTAGTAACGGATCTTATACAGACAAGCAAGTGGGGTTGCGTTGTCTGTGAACTACATTACACACAATGCATTGCTCACACACATATCCTAGCAGTGAAGACTGCAGCAGTAAAGATCTTTAGAAGTAAGAATAGCAGTGAAGGCATTAACACATTTCAGGGTCACATTATAACCAGTGCCAGGCTGTCAGGGGACAGAACATATCTGTCCAGGTTTCACTTCCTCCCTGCCTTTGTTTAGGGTTGTACCAGCCTATCTGTGCAGGTTGCATCTCCTCTCTGTCTTTGTATAGGGTTGTACCTGCCTATCCGTGCAGGTTACACCTCCTTCCTGCCTTTGTATAGGGTTTTACCTGTCCATGCAGGTTACACCTCCTCCCTGCCTTTCTATAGGGTTCTACCCTCCTATCCATGCAAGTTACACCTCCTCCCTGCCCTTCGTTAGGGTTGTAGCTTCCTATCCATGCAGGTTATACCTCCTCCCTGCCTTTGTTAGACTTGTAGCTGCCTATCCATGCAGGGTACACTTCCTCCTTGCCTTTGTTTAGGGTTGTACCTGGCTGTCCGTGCAGGTTACACCTCTCTGCCTTTTTTTAGGGTTGCAGAGTTGTACTTGCTGCTGTGTGCAGCCCACATTCCTCTATGTCTGTGTCTTAATAGACAGAAAAGGGGACAAGTGGAGGCAAAACATATAGACTGATAAGAGAGGAATGAGAGAGATAACACGGATGACTAACTTGAGAGAAAAAAACTGCCTGTGCAGTCAGAAAAGGTGGATGAAAATGATGAGTACTTATGGTAAGCAGGTGCTGCTTTTTCTGTGTCTACTACTATTTGTTTTTGTAGCATTTCCTTTTTTATCTCCTTCCCCGAGTGCCTCCACTGAGGGGCAGTTTTGTAACAGGGTGTGCAGTAGGAGCCTTTTCTTATAGAATACCAGTGTAACTGTCAGATCTGTGAGTTCTTGTACCAAGTACAGCGCTGCCGAGCCTGGTACTCGGACCAGGTTCTGCTTGGCGGCCGGACAACTCCGGGTTTCACCTGCGTTGACCGCCGTTCCCCAAAGGTTGAGCCCCTAGGTGCGGGCGGCCTGCAAGGCTTACGAGATGGAGCAGGAAGCGGGGTGATGAACGTGACAGCCAGACAGGCAGCAGGCAAGAGAGTGATCCAGGTACATACAGGCAGAGTCAGTAGGCAGGCAGCAGGTCAAGAGAGTAATCCAGGTACAGGCAGAGTCAGTAGGCAGGCAGCAGACACGAGAGTAATCCAGATACAGGCAAGGTCAGTAGGCAGGCAGCAGACACGAGAGTAATCCAAGTACAGGCAGAGTCAGTAACGAAGAACAAAGTAGAGGAGAAGCACACTACTGAGCAAGTAACACCTACCAAAGTAGAAGCCGAAGCAAGGAGTCTAGGGAGAGCTCAACTGATAAAGTGCTGGCGTCTGACATCAGCAGGGAGAAGGGGCACAGCCATAGGACAAGAGCAGGGGAAGGAGGATCCGGAAGACCAATAGGAGAGAAGCAGAGGAAGAGCAGACCCGGGTGGGTGGAAGCAAAGCAATCAAGGAGCCTGGAAGCCAGGCAGAGAGAGAGCAGAGCCAGGTACATGGAAGCAAAGCAATCAAGGAGCCTGCAGCCAGAGAAGAACACATGGCTCAGGGCTGTGCCAGTCAAGTGTGCGTGTCGACGGGACCCTGTGCAGCCCGGGGACGCCGCTTGCGTTGAGGTAGGGGACATGACAGTAACTGGATAGATATATGGCTAATGTTAAGGCACGAGTGCTTTATACCAGCCAAAGAGCTGGTGTAAGTGAGAGTGTCTCAGTGGGTCACATATAGGGTTACCATATGTCCAGTTTTACCTGGACATCTCTCTTTTTGAGGACATGGCCGGGCAACCGGGCGGGTTTTGCCAGCCTGCCTGTTTGTCTGGATTTTCACTAGACCACCAGGGCAGTAGAGTAAGGTAAGGGGAGGGGAGGACACCCTTAGGTGGGGTGTGAGGGGGAGGTGAAAGGGGTGGGGTGATATGTGACAGGGGGTGGGGGTGTGGTGGGGCGGGGCATGTGTCCTTTTTTTTTTGGGGGGGGGGGGACCAAATATGGTAACCCTAGTCATGTACCTCATCCCATGCTATGGAAGCTGAGTATTTCCAGAACTGCACTTAGGTGGCATGCTGTCATTGTTCTAAACATTTGCACTTGTAATAGGTTGTAAATGTTACTGCCTACTTTGTAGAATTGCCCTGTAAAAGCCATAGTTTTATTCCCCAAAAAGCCTTTCATCCTCAGGGAATAACTATTTATTGGCATAAATGTCTTTAGAAAATTGCCCTCCAGAGGGTGATGTTAGAATTGGGTGGTTATTATATAAAGGCAATATAGACATCTATGATCGTTTATAAAATAGGCTCCCAAATGGATAAGACACTGACCTCCTAAGCCAGGGATTGTGGGTTCAAGTCCCAGCTGGGGTGCTCTTTACCAGTCTTTGTTTATATAAACGCTTCCATAGCAGTCTCCTTCTCCACAACAAAACAGGTTCTCATTTCAGTTTTTACATGTTACCACTACAGGCAGAAGAGGGGTTTTTGATCCTTGCTGCCCCCAGTCTCATGGGAGACTCTGTTCTCTCCTCATTCCCTCTGCACTGCTTCCTGGCTCCATTACTTCCCAGAGACCCATCTTATATCTTTTTCCTTTAAATGCTTCGAGTCTCTCCTTCCTTTCTCTTTGACCTTTCTGAACCACTGCAGTGAATGTGCAGGTCCCTCTTTCCTCTGCTCTCCTTCTCACATGTGGATGAGCACGTGATGAACACTTCACTCCTATGACGACCTCTGTTCACTTCTGCTGCTCTTTATCCTTGAAAGAAAGACCAGGAGTAAGGAGTTTCCTCCCTCAGAGCAGGAATATGCTTCTATCTGCACCTGGATGCCTTAGAAAAAGTTCCTTATAGTTAAATGCCAGAAGCACCATCACCGGGACTTTACCCCAGGGCCGCCGAGAGGGGGGGCAGGGGGGACAAAATTCCCCCGGGCCTCCAAGAGGGGCCCGGCGCCGCAGTTCCCAGTCTCACCCGTCCGCCCTCGGCTCCATCGACATCCCTCCCTCCGTCCGCCACCGGTCCCCCTGCATTCAAATCACAGCGCCTCACCTCCATGTGAAAGCGCAGCGGCAGATCACCTCTCTTCAGGCCTTCCCTCCCTGTGTTCCGCCCTCGTCTGATGTAACTTCCTGTTGCCGCAAGGGCAGGACACACGGAGGGAAGAAGGCCCGAAGGGAGGCGATCTGCTGCTGCGCTTTCACACAGAGGTGAGGTGCTGTGATTTGAATGCAGGGGACCCGGTGGTGGAAGGAGGGGGGCTGTCGACGGGGCTGGGGGTGGGCGGGTGGAGACTGAGGACTGCGGTGCAGCGACCTCGGGGGGGGGGGGGCGGCCTTGCCCAGGGCCCAGCCCAGTCTCTCGGCAGCCCTGCTTTACCCTGTGGCCCTCTGCATCCACAACAGGCGCTCAGAGAAAAGGGAAAGCACGTTTCCTCCCTTCCCAGCTCCTGACAGTAGAATTTTAACGGAATTCAAACATGTGTGGGATAAACATAAAGGAATCCTGCTCAGAAGGAATGGATCCTAAGGAGCTTAGACGAGATTGGGTGGCAAAGCCGGTGGCGGGAGACGGAGATGGTGCTGGGCAGACTTATACGGTCTGTGCCAGAGCCGATGGTGGGAGGCGGGACTGGTGGTTTGGAGGCGGGGATAGTGCTGGGCAGACTTATACGGTCTGTGCCAGAACTGGTGGTGGGAGGCGGGGCTGGTGGTTGGGAGGTGGGGATAGTGCTGGGCAGACTTATACGGTCTGTGCCTGGAAAAGGACAGGTACAAATCAAAGTAGGGTATACACAAAAAGTAGCACATGTGAGTTTATCTTGTTGGGCAGACTGGATGGACCGCACAGGTCTTTTTCTGCCGTCATCTACTATGTTACTATGTTTCCTCAGAGTCTCTGAACAACATCCGGGAATTATAGCATGTGCCAACTGCTAGAAGGAAGTACCATAGAAAAAGCTCAAAGTCTCCCTACTGATCAGACCAGAGCAATATGTCCTCTGAAGGGAGGCGCATAGACATTAGCAAAGTGTCGTTCGGCAGCTTTTCCCATGGCTAAATTTCATGTTGAGAAACAGGTCCTAAATTTGGACTGGCATAGGTCAAGATAGGGTTGAGTTGAAACTTATGCTCGATCTATTTTTGTGTATCTAAAACTAAAGTAGAGCACAATGAAGGATATTTATACTGTACAAGCTAATCCTATAATAGAATCCTTTCTTCTTTAAATATTTTTTAAAACTGGAGGAAAAGCCTCACGTGTCATGATGTAACTCCGAACTTCGCAGTTTACACTATCATACACTTACGGAGTACTCACTCGCATCATTGGCATAAAAACCTCCAGTCATTCCTAATTTATTATTTACTCTGTATTAAGCCTAAATTACTCTTGATCACAATTCTATAAAGTGTTCAGACTCTTGGAACTTATCTTTGCAGTCATACAGTCTGGTTACTATCCACGGCCAGCTGTGGCCAGAGTTTCAGGTCCTGCTTCAGGGTCCGTGGTCACTGCAACTATCTACAAAAGATACAGACACTGTAACTGAATACACAGCCTCCAGTGCTCACTCACACTTTCCATGCAAATTCTTTAGCATAACCTCGCTTCTTATCTGCAGTCTCTCCTTCTTTTTAGCCCAGTTCTTCACTTTCAACATGGTGCTCCTTATTATGGCGTGACGACAGATGCCATTTGTCTGCGCCAACCAATGAGTGTCCTAGAGTCTCTAATCAGTGGGCGGTTCTCCATCATTTAAAGATCACTGACGTAAAACCCCATCTTTAGTACAAATTTTAAAGTACTTTTTAGAAAAAATGGTGCCATTCAATTTTCAGGTTGAGCCCTCTTGGGTGCACAGTATATAATTTGTAAATCCATTTTTGTTCTTGCTGGAGGAGCACAAGTTTCCTGTCTCCCCTTTTATGTTGAGTTTTACTTGCTGTAAAACTACACATTTAAGACCATCAGTCGTGGTTTTGTTTAAGGAAACAAAGGGGCAGACGATCTGCAAACTCCAAGATGGAAAATATACAAAGCAGATCGTTGATGGATAAAAATGATTTTAATAATAAATTAAAATATGCATACAATAGCCCGACACGGGCCGTGTTTCGCCCTACTGGGCTGCTTCAGGGGCTCTTCAATGTTTCTCCACTACCAAAGGAGGAGTAAGATGATAAAAGCAACTGTAATATAATATGCAGTTGATATCTTGAAAAAAACGGCTCTCCCAGAGATGTTGAAACAAATGATCAATAGCATGCGATCAATCAAACAGTCACTTGTCTCCCAGAATGCCGAAAAACCAGTTGATATCTTGAAAAAAACGGCTCTCCCAGAGATGTTGAAACAAATGATCAATAGCATGCGATCAATCAAACAGTCACTTGTCTCCCAGAATGCCGAAAAACCAGTTGATATCTTGAAAAAAAACGGCTCTCCCAGAGATGTTGAAACAAAAGATCAATAGCATGCGATCAATCAAACAGTCACTTGTCTCCCAGAATGCCGAAAAACCAGTTGATATCTTGAAAAAAACGGCTCTCCCAGAGATGTTGAAACAAATGATCAATAGCATGCGATCAATCAAACAGTCACTTGTCTCCCAGAATGCCGAAAAACCAGTTGATATCTTGAAAAAAACGGCTCTCCCAGAGATGTTGAAACAAATGATCAATAGCATGCGATCAACCAAACAGTCACTTGTCTCCCAGAATGCCCGGCATTCTGGGAGACAAGTGACTGTTTGATTGATCGCATGCTATTGATCATTTGTTTCAACATCTCTGGGAGAGCCGTTTTTTTCAAGATATCAACTGCATATTATATTACAGTTATTTTTATCATCTTACTCCTCCTTTGGTAGTGGAGAAACATTGAAGAGCCCCTGAAGCAGCCCAGTAGGGCGAAACACGGCCCGTGTCGGGCTGTGGTTTTGTTTAATGCAGTGTGCTGCCAGTGGTGCGGTGGTCTTTTAAATATGTATATTGCTCTTATGCTCTGTTAATCGTGTGGCCAATTTCCTTGACGTTTGTCCCACATATAGCTTTTCACAGGGACAAATAATACAGTATATCACAAATTCAGAATTACTTGTTGTCCTAGATCTGAGAGCAAAAATCTTCCCAGTCTGAGGGTCTATCAACTCTCGTGTGTTAAGCATCATGTTGCACATTCTGCAGGAGCCACATTTGCTGTGTCCGAAATCTGTACATTCCCCTAGGGTTTGAGGTCTTTCAACTGCTGGGGATAAAAAAATTTTCAGATTTCGGCCTCTGCTGTAGGTTGATCTCACCCGAACTTTTGCAAATGCAGGGAGCGTTTGAATGATGTGCCAGTGTCTTTTAATCACTGCAGCCATTTTTAAGGCCATTGATGAGTATCTTAGGACGCATGTTATCACTTCGTCTTCCCCCTTGTCATCTTCCTCCCTCTGCAATAGTAGATAATCTCTATTGTTGTATTTTGTACCATCAAATTCAATCTTTTTATCCTTTCCTAAGTTTAATACTGCTCTGGCCCAATGGCACCATTGCAAACATGACTGTAGACTACTGCAACATGAATAGCAAGTTGGCTGTCGACTTGAAGGTTCCCTGAGCACTCTGGTCAGTAAGTGAACTCTTGATTCACTGTGTCTTTGTCTTGTGGCAAGCTGTGCCCCATCAGCAACTTTTCTTCTTGTGCCCATCTGTTTTGTTGTCTTTGACCTAACTCCATGCACAAAACCTGCTTACCGTACTGGCAATACATTTTTGTTGCAATTGCTCAACTCCTCTCCGGTCCTACAGATAGAGAGGGATGTCAAGGAATACAGTAATCTGCCACAGAGTCTGGAGAACCAGAGGAAATGATGCTGAGATCATGCAAACAGCATTCTAGGACTTTACTGAGCAGCACATTGGTGATAGGGCTGGAGGAGTAAAAGTACATAAGTAATGCCACACTGGGAAAAGACCAAAGGTCCATTGAGCTCAGCATCCTGTCCACGACAGCGGCCAATCCAGGCCAAGGGCACCTGGCGAGCTTCCCAAAGTGAAGATCAGAAAAGCCAAAAGAACCTCTCCGAAGGGACACCACCTTGTAAGTGGTGGAGGGGCTTCCGTGTTTCAATGACTCAGAGGGCTATGCTGAAGGGTTACCCATATCAGACAGGCCTCTGAGGAGAAACCAGACAAAGAGTGTCCCAAATTAGGGAGAGGGGAAAGATGGTGACCTGAAGCTCGTACACTCAATGGCCTAGCTGTCCTCTGAAGTTCAGTTTTTGTTCACTTGAAATTTCCTCTCTGCATTGCAGTTGCCTTAGCAGAGGAAGGGGACAATGGGGGGTCAGCCGCCGATGACCAGCGTTTTGTCCCTTGTGCAGCAAGTGTGGGACCGCTGTATGACGAGCTGCCCATAGATGACTGGGTTGATGAGTCCTTTGATTAGCGCCGACGAAGGAGCGTCGATGCTCTTGGACCTGGAAACAACTTTATCGCTCAAAAATCATTTAACCACCATGCCCAAAGGAGTGGAGGAGTGAGTCAGCAGTGTATGCTGAAACGGAAGTCGTTTACAGCTGAACCCGTGTCGGCGGTGCTACTCCTAAACCCTTAAGAGTTATCAGCTTGGAGTTTTTGGCTCCCGTGGAGGTTGCATTGAATGTCATCTGGAGGGTGCTCCAGGACCTGAAGGTGGTAGAGAATGACTTTGCTTCGATTAGACTGTACCAATTAGATTTGATTAGACTGTACCAATTCTGGTCCCCATCTAGAGAATTGCCTTAACAACAGTAGTTAGCTGACACTTTGGGACTTATAATCCCACCCACCCCAAGGTTTTCCAATCATTTATAGACAAACCAAACCTCATTACCTTACTCAATCATACAAAGGCAGTCTTGCAGACTGTTAACCCAACATAGTACACCTGTTCATACCCATTTCAACTAATCAGGATGACTTTTATTCTCTGCAATAATTGTGATGCTTTAGTATCAAGGCCAATCATCTGGAGACTTAAAGCTTGTCCTATCTGTCTTCAGCTATCTAGTTTACAACAAGTGCTCAGTAAAGTAATGCAAGAATTGGATACAATTAAAGCAGCTTCTAGGACTGCACAGAAAAATAGCTTCTCACCACTCCCTCAAACAATAAAACCACATAAGAACAGATGGTTCACAGTAGGCTCAGGCAGACTTCGTCAGGTGACACAGAAGCATCCACCCGCACAAGTGTTGCCACTAAAGAATTATTTTGCTCCATTACAGCACTGTAATGCTCCTGAAAATAGAACTGAGGCAGAGGAAAAAGCAATAGAGTTGGAACAAAAAGACATGAAGGTACCCAAAGTGAAAAGACACCCCCAAATCACTAATGTTGAAACACATACCAAGAAATATAGATGGAAAGCGATGGCCACAAATGCTCGTAGTCTAAGCAATAAAGTTCATGACCTTCAAGCCCTGATGTTGGAGGCAGATGTTGTTGCAATCACAGAGACATGGCTCAACGGTTCCCACGAATGGGATACAAGCATACCAGGCTATAATCTATTTAGGAAGGATAGAGAGGGTCATAAAGGTGGAGGAGTAGCTCTGTATGTGAGGAATGATATCATGGCGACTGAAATGACAGGGACCTGGGGAAAAGAAGAAGCGATATGGATCACCTTAAAAAGAGAGGATAGAACCTCGGTCCAAGTGGGTGTTGTCTACAGACCCCCGACACAATTAGAGGAACTAGATAAAGATCTGATCGCGGATATTCAAAAATT
The DNA here is from genome assembly GCF_901765095.1 of Microcaecilia unicolor. Classification (NCBI taxonomy): domain Eukaryota; kingdom Metazoa; phylum Chordata; class Amphibia; order Gymnophiona; family Siphonopidae; genus Microcaecilia; species Microcaecilia unicolor. The sequence continues at coordinate 526,085,009 of NC_044033.1, forward strand.
AGGAAAGAAAAAAGAGGTTCTGTTGATGGGAGATTTCAATCTGCCGGATGTAGATTGGAAGGTTCCATCTGCCAAATCGGAAAGAAGTAGAGAGATCGTGGATGCTTTCCAAAGTGCTCTGCTCAGACAGATGGTGACGGAACCCACGAGGGAGGGAGCGATGCTGGATCTGGTGCTCACAAATGGGGATAGTGTGTCAAATGTCCAAGTGGGTGCACACCTGGGAAGCAGTGACCATCAAACGGTTTGGTTTGATATAACGGCTGAAGTGGAGGGCGGCCACTCTAAACTCAAAGTCCTGGATTTCAAGCGTGCTGACTTTAGTAAAATGGGGGAATACCTGAGGAAGGAGCTGATGGGCTGGGAGGACGTACATGAAGTGGAAGGGCAGTGGTCCAGGCTGAAATAAGTAATAAATAGGGCCACAGACCTTTATGTAAGGAGAGTAAATAAAAGCAAGAGAAAAAGGAAACCGATATGGTTCTCCAAGCAAGTGGCTGAGAAAATAAAGGCTAAAGAGTTAGTGTTCCAGAAATATAGAAAATCTCAAGAACAGGAACACGGGGAGGAATACCGGATGAAACTGAAAGAAGCCAAGAGAGAGGTACGTCTGGCGAAGGCGCAAGCGGAAGAACAAATGGCTAGAAATGTAAGGAGGGGCGACAAAAATTTCTTCAGATATATTAGTGAAAGAAGAAGGACTAAAGAGGGAATTGTGAGACTAAAAGATACAGCGAACCGCTATGTAGATGATGATGAAGAAAAAGCCAATTTGCTAAATAGATACTTTTGTTCGGTTTTCACTGAAGAAAATCCTGGAGAAGGACCGCGAGGGACTGGCAAAAGTACACCTGAGAATGGAATGGATAGAGCACCGTTCATGGAAGAGAGTGTGTATCAACAACTTGGAAAGCTAAAGGTGGACAAAGCCATGGGAACGGACGGGATCCACCCCAGAATATTGAGGGAGCTCAGAGAGGTTCTGGAGGGTCCTCTTAAAGATTTGTTTAATAAATCCTTGGAGACGGGAGAGGTTCCGAAGGACTGGAGAACGGTGGAAGTGGTCCCTCTTCACAAAAGTGGTGATAGGGAAGAAGCTGGAAACTACAGGCCGGGAAGCCTCACTTTATTTATTGGAAAAGTAATGGAAGCCATGCTGAAGGAAAGGATAGTGAATTTCCTAGAAGCCAATAAGTTGCAAGATCCGAGACAACATGGTTTTACCAGAGGGAAATCGTGCCAAACGAATCTCATTGAATTCTTTGATTGGGTAACTGGAGAACTGAATCATCGACGTGCTATAGACGTAATCTACTTAGATTTTAGCAAAGCTTTTGACACGGTTCCCCATAGGAGGCTCTTAAATAAACTAGATGGGCTGAAGATAGGTCCCGAAGTGGTGAACTGGATTAGGAACTGGTTGACGGACAGACGACAGAGGGTGGTGGTGAATGGAGTTCGCTCGGAGGAGGGAAAGGTGAGTAGTAGAGTGCCTCAGGGATCGGTGCTGGGGCCGATTCTGTTCAATATATTTGTGAGTGACATTGCCGAAGGGTTAGAAGGTAAAGTTTGCCTATTTGCGGATGATACTAAGATTAGCAACAGAGTGGACACCCGGGAGGGAGTGGAAAGCATGAAAAGGGATCTGAGGAAGCTAGAAGAATGATCTAAGGTTTGGCAATTAAAATTCAATGCGAAGAAATGCAAAGTGATGCATTTAGGGAGTAGAAACCCACGAGAGACTTATGTGTTAGGCGGGGAGAGTCTGATAGGTACTGAGGGGGAGAGGGATCTTGGGGTGATAGTATCCGAGGATCTGAAGGCGACGAAACAGTGTGACAAGGCGGTGGCCGTAGCGAGAAGGTTGCTAGGCTGTATAGAGAGAGGTGTGATCAGCAGAAGAAAGGAAGTGTTGATGCCCCTGTACAAGTCGTTGGTGAGGCCCCACCTGGAGTATTGTATTCAGTTTTGGAGGCCGTACCTTGCGAAGGATGTTAAAAAAATGGAAGTGGTGCAAAGAAAAGCTACGAGAATGGTATGGAATTTGCGTTCCAAGACGTATGAGCAGAGACTTGCTGACCTGAACATGTATACCCTGGAGGAAAGGAGGAACGGGGTGATATGTTACAGACGTTCAAATACTTGAAAGGTATTAATCCGCAAAAAAATCTTTTCCGGAGATGGGAAGGCGGTAGAACGAGAGGACATGAAATGAGATTGAAGGGGGGCAGACTCAAAAAAGATGTCGGGAAGTATTTTTTCACGGAGAGGGTGGTGGATGCTTGGAATGCCCTCCCGCAAGAGATGGTGGAGATGAAAACGGTAACGGAATTCAAACATGCGTGGGATGTGCATAAAGGAATCCTGTGCAGTAGGAATGGATCCTCAGAAGCTTAGCCAAAATTGGGTGGCGGAGCAGGTGGGGGAAGAGAGGTTGGTGGTTGGGAGGCGAGGATAGTGGAGGGCAGACTTATACGGTCTGTGCCCTGAAAAAGGCAGGTACAAATCAAGGTAAGGTATACACATATGAGTTTATCTTGTTGGGCAGACTGGATGGACCATGCAGGTCTTTTTCTGCTGTCATCTACTATGTTACTATATAGTCTTGTTAATGAGCCACATGGATAATCTAATCGAATCCTTTGAGAATATACAGCAAATGAAGTTCTACTGAAGTAGGAAACGGTTAAGATTTGAAAATGATAAAAGACCAGAAAAAATTTGAACAAAATGAATATTGTTGTAGATGATTAATATCGAGATTGTTGTTTTCCCAGAGTTCCGGGTATGACTCCTAATGTTTTTTTTTCCTCTGAAATGATTCCTCTTAATATATTAATTCAAAAGGAGTGAAGCCTGTGAAACTGGGATTACTTTAATCAGCGGGAATTGGATTGGAGATTTAAGGGTTTGTATTGTTAAACAATTTCTGGTTTTAAAAGGGAAAAAAAAATGAAATCAGGTGTATTACTTTCACTAATATTGGACAATAAGTATGTTTCCAATGAAACTGATGGACTATGCATCGTTATGGTCTTGAAGAAACCAACCAGATGATCAATGTGGAATAATGATTTAGATAAATAATAACCGGGGATAATCGGGTTAATACCACGTTTTCTTTGTTTGCTGTTGCTTATATTGATCTCCTTGTCTTGTTTCACTCTCCCTATTTATTTTGTGGTCTAAGAAAGAGAAAGATTGTATAAAATCCATTTATCTTGTTGAGATTGTTTTCTTCTAATATTGTTTTAATGTACAATCATCTCTGTTTTACTGTTTTGCAAGTATCCTTGTAAAATGAAAAAATTATAAATAAATGATTAAAAAAAAGAAAAGCCAAAAGAAATATGCCTGGGGTTCCTTAGCCGGGGATCATGATGACAAAAAGCTTGCATACCTCACCCCAATGGCCTAAAGGATAAGGTATTGGCCTTCTAAGCCTGGGATTGTGAATTTGAGTCCCATCTGGGGTGTGACCTGTGACAAGCTTTCTTTTCTGAGATTCACTTTAAACCAGCCTCCCTCCCTGCCACACAAGGACATCAAGATCACAGACAGTGTTCTTAAGACGCAAAGTGGCACAGATTAAACCCTTCACACAGAAGGTGAAGCAGGATGGCCCAAGTTAAAGGGGTGTAGGCTGTATGTAACAGAAAGCAGACACCAATTCAAAGGCAAAAAGTGCGCGTGCAACAGGAGAACAGTCTCAGGACTTATTGCAGAAGTTTTGCAACTCAACTGAAGAGTCCCAGGTTCATCCAGATCCAGTTGGGCTTCTGCTCCTGCCACCCAAAGCTAGTGCTACTACTACTACTTATCATTTCTTTAGCGCTACTAGACATACGCAGCGCTGTACACTGGATAGGAGACAGGCCCTGCTCGACAGAGCTTACAATCCCCTTGGCAAACTTGAATTGCTGTCCTGCGGGCCGTTATTTGCCTTTCTGAAGGATGTTTCAGTGGGCGTTCTAAAATGTGTCTGGAATATAGAGATTTCATCTTTCTTTCAATGCCTCAGTCTGCAGTAAAACTGCAGCTTCTCCTCTAGAAGCCAAGGAAAGCCTCCTGACGTATTACTAGAAGTGAGACAAGGTCCTCAGTGATGTTGAAGTAGTTTGAGATAATGGATTTATCTTCTTCCCTGCAGCTCTGTGAAAGCCATCTGACTTCACAGCTCCAGTGGCCTAATGGATAAGGCACAGGCCTCCTAAGCCAGGGATTGTGGGTTCAGATCCCACCTGGGGTGCTCTTTCCAGGTCTTTGTTTATAGAAACCCTTCCATATTAGTCCCCTTCTCCACAATAAAACTGGTTCTAATGCTAGGTTTCGCATGTTATCCATGCAGGCAGAAGAAGGGTTTTGATCCTTTGCTGCTCTCTCTCTCTTGGGAGACTTGCAATTCTGTCCTCACTCCTTCTGCACTGGTTCCTGGCTCCCCCACTCCCCAGGGACCCTTCTTAGTCTGCTATTGAGACAGACATGGGGAAGCCACTTCTTGCACTGGGATTGGTAGCATGGAATGTTGCTACTGTTTGGGTTTCTGCCAGATACTTGTGACTTGGCTTGTTTACTGTTGGAAGTAGGATACTGGCTAGATGGACCATCATTCTACTACTACTACTACTACTTAACATTTCTAAAGCGCTACTAGGGTTACGCAGCGCTGTACAAATTAACATAGAGGGACGGTCCCTGCTCAAAGAGCTTACAATCTAAGAGACAAGTGAACGGTCAGTCCGATAGGGGTGGTCAAATTGGGGCAGTCTGGATTTACTGAACGGTAAGAGTTAGGTGCCGAACGCAGCATTGAAGAGGTGGGTTTTAAGCAAAGACTTGAAGATGGGCAGGGAGGGGGCTTGGCGTAAGGGCTCAGGAAGGTTGTTCCAAGCATAGGGCGAGGCGAGGCAGAATGAGCGGAGCCTGGAGTTGGCGGTGGTGGAGAAGGGTTCAGAGGGATTTGTCCTGTGAACGGAGGTTACGGGTGGGATCGTAAGGGGAGATGAGGGTAGAAAGGTAGTGAGGGGCAGCAGACTGAGTGCATTTGTAGGTAAGAAAGAGAAGCTTGAATTGAATGCGGTATCTGATTGGAAGCCAGTGAAGTGACCTGAGGAGAGGGGTGATATGAGTATATCGGTTCTGGTGGAATATTCTGACCCAGTATGGCTATTCTTATGTTCTTAAGCTATCCGCGGTAATGCAGAAATTTGATTCCTTCTCATGTTCACCTGTGTGTGTGTACACGTGTATTTTACAAAGTACACATGTACCTCACAAGCTACCCAAAGACCACCTTCAGGAATACTTCCCCATTCTCTCATTGATACCCAAACACCTGTGTGTGCACGTTCACTCATGCAGTTTGATAGTAGCAATTTTTCTGCCTGTAAAACGGTCAGAAAATACTTCTTAAAATTACTTGCTGAATGTCTGTATCTTCATTTTGTTCCATATTCGCTACATCTCAAAATCTTAGACTTATAGCATTTGCATATAGATACCTAAATGTATTCTCTTCATTCCTTTTCATTAGCAGTCGATTCAGGTAATTTGGACTCATTCATATTTGCCGTTTGCTTAAATCAATCTGTGTTATCTCTGCTTCTTCCACACCTTCTGCAACAGGATATTCTGATTTCTCTGTCTTTTGTCAGCCCCTCACTCCTGTGCATGGTTCAGAGCGAGGGACCATCAAAGGACAGAGAGAGAATTAGATTTGAAGAATGCCTACATCTCCTTTATTTGTTGGTGCCGGCAGTCGGACTTCTTTCAGGTTAAATTGAAGCCCATCCTGTTGAAACTGCTCCCTTTTCCCCACAGACGTTTCCCAGTTCCTAATGAATCCATACGATTGTGTGGGGGAGAGAATCTTTTCTTCGGTATCTGCAGCAAGTTAATATTTTCACGATCTGCTTTTGGTATAATGCGACTTCTTTGCATATCCTTTTATAACTTGATTGATTCAGTGTACATGCTTTGCAATACATGCTTAAATAAGCATAGGTAAGAATGGACAGTAATTAGTTGACGCTGATGTGTAGGTGTGAGTATAACAAGGCTGCTGTTCTTCAGTGGGTAATTCCTGATGGTTCTGCTGCTTGTTTTTGCAGTTATCATTATCATAAAAATCAGTAAGAAATAAGTTTTGGAGATGGCAGTGTGCATTTGCTATAAATAGGAATATTTTTAAAAGCCCAGACTTCTTCCCATTCCATACAAGCAAGTGAGAGGTTTGCCTGTTGTGCGAGGGAAGTTGAGGTCTGTCGTGCTCTTCATGGTCTTGTGTAGCCAGTCCGTTAGCGGCCCCACTTTCAGATCCTAAACAGCAGTATTAGGAATACAATTAGGGAAAACGCTAAAGAATCCTTTCATCTTTCTTTTACTTTCTGACACTTTGTTATAAAGGATAGAGCAGAGACAGCCCAGAGGTGTGCCACCAAAAGCCCTATGCTGTGTGACCTGCAGACCCCAGCATAGAGCTTCCCGTCCTAGTGACCCCACAGTTAGTCAATTATGTTTATTTTAAATATTTGTAGACCACAACTATCCACAGTTCTAGACAGTTAAAACATACATAAAGTACATAAGTAATGCCACATTGGGAAAAGACCAAGGGTCCATCGAGCCCAGCATCCTGTCCACAACAGCGGCCAATCCAGGCCAAGGGCACCTGGCGAACTTCCCAAACGTACAAACATTCTGTACATGTTATTCCTGGAATTGTGGATTTTTCCCAAGTCCATTTAGTAGCGGTTTATGGACTTGTCCTTTAGGAAACTGTCTAACCCCTTTTAAAACTCTGCCAAGCTAACTGCCTTCACCACGTTCTCTGGCAACGAATTCCAGAGTTTAATTACGCATTGGGTGAAGAAAACTTTTCTCCGATTTGTTTTAAATTTACTACACTGTAGTTTCATCGCATGCCCCCTAGTCCTAGTATTTTTTGAAAGTGTGAACAGACGCTTCACATCCACCTGTTCCACTCCACTCATTATTTTATATACCTCTATCATGTCTCCCCTCAGCCGTCTCTTCTCCAAGCTGAATAGCCCTAGCCTCCTTAATCTTTCTTCATAGGGAAGTCGTCCCATCCCCGCTATCATTTTAGTCGCCCTTTGCTGCACCTTTTCCAATTCCAGTATATCTTTCTTGAGATGCGGCAACCAGAATTGAACACAGTACTCAAGGTGTGGTCGCACCATGGAGCGATATAACAGCATTATAACATCCTCACACCTGTTTTCCATACCTTTCCTAATAATACCCAACATTCTATTCGCTTTCCTAGCCGCAGCAGCACACTGAGTAGAAGGTTTCAGTGTATTATCGACGATGACACCCAGATCCCTTTCTTGGTCCGTAACTCCTAACGTGGAACCTTGCATGACGTAAGAAATTACATAACATAAAGTATATTGATACCCAGTACTGGAAATGTATCATGCATAGTTATTTGGATATCTTGAATACCTGAAATGTCTCTATAGCAGTTCAGAAGTCTTGAGGTATTTTATAGCAATAAAGCCGCGGGTTTTAAACCACTTATCTTAAGGCAGGTGTCCGGTGTCAAAGTGTTGTTGGCATCTCGTGGACTAAATCCTGTGCTATCCGTGCTTTAAATCCGTGCTAAACAAACACATCTCAGTTATTTTGTTCCCAACGTAGAACCATGGTTCGCCAATCAGCGTCTTCATGAGAACAAACAAACAGCTTTTCCACTCAGCTCCTTCCGATGGGAGATCAAAAGTTCCAGCTCCTCGTCTGTTTGTTTAGCATGGATTTAAAGCATGGATGGCACAGGATTTAGTCCACGAGATGCCAGCAACACCGGACACCTGCCTTAAGATAAGTGGTTTAAAACCAGCAACTTCTGAACTGCTGTAGAGGCATGTTGGATATATAGTCACAAGGTATACAAATTGAATATCACTGCTTATAACATAGACAAGGTAGGGAGGCAGGGACCCAGTGCTATGATTGAGCTGGAAGTGTTATAGACTGGCACCCTGGCAATTGGTGAAATAGCACTTCATATACACTGAGCATCAATAATAATTTTATATAAAAATTCAATTATTATTGTAATCATTTAAACTGGTACAAATAGAAGATACTTGTTAGGTGTGTATGATACCAGATGAAAGGTATTAATCCGCAACGAATCTTTTCCAGAGATGGGAAGGCGGTAGAACGAGAGGACATGAAATGAGATTGAAGGGGGGCAGACTCAGGAAAGATGTCAGGAAGTATTTCTTCACGGAGAGGGTGGTGAACGCTTGGAATGCCCTCCCGCGGGAGGTGGTGGAGATGAAAACGGTAACGGAATTCAAGCATGCGTGGGACAGGCATAAAGGAATCCTGTGCAGAAGGAATGGATCCACAGAAGCTTAGCTGAAATTGGGTGGCAGGGGGAAGAGGGGTTGGTGGTTGAGAGGCTAGGATGGGGGAGGGCAGACTTGTATACGGGGTCTGTGCCGGAGCCGGTGATGGGAGGCGGGACTGGTGGTTGGGAGGCGGGAAATACTGCTGCACAGATTTATACAGTCTGTGCCCTGAAAAAGACAGGTACAAATCAAGGTAAGGTATACACATATGAGTTTATCGTGGGCAGACTAGATGGACCGTGCAGGTCTTTTTCTGCCGTCATCTACTATGTTACTATGAAAGTTTAGACGTTTAATCTTGATTAGAGATTAAATTTTAACTGCCAAGCATTAGATCATTCTTCTAATCTTTTTAGATCACTTCTCATGTTGTCCAGTCTCTCCAGGTGTCCACTCTGCTGCAGTTCTGCGTGTCTTCCACAAAAAGGCAAATTTCCCTTTCCTTTACTTTAAGTAGTTTCTCACTATTCCAGAAGATAGTTGTGTCCATCAACCAGCAGGGGGAGATAGAGAACTGAAAACTGAGCTGCGATACCTCTCTCTTGGCATCCAGTCCAGCTCCTCAGTATTTTCTATCTCCAGCAGGTGGGAGGACACACTTTTCAGCCTCTGGTCCTGAGTGATTTGCTCCTTGTCCAGTTGATCAACTAGTCCCCAGTAGTGCTTTGCAGGTGGCTTGAGCCTGCAGAGTCACATCTGGAGATCTTCAGATCCCTATCTCTGGTGCTCCACAAATTTACTTCTTCCCTCTCTGCCCCTCTCCCCTGTTTTCTGTGGTGCTCTCCTTTTCTAGCACAACAACCTTAAAAAAAAGAAAGGAGAAGGAAAAAAGGCTTATTGGAAATCGTGGGACAGAGTATCAATCCTGATTCTTTCTCAGCTGGGGTAAGACTTGTGAAGATTGGGGGGAGCTACCAGCAGTGGTAAGTCGACGAAAGTTTGACTCGGAACTGTTTGGAGCAGGGGAGGGGTCCTGAATTACTGCTTTGGACTGCACTGTGCTGCGTTTGTGCCAGTTGAGGTAAATAGCAACTCCCGTAGAGGCAGTTAAGTGGTTTTCCTGCTGTGGGACCCACTGGCCTGTTTTGGGGCGTTGCAGTGTGAGCAAGCCAGTAATCCTGTGGGACATAAGAGAAATGGTTGGCGGCAGCACGTCTTTGGATTTGGCACAGCATCCAAATATGCCGGGGACTTTGGGCTCTCCGGCAGGGCTAGTGCACAGTTTAATGCAGGAGAGCACAGGAACAGGCTCCATTTTGTTGGGACTGACAGGCCATGAGGAATAGCCTCTGATCAAGCGTGGAGTACAACCGCCATTTTACAACCTCAGAGCCTGACAGAGCATTCAGCTGCGTTGGGAGCTTTGTTTTCTCCAGAGTTTATGTTTAAATATATTTTATTTTAAGAGGAGTATCAAATGTGAACATTACAGATTGAAACTACAACAACAATATATGGCAATAATAGAAAAATACAGATATAGGCAGTAATATAAATAGCCCTCGATAAGGCCTAACCCCCCCCCCCCCCCAACACACACACAAAAAAATATCAAAAACAAAAATTGAAGAGTATCCCAAGGTGAGGAGAACATTTATAAATCTAAATTATTTAAGAAGGCAGAGTGGACATTCATAGTCAGTGTCCAAATAAGGAGTCCATATTTTGAGAAATTTACGCTTAGTGAACGCCCTCTGTCAGAAATAGAGTTGCTCTATCCGCAATAGCTCCTGCATCTGATTACGCCACTGAAGCAGAGATCGTGGTTCGGGATGGATCCATTGGAGGAAGATGCAATGCTTAGCAATCAAACAAGTCTTATGTTAAAAAAAAAAAAAAGAGTGGAGACCCACGACCCCTCCACTATTTCATCCATGACATCCAGTACACTACGAAACAGTATAGCATCCCAGGTGCGGTTATACATCTAGCGCAAATGAGTCCGAAGTGTGAGTCAAAAAGGATGGATCACAGGGCAATCCCAGACACAGTGTTTATAAGAAACATCTTGTGCCCCACATTTGAAATCCCATTTTTTAAAGTTCAGGATGGGTGGATATACATTCACAACAAACATTTGCAGTGGAGTTCCTGTAATTGAGCGCTTTCCACCCCAAAAGAAACACTGCTTAAACTTGTATGCAAGAATAAGTCCCAAAATCAATAGCTCATTGTGTGGCAATCCTCTGAAAAGGATTCATGCTTCTGGGATGTTTCAATCCTTCATAATATCTCCCCACCAAACCTTTATGCACAGCAGGTAAGGGCCAGTATTCATCAAAAGAGGAGTCTTGAAAATTAACACCACGTGTTGTCACTAAAGAATGTACATGGTGTCAAAGTTGTAAATATGCATACCAGGGGCGTAGCCACGGGTGGATGGGCCCACCCAATTTGGGGTCAGGCTCGCCCAGCAGCAGTGTTCCTGCAAGTAGATTGCAGCGATTCCAGTCGCGGGGCAGGCTCGCAGCGATTCCCACACGCTGCCTGCCACTCAACAATCTCCTTGCAGCTACTAAGCGCTATCCCGGAAGCCTCTCCTCTGCCACAACTTCCAGGTTCTGTCCTGTCAAGATGCGGCAGAGGAGAGGCTTCCGGACTAGCGCTTAGCAACTGCAAGGAGGTCGTTGAGCAGTAGGCGGTGAGGTGTGTGGAAATCGCTTGCGCTGCCAGCGACCAGGAGAAGAGAAGCGAAGGGGACGAAAGATGAGGGTGAGGGAAGATGGAGTGAAAGATGCTGCACGGGGGAAGGGATGATGAGGAAAAGATGTTGCACAGGGGAGGGAAGACGGGGGACAGAAGCTGCACAGGGGTGAGGGAAGATGGAAGGAAAGATGCTGCACAGGAGGGGAGGGAAGATGGAAAGATGAGGCATGGTGGGTGGGGGAGATGCTGCACGGGGAAGAAGGGAGAGGTACAGCAAAGGGGTGGATGGGTGAGGAAGGGAGAAGTCTTGGCTGCATATGAGGTGGAGGGGAGGGAGACATTCTGCATAGAGAGGGGATAGGTGGTGAGAGGGGGAGAAATGTTGAACATAGGGGTAGAGAGGAGGGAGAAATGGTGGGCATAAGGGTGGAGGGAAGGGAGAAATGTTAGACATGATGGAGAGGGGAGGAATGGAGAGATGCTGCATGGGAAGGGAAGAGAAATGTTGGACCCAGGACACAAGGGAGAGGGAGAGAGAAATGTTGGACATGATGGTAGAGGGGAGGAAGGTAGGGATGCTGTATGGGAAGGGGAGAGAGATGTTGGACCCAGAACACAAAGGAGAGGGAGAGAGAGATGGTGGACAGTGGGAATGAGAGGGGGAGATGGACATGGGGGTGGATGAAAGGGGAGGTAGAGGTACACAGTAGGTGGTGAGGGGAGAAAGAGAGGGAAAATGCTGGGCCATGGGAGAGAGGACAGGAATGAAGAGAGAAGGAGCAGGAAAATATAAGGCTACCAGGGTGGGGTGGGGAGGGGATCAGATGCTGGTTAGAAGGGTGGAGGGAGGAAGACGATGGGAATGGTGGAACCCTGTGGGAGAGGCCAAGAGGGGGAGGAGGGGGTGGCAAGGAAATGAATGAGAGCGATTACAGAGGGTAGAAATATGGTAATGGGGAGTAGATTAAAGATGAAAGAGAAAGTAGGGATGGGGAGGAGTAAGATGGGGAATGGGAGAGCTAGTGGGTGAAAGAAGAAGATGGAAATTTGATAGGCAGTTGAAAAGTAAAAAGGAGGCGAAGAAGGGTGAGAGAGAGGCAGAAAAGAGCTAAAAAGGAATGTTCAATATGTCAGAGGCAGGAATAGTGAGGGAACAGACAGGAGAGAGGAAAAAAGACATATGGACTGCAGCCGCTTGAAGAAGAATTAGCAGACGACAGAGAGGAAAGCAGAAAAGAGAAATTGGAACCAGCAAGATGGGAAAATAAAATGTCCAGACAACAAAGGTAGAAACAAAGCATTTTATTTTGAATGCTTTAAATGGAATATGTTAGCTTTTGGAAACGCCTTTGTATTGTGTTCTGTAGAAAAGGAAATGCATTTCTGTTTTATGTTTCCAGTATTGTAGTAATGCTATGTTTAACTTCTTGGGGTTCCCTTTCAATTTTTGTCTAAACATTTCTATTTTTAATTTGTGATCCCTTTTTCTGTATTTGGTGAGGGTCTGTTGGTGTGATAGTAATGGCAGGTGGGAAATTGGAGGGGAGGCAAAGAGGAGAGGGAATCGGGGAGGGGAGCCCTCCTTTATTTTCTGACCTGGGCCCAAGCAGGTCTAACACCAGTCCTAACCCTTGTTGTATAACTGGTGAGGATTCCCAGTCATCCCCAGCTAAGGACCTCCTCCAAAGGCGGCCAGAACTCCCTTTTAGCAAGCTCTGGCAACAGCATCCTTGAACCATCGACAGCTAAGCATGTGTGGGGTGCTGGCATCAGTGGCTTAGGGTCGCTGCTGCTGCTGCCTGCCAAGCTTGGTAAAAGAGAGTTCTGGCCACCTTCAGAGAAAGTCTTCAGCTGACAGAGCTTGAGGATCCTCATTAGCTAAAGTATTTATATTTTGAGGTGGAGGTAGGCGGAGCAGAGAAAATTTTGTGCCCACCCACTTTGGGCTCAGGCCCACCCAAAACTGGCTGTCTGGCTACGCCATTGTCTAGGACATCCCTATCCCAAATGAAAACCAGATATAGTAGTAAAAGAGGAAAAAACCCCCACCAGAATGGTACTGATTAAAGTGTTGGTCCCAAGTGATTGTGGAGAGAGGGAACATAAGAATAGCCATACTGGGTAGCCCAGTATCCTGTTTCCAAACAGTGGCCAAGCCAGGTCACAAGAACCTGGCAGAATCCCAAATAGTAGCAAGATTCCATGCTAACGATCCCGGGACAAGATGGGGCCCTCTGTCTATCTCAATAGCAGACTATGGACTCCAGGAACTTGTCCAAACCTAGATGATCCAGAACCTCTTTGTTTTCCCACAATTCTCTTTGGATCAGGATCCTAATGCTTTTCAGGTGCTCTGTTTCCAGTGAATGAGCCGTGTGCCACCTTGTTGTGCCTTTCTGCCTAAACATTTTTCCACCATTAGCACTTCACAGTTAGCCACGAGATGAGTAACTCTTTCTAGCTTTGCTTGTCTTCTTAAACTATTGTGGATTCTTTGTGTCTAACCTCACACCAGGAATTCTGCTTCCGTTTTTACTCTGATTGCATCTGACACCTGTATGGAAGAATGGTGCCAAAGATAAACTTTGTAATTTCTTTCTCAGAGAATTATTAGTTAAGGATTTACAAAGCCACATTTCAGTACCAAAAATATGGTGTCCCCCCCCCCCTTAAATAATACAATTTGGAGCAGTTTTATTTTTGTGGAGGAGTGTGGTAGCCGTGTTAGTCCACTCTTAAGGTTATCAATAGAAATCAAACAAAATAAAACATGGAAAAGAAACTAAGATGATACCTTTTTTATTGGACATAACTTAATACATTTCTTGATTAGCTTTCGAAGGTTGCCCTTCTTCCTCAGATCGGAAATAAGCAAATGTGCTAGCTGACAGTGTATATAAGTGAAAACATTCAAGCATTACTATGACAGTAAAATAGATACCATTGGAGATTCTACATGGAATGTTGCTACTATTGGAGATTCTACATGGAATGTTGCTATTCCAGTAGCAACATTCCATGTAGAAGGCTGCGCAGGCTTCTGTTTCTGTGAGTCTGACGTCCTGCACGTACGTGCAGGACGTCAGACTCACAGAAGCAGAAGCCTGCGCGGCCACATTGCTGATCTACAAGGGCCGACTTCTACATGGAATGTTGCTACTGGAATAGCAACATTCCATGTAGAATCTATGGAAATCAAACAAAATAAAACATGGAAAAGAAAATAAGATGATACCTTTTTTATTGGACATACCTTAATACATTTCTTGATTAGCTTTCGAAGGTTGCCCTTCTTCCTCAGATCGGAAATAAGCAAATGTGCTAGCTGACAGTGTATATAAGTGAAAATTTTTGTGGAGAAACCAGCAATGCTGTTAAGACTGTTAAATCCCATGCTCCTACTTTTGTGATAATACTAATTACTTCTAATACATGCTTATGTTTGTCATTCATGATATGGAGCTGTACCAATCAGCAGATGACGAAGTCTCAGGCACTCACGCATGTAAATTAAGTAGTAGAATTTTTTTCTCCTTCCTTTCTTATATTATTTGAGTCAGTCAGAATGGAAAGCAACACTAGGTCATATAAAGTCTTTTCTCTTAAATGCTAATGATACGTCTCGCTCTCGTTGTCAGCGGAGTAGCATTACTGGCAATTTGCACCCATCTCTTGTAATGAAACCCTCCCCCACCTCCCCAATCACCCTTCCGCCCACAAAGGAAGGCTTCTGCTATTGTTGCAGTAGTACTTGGGCTTTAAAATGACCGTGCCCTTCCGGCAAAGATCAAAAGAGATGAAATTAGCACCCATGTACAGAGACTGACTCTTGATTTATTAATTAGAGTGCCTTTTAAGAAAAGTTAATTTATTCTGTTAAGGAAAGAAAGAAAAAAATCAAATTCTCTAATTCAAAAACGCCCCAAATTAATCCTTTGTTCGCGTTCTTTTCTTCGTTGGCTGTTTGAAACATTTTTACCTCAATAGAAAGTTAAATGTGGTTATACAGGGTCATTTCAGGTGTTTATTCCACAGCCTAACCGAAGGTTATTGTAATCCTTTGCCAGGCATATGTTGATATATTTCTTTCCCAACCTTTCAGAGTGAAATCCCCTACTTTCATAGACACAAAATTGGCCTATAGATAACACTCTTTTATCTGTGGGAAATTATTTGGGTTAAATAGACCAATGCTAATTACTTCCCTTTTCTTTATTAATTCAGATAAATATGCATATCTAGAGGAAAGACGGGTTGGGTGAACAGTGCGTTGACATAGGGTCACAAAGTCTTTTCCCCTTTCGGTCACAGGTTTAAATATGGCTTAGGCAGGGGTGTGCTGGTAAAATTTTAACAACGGGCTCTCTCTCTGGGCATAGCCGGCCCTGAAATTTTGGGGGTGGGGTGTGGAAATACATGCCTCTCTCTCTTCTTGCTTGTGTGGGCACGCTAGGCATACCTTTGCCGAGCCCCACCAGCCAATAAATGGACTGCCACCATTCTCTGCTGCTTTGTTTCTGGCTCTGAGCAACATGATGGAACCTTCTTGCACTTGCATGAAAAGTCCCAGCCTGATGCTCAGAGTCAGAAACAAGGAGCAGGGAACAGCAGCAGTCTATTTACTTGGCTGGTGGGGCCAGCATCACTGCCAGCAAAGTAAAAGAGAACTCAGGAGGGGGCCCAACCCCACATTTTGGGAGTCAGTTGTTAAAGTAGCCATGGGGAGGCCTACTTTAACAACCGGCTCCCAAAATTCTTAACAAACGGCTCTCGCGAGCCCGTGAGAGCCCGCTCCAGCACACCACTGGGCTTAGGTCAGTAGAGAGCAAAAATCGTAACATGGTAAATAATTGCAGAAAAAGACTTAAAATGGCCCATCCTGTGTCCCCAGCAGTGTTTTCTCCACTTTGTGTACACGTGCATAGAAATTCCTATATAAAATGAAGTAACCAGTGTCCCTTCCTCAGTATCCCTCCTCTAACCTTTTTGAGTAGTGGGTTTGCCTTTTAAGTTTGTAGCTGCTACTTCCTTATCCTGCTAAGACCAGTGTAGGAGGCAGATGCTGCCGGGCATGTAGAAACCAGTGAGTTAGTATCAAATTTCTTCAGTGGGTGCCCCGGTTGGCCTCCTGGAAGCAGCCGGACCGCTTGTGGAGGCCAGAGAGCAAGCTCTGCTTCTTCTGAGGAGCCAATTTTGGTGAGGCCATTTTGTCGCTGCTCTGCTAGAATCATGCTCGGTGCAGTTTGCTTTGAAGCCCTTTGGGACCGGGGGCTGCAAGGCAGGGGCTTGAGGCCCCATATGTTACAGGCCCTAATTGTTTTAGAGGAGCTCTAGGCTAGAGCAGTGGCGTTCCTAGGGCGGCTGACACCCGGGGCAGATCGCCGATGCGCCCCCCCCCCCCTGGGTGCAGCGCCTCCCCCCCCCCCCCCCCCCGGCGAAATGAACCCCCCCCCCCCCCCCGGGTGCATTTTTACCTGCTAGGGGGGGTGCCATGCACCTGTCTGCTTCGCTCGTTCCATTCTCCTTCTGCCCCGGAACAGGTTCCTGTTCCGGGGCAGAGGGAGCACGGAACGAGCGGCACCGACAGGCGCGTGGCACCCCCCAGCGGCGTGCACCCGGGGCGGACTGCACCCACCGCCCCCCCCCCCCAGGAACGCCACTGGGCTAGAGGAGTTTAAGGGTGTTGCTCCAGGTCCTTTGGGGAGATCTCCCTGATGGCCAAGGATCTCGGGGGATGGGGTCCCAGCTTTATCTGGGGATATTTCCCAGGTTTGCAAGCAGGCTGAGTTTCTCAGGGCTCTGATGATAAACAGGGGCTAATCACTCTTCTGACCTCCTTGAAGACGGCATGTGAGATACGAACAGTGTGGAAGACAGTGGTTCCTTCCTGGGGAGATGCCTCCCTGTTTGGAGCAGAGCTATACCTCTGAAAGGATGAGGACTCTCCAACCGTGAGGCTCTTCTATAGGTAAGAGCTCTCTTCCTTAATTGAGCAGGTTTCTGGCTCACCACATTTCTGGGCTCACCGGAGAAGAGCTTACAGATGAGATCCCATACTTGAAGGTCTCTACAAACCTTTTAGAGCAGGGATGTAGGCAATCATGGTCCTCAAGGACCACAACCCAGTTGGGTTTTCGGGATTTCCACAGTGAATATGCATGAAATTGATTTCCATGTACTGCTTTCATTGTATACAAATAGATCTCATGCATATTCATTGTAGAAATCTTGAAAACACGATTGGATTGTGGCCCTCAAAGGCTGTGGTTGCCCACTCCTGTTCTAGAGTGGAGGAGTAGACTAATGGTTAGTGCAACGGGCTTTGATTCTGACAACCTGAGTTCAATTTCACCTGCAGCTCCTTGTGACCTTGGGCAAGTCACTTAACTCTCCATTGCCCCAAATACAACAAAGAAAGTGTCTGTAAATAATATGTACAGCGCTGCTGCGTACGTTTAGTAGTGCTATAGAAATGATTAGTAGTAGTAGTATTCCAGATGGGAGTTGCCAGACATAGTTCTCTAGGGCTCTAAATGCATGGGCAGTCTCTATCCCCTTCCACAGGAGGACCCTTGACGGATGGTTCCATCTCCATAAAGTAGACTCTTTGGTGATGATGATCACCAAAAAGACTACTATACGAATGAAGGGCAGCTCAGTCTGTAAGGATGCTATGATTACAAGGTGGAGTTGTTTCTTAAGGAAGCCTTTTAACAATTCAGCTCTTGGCATACAGGCTTGGACTGGTTGGTGCTTACCACGGACATGAGTCTGGGGTGCTGGGATTCTCTTTATTTGGGTCATATAGTACAGAGACATCTCCATCAGAGGCCTCCTGGATTATCATTCATCTGGAGGCCAGGGCCATTCGCTTGTCACTTCAGTTCTTCCAGCCACTCCCACAGGAAGAGGCAGTCATGGTGCTGTCAATGTAACAGAGGTGGTATACCTCAACAAGCGAAATGGGACCAGGAATTCAATGGTTCCGAAGATTGGTTGGATTTTTTCCTGGGCAGAATATCATCTGGCAGTGATCTCCGTGGCTTACATAGCAGAAGTAGGCAGTGTTCAAGTGGATATTCTCAGCAGGCATTCCCTGGATGTGGAGAAGTGGGAGTCCCTCAGCTTTACAGGTCCTAGTAGATTGCAAGCAGCTTAAAAGGGTTTATCGCAGGGCGTGCTCAGGCATCCTGCGGGAAGTTCCAGATTAGTGCGCGCACAGCATGCGATAAGAAATTATTTTTATTTTTTTACTGTAGAGGGGCGTGTCGGGGGGGGGGGGGGGTCAGAGAGTGGGCATTTCTGCATTAATTAGTGCAGCTACACTACCGTGCGCTAATTAATTAGCATATGAGCCCTTAACATCTACAAAACAGGTGGCATTAAGTGCTGACGTGCTAATCACACTTCATCACCCTCCCCCTCAGTCCCGCCCAACTCTAACTACTACCTGCAGGAATCTCCAGGCAGTTGACCCCCCACCCTATCCGCTAGTATCTCTGATCTCCTCCCGTCCATCACGTCCTCCGAGTCCGTCGACAAGGCTGTTTCCAATTACAATGCCACTCTCTCCTCCGCCCTAGACACCCTTGCACCGTCTGTTTCCCGTCCCACTAGGCGCACTAATCCCCAGCCCTGGCTTAACCCTTGCACCCGTTACCTTCGCTCCTGCTTCCGATCGGCTGAACGCCTATGGAGGAAATCTCGCACCCATACTGACTTCATTCACTACAAATTCATGCTATCCTCCTTCCAGTCCTCCCTATTCCTCGCCAAACAGGACTACTACACTAATTTCACTAATTCCCTCAGTTCTAACCCTCGTCGTCTCTTCGCCATCCTCAACTCCCTCCTCAAAGTACCCTCCGCTCCCACCCCCCCCCCCTTCACTCTCTCCTCAATCACTGGCTGATTACTTCCGCGACAAGGTCCAGAAGATCAACCTCGAATTCACCACTAAACTGTCTCCTCCCCTTCATCCTATTACCCACTCCCTCAACCAATCAACCCAGGCCTCCTTCTCCTCCTTTCCTGATATCACCGAAGAGGAAACCGCCAATCGTCTCTCCTCCTCGAAATGCACCACCTGTTCCTCAGACCCCATCCCCACCAACCTACTTACCACCATCTCTCCCACTATCACCCCTCCCATCTGTCATATCCTCAACCTCTCTCTCTCCACTGTAACTGTCCCTGACACCTTCAAGCATGCTGTTGTCACACCTCTCCTCAAAAAACCTTCACTTGACCCTACTTGTCCCTCTAACTACCGCCCCATCTCCCTCCTACCCTTCCTCTCCAAAATACTTGAACGCGCCGTTCACAGCCGTTGCATTGATTTTCTCGCCTCTCATACCATCCTCGATCCGCTTCAATCTGGCTTTCGCCCACTTCACTCGACAGAAACGGCATTATCCAAAGTCTGTAATGACCTGTTCCTCGCCAAATCCAAA